>NC_085063.1:11956115-12256115 GCF_963662255.1 Cinclus cinclus
GATAGTGGCTTTAAAATGCACGCATTTCTTTGGAAAGAAGGCAGGATGATGGACAAGGCATAATTTCTCCACACAGTTACATCCCATGGCTACAACCCTGCTAGAATCCCACCCAGCTTGCCCCTTAGTGCTTGGGGAAGCAAACTGGGGGATCCCAGACTGACAGCCCTGAAAACCACAGGTTTTCCTTCATGCCCCAAACCAGGCAGAGCTAATACAGCAGCAGAACCTCCCCAGGTGCTGCTCAGCCAAGCCTGAACCTAACCCAGACACCCCAAGATGAACAGAGCAGGTGTTGCTCTGTCCCCATGCAGAGGGATGAAATTGATACCAGAGCTGGGATAACATTTCACGTGGGCAAAGGATGAGAATTCCTGTCACAGTAAACCAGCAAACAGAACACCTCCCCAGGAGTTTAAAGGGACATTTTATACTGAATAGCTCACATCCTGCTTCCAGGCACCTGATCCATTAGGCTTTGCTTCCTTGGCATGTGCTGGCACTTGGTAATTTCCTTCACATGCTGACCCAGCACCCAGGTGCCATTCTAGGGATTCACTCCAGAGTTATGACAGTTGTGTGTCTTGTGCATTCCTGGTGGGATCATGCAGAGATCATATCCACAAAAACACAGTGTTGTCCAAAACATGTGATTCACAGTAAACACAGTGAAACCTGAACAGAAGGCTTAAAGCTGAAAATCAAATACATCTTTGGATTTTGTTCTTGGTTTAATAAGGAAATGGAGGCAAAGTATTTGTAAAGTGAATGCTGTGCTAGAGATCTCTGAGTAACTCCAACCCAATTCCATCTCTGCACCATCTGCATGGCTGAGAGCTCTAAAATTGAGAGCTAAGCAGCATTCCCCATTAACAAGGTGCTGGATGGGAGGAATTATGTACTTCAGTGATGTATGCATGGAATGGAATTAGATACAGCAGCTCACACCTCCTAACACAACTTTTCTTCCACAAGAAGATGATCTTCCCTTAGAAGATACAGACATGCCAAGCAGGTCTTTGTTTACAGACTCTTGGGCTGGTATCCAATAAATTGAGTTTCAGGGCATCCAGTAACAGATCAAAATTACCACAATCCCAATGGTACGAAGTGCAGATCCAGTAGAAATTCATTCTGCCCTCTCAAATTGTTTAAAATACATTAATTAGTCCACACTGTTCCTGCAAGCTTTTTGCTGGATCAGGTTATCATTTCTCTGCACCACTTGCACTTTTTGCCGTATCAAGAATTGTCTGTCATCCCCCAGTTGGCATCAATCTGGCATAAAAGCACAGAGCTGGCAGAAAGTGTATCACAGCTCTGGCTGATTTGACAGGAATATGGTCATTTGCCCACGCCTGCTCTGCAGGAAACCTGTCCTGCTGTTTAAAGCCCTCGTGCACAGATCTGGTGTCAACATCAGCCTCTCATACGACGGCAGAGCGTGGCGGTGCCAGAAGGTGATGGGAAGCTCATGGAGCATCCCTGCCTGTGCCCCAGCCCTGAGCTCAGGGTGGCACAAATGAGACATCCCATGGCAGCTCCAGCCCCTGTGCACTTCATTGTGCCCAGTGACCTCAACTCTCAACAGCAGTTCCTGCCACAAGAACAGCAAGGAGAGGATTTTTGCAGGGCGTGAGCCTGTGCTATGCAGGATTGTAAGCAGGATGCAGAACAGATCTGTTTTCAGAGCAAACAGATGCCCTCCCATCATGTTTGCTCTTCTTGGCTTTGGGCTTTTGGCTTATGCTCCACAAGTTCAGTAGCTATTCTGTAGTCTGTACCTATATATTATATCTATACCGTATATACGTACACACACAGCATTGCACATTATATTATGTAACTACATGTTGGAAATCTCAAAAATAAAAAACATCAAGGAGTCTGTTGATAAAACAGATTTGATTACAAAATAGCTGCTTCTTGTGGAGGTCAGAGTGAGGTTTGGGAGCCTGATTTTAGGGTAGCACAGTCAGCACCAGAGATCTTGTAAACCCAACCCAGTTCCCCAACAGAACCAATGCTCAGCCTGCCTCGCTCAGCCAGGCTGTTCCTAACCCCTCCTCAGCAATGCTTCTCTGTCATCCAAGCAGCCTGCATGATGACTTTCAAATAAAACAAGATAAGGCATGAGGTAGAAGTTAGATTTTGGCATCTATTACAGTGCTGTCTTACACGTTCATATTTATAATGCTCGAGTGCCTAAATGCACAGTGAAAGGGCTGTAAACAAGAGTTAACTGCAGCTCCCATTAAAGGGTTCTTTGGGTCTCCTCATCTCTCCTGTTTTTTCTTTCCTCTGATTCTTTTGTTTCCTCTTCTTTTGTTTTCTGTTTCC
The DNA here is from genome assembly GCF_963662255.1 of Cinclus cinclus. Taxonomy (NCBI): domain Eukaryota; kingdom Metazoa; phylum Chordata; class Aves; order Passeriformes; family Cinclidae; genus Cinclus; species Cinclus cinclus. The sequence goes on from NC_085063.1 coordinate 11,958,456, forward strand.
CCACTCCTGGCCCATAAAGCTGGCAGAAGGGCAAGGGGAGAAGGGCAGTGCAACTTTGTATTTAGGCAACATTAAAAGTGAAAAGCTTTGACATCTCCCAAGTCAAAACTGGCAAAGCCAGCTGAAAAAAACCCCAAATGTTCGTGTTTCAAATTGCAGACTTTCCTTATTTGTTGAAAGCGTTCCAGGGTGGCTTCAGGATACGCTGAGCCAGCCTAAAGGCAGGTTTAACTTATGTTTTGACCATTTAGAAGGAAAACAACTCTCTTCTTCCATGATGCTCTTTGGCACTCAGTAAATAAATTTTACCATGGCAACTGGAAAGCCACTTGAGGCGTGAAGACACAAATTCTTAATTAAAGTGGTCCTTGACATCTTGTTCTACAAACTAACCTGGGCACTCTACAGTCATTAAGAATAAAAAGCCCACATCAAGTAGCTTAGTTTCATGTATTAGTGTCATGTTCTCCAGTTGTAACTTCAGCATAACAGCTGAGTCTTACATAATCCTGTTTTGTAATTATATACCCAAGTGTTTTACAGAGGAGGAAAGCTAAAATGTGTAGTGGGACCTGAGTCAGGTTGATCCAGTGCTGGAAAGAGAAACTTCACCTCGGAGTGTTGTTCCAGAACTCTGCCTTTTAGCTTCTTTAGCTAAATCCTTTAGCCCAGAAAATTCCGTCTGGTTGCAGGCTGAGGAAGTTCCCCAGAGCTGTGCTCTGATATGATACCTTGTCTTGCTCTGTGCATGGTAAAATTCAGAGGTTGTGAGGTCTGAGGGTGCACAAAAGGATAATGTAACTGGTTTTATTACCAAACCTGAATGCTGAACAGAATGACTGCACTGACTGCCACAGAAAAATATTTTCAATGACTGTAGCATGCAGCTGGACACAAAGTATGTACGTATTTAGACCTAATTTGAGCTATAGCTGCCACAGCTGGAGGTATGAATCATGTAATGGCTGTGGGCTTGGGCTGTTCTGATGTGGAACCGCTCGGCTCCACAAGCAGAGCCAGGGATTGCCAATCCACACCTTCTGCCAATCATCCCCTCCTTGACTCCGTGCCCTCGCACTCCGTGCAAACACAAGGACAACTTCACAGGGCTCACAATTTCCACAACGAGACCTCGCTGCATAAGCAGAATTTCTTGCCATGATTCTTCTCAAAACAGATTAATCTTTGTAGAAAATGAGAGCAGAGGCTAATGAGGGTTGAGGCACAGATGGGATGGCACCAGCAGCTACTTCCTACAAACAGAGCAAAGTGATAGTTTCTTGCATGACATTTAATAAAACCAAGCCTTACCAGGATGCACAGTTACAGAGGAATTTAGTTTGAAGTCAAATCTGATGCTGACTGGTTTTCTACAAGGAAATACATGACACCTGGTCTCCTTATCTCACCTTATCAATTTAATCAGATTTTTAATGAGGAGAAATATAAAAAGTAAATGGTTCCTTTCTCTTCTTACAATACCAATTTTTTTTCTATGCTGCTTACTTTGAATAACCAGAATTCATTTTTAGACCCCTGTTCAATATTTCATTTGAAAGATTTCACAAGCATCTTTGAAATGCTGTTTTGAATCTTCATTAATGTTCAATGCAAATTTCCTGGGATTTTCCCCTCTCTCTGAGCTCTGTCTTTCAGAGTGGGGGAAGAGCTGTTTCATGGTTTGCTTATGAATCCAGCTCCATTCCCAACTGAGAGAGAAGTGAGAACTCTGTAGACCAGGATTCAGATGAACTGTGGGCAATCTCTGTATTCCCCCCATCTGTAGACGGTCCACAAAAATCTAAATGTTATTCAGGGGTATGTCACTTTCTATTATGAATTTTGAATAAGAAATCATTAACTACTCCCCCAAAAAATTAGCCCAGTGGGATAAGCATCAAACAGTGTTTCAGCAGTTATGGAATGACAGAAATATTTGTGTCTTGATACATGTGCAAATAACAGTAACTGGCATTGATAATGGTATTTGGGAAGTTGCTGTGCAATTTTGCACCCGGAAGAAAATAATCTGATGTGTCATTTGGCATAAATTGCCTCCTCTGGATTTGCAGATCACTACAGTTCTGTCCCATTTTAATTGGGTTTCACTATGTTAATTTCTCTGGATTATTGCATTTATCACCTTCCAGATGATTGTTAAATCTTATATTGAAAAGGAACCTATCTTTCATCTTCGATAAGAAAAAACAAGAAGAACCAGGGAAAATTCTCATTATCTGGAGTAAAGGGAGAGGTGAGAGGATCCTGCTGCTTTTCTCTAATTTGGGCAGTGTTTTTAGCTGACTTCCAGTGGCAGTGCAGGTGTAGCACACCAGGGAAAGTCTCCATGGGGCATTGTGTTTGTGCCATAAAATAGGCCCAGTTTTATTTCTCTGGCACTGAAAACAAGGGAGAAGACTTTTGGCTTGCAGACAGTCCTTCAGCTTTATTACCATTGCCAGGTGTGTGAATTACATGCCCTTGAAAATTGCATATATTCCCCCCCACGCCCTTTTTTTTTTCTTTTTTTTTTTACAGTGGGAGAGGGGCAAGAGAAAGGGATGGATCTCCTTGGCCATCTGGTTTTTGAACCAGCAGACTGCATGCGGATCAAATTTTCGACACTTATTCCTCAAAAGTGAAAATCAGAAATTTACATTCTGAAGGTTTGATACTTGGATGTATTTGTCCATCTTCCCAAGGGCTGCTGAGGTAGCAGTGCCTGGTGATCATGCCTGGATAATCTTGCAAGAGATCTAATTTTGGCATAAAATGTAGTGCTGCAAAAATAACACTGGGGTCTGATAGCTCAGTTTTCTGTGAGTGACAGAGCTTATTTCTTCTTGAAAAGCATTAATAGATTTTGCAGGTAGACAATAGAAATTAATTAATTTTTCTGGCTCACATGGTTATCCAGCAGAGCTTGGTAAAGGTTGAGTCATAAGGGCTCAACACCCCATGGTTTAATTTAAGTTACATGACTTCTAAGAAAATCTTGAGATTTTTGGAGGAGGGAGATGAACTTTTAATAGAAAGATTTAAAGAACAAGGAAGAACCAGGGAATAAATCTAAAGGAATTTGGTGCACAAAGCTGGAGAAAGTTGGTACAATCAGCCTCAGTGGAGGACGGGATGCAGAGACCCATCCTTCATGTGTAATAACCCTGACCTTTGCTTTCGTTTTAAAGGAATACTTGGTAGACAAATTATATAAAATAGATTAACCAGAAGCAGAAGGTTGAGAGAGGGCTGGCTGAAATAAAATATTGCACTAACTGTCAGATTAGCCATGTGTGGCATTCTCCTCTTCAAACACTGCACAAGGGGTGAAATCAGGAATTTGCTGTACAATTAACAAATCATGGGTTATTCAAACAAATCAGTGCTTTCATCAGCTTCTACTAGTTCATCACATCACTTCTTAAACTGATTTTATATTGTAGACCTATATATTCTCCTAAATACATTTCTCTGCATATGTGGAGCATGAAAAATTAATCTATTAACAGGTATTCTTTAACTAGGTCTCGAGAGTGCTGTGAGCCTGAATTATGCTGCATTTTCCAGTATCTTTTTAATTTTGCATGTTCTAGATAAAAAACAGTTTCCTTTAAAAATCGTTGCTCTCTTCTCTGAAATGGTGGCAGGAGGGGAAGAGGATATTGAAAAGTTCCTCATCAGCATAAATAAATTAAAGTCCCCACTTCAGAGAAGCCAAGAGGAATGAAGCTCCATTAAATGTTTTAAGAGGAAGCTGGAGGCAGAGATGACCAAAGTGAAGCTCCCCAGTCTAAATATATTAGCAACTCTCTCCACACTTGGATTTTTAAATGTCACATCATCTATTAAAACTGAAACATCTTTGAAGGTAGCACAGTTAGAGGAGGGATTGTGGTACCACGTATTTAAATACTGGGGTATCACATTTGCAGTTTTTAAACCTATATTTGCAGGTTGAAATCCAGCTTTCTGTTAATGGGGCCAGTCTCGTATTTGTGCCTCTCCCCAGGCTCCTCCTCTCTTTGTCATCCCTTTCTCTGCTGCCTGATGATGACTCCTTTTGCAGGATTTCAAAGATTTGCAAAAATTTCACAGCAGTAATCCTGTCATCCAGCCAGGGAGATCTATGTACACTATTTATAAACTGATACAGTTCCACTTGCTGCACAATAGCAACTTCACGATTGATTAGATATTATTTTAGAGAGCTTCTCACACAGCCAGTGCTGTCAGCTCAGGATTCAACCCCAACTTTTATGGTATTTATGCTTCAGTATGTTTTTTTTCAGGCAGATATAGATATATTGGACACTATTTACATTTCTAGTGTCATTTTTCATAAAGAATGTCTTGTGCATGGGTCAAGATATCCCAAATCTGGAAGATGTTTTGATTTTTTTTTTTCATTGCACACAGTCCTACCACTGACTTGCCTGGTGGCCTTGAGCAACCTTTCCCTTCCCTCTGGGTTTCATTTATCCTCTTTGAGTAAAAAGGATACAAGAAATATAATTTACTTGGAAAGGTATGATTACCACTTGCAATGTCCACTGGAGTCCTGGGATAATGGATGGATGTGTGTTTAATAGAGAGGACATTGCAGGCAGTTGCTTTGGCAGGAGAATCCTTCCCTGTGACAGCAGCACCATTTTAGTGCTCAGGAAGGGAAAAGAGAAATATGCCCAGAGTTTCTAAGGTGATCCTGCTCCATTCATCTGGGTAAACTTTAATTTTTGAATACCAACCTTTTCCCTGCAGTAACTCCTTAGCTTTTTCTACTGCCATTCATTGTGTTTTAACGACAGCTTTATCTTGACTTATGGGCATATTTTTCACCTGGGTTTCAAACACAGTATGTTTTTATCAACTTAGTTCATCTTGTAGGCATCTTGCTTTCTGGACTGTTTATTTTAGTGTTTTCTTTTTTTCCTGATAACTTCATTTTTACATGGGCCCTCTCCTAGAAATTAAGCACCTGGATGCACTGGACCTCCCATCCCCCCAAAAATAAAACTGTATTTTGGCTCTTACTGCTTCAACCCTTTTGAACTGAGGCCTGAGCACTACTCGAGATAAAATTCAGAATTCATTTCTTGTGGGTCCTAAAACTGCTGTTTGATAAAGCAGTTGTTTACTGTGTCCAAAATTATCCCTCTTGTCTTGAAGAGAAAAGGATCCAGGCTGTAAGAGAGGAACCTTCTACCATGGATACTACTCTGCAATTTACAGCTTTTCCTTACAGTCTTTTTTTCACTAAAAATTGAAAATTCCAAAATCCCATTTAAGTCTCTTTCATTCACTTGACATATTTTTTTTCACCAAGATGGTCTTGCAAGTATTAACAACTTCTGTAAATAAGACCAAACCACACAGGGGAAACTCCTCCTTAACCTGGTCCCTGAAGAACCATTTGGAACAAATGGCTTTGCATAATCCAGCTTTTTCTAATTAGCATCTCTGGCAATAAGCCACTTGGGTATATTTCATATGCTTTTATCTTAAGATTAAATTTACATTTGCTGCTATGTAGCTCTGATATCTTCATTCTTGTTTTAGATCTCTGTCATAACATGATTATTGTGTGATCACTACTCAGAGCAAACCAGCCCCTATTTGTAAAGGGCTCAGGCTCATCCACCGTGATGGGCTCTACAGTCCTGCCAAATAAGAATTTTGGGGTTTTTTTGCAACTTTCCTCTTAGAGTTCAAAAAATATTGTTGTAAAAGCTGCAGGGCCGGTTTAGAGTATTTTTGGATGTGAGTCCAGCTTTAAAAAACAGACTGCAACACAGATTTTAATGAACTTTCTGAAGTTTTGAAGAACTGAATAAGAACAGATCCTTTCCTTAATCCAGATTTTTAACCACAAAACTTTTTCCTACCGCAGACAACTAAGCTCTTTCACATACAATTTTTCAAGGGCATATTCACTAACAGTGCTATAAATCGTTCCAGTTCTTATTAAATCAGTTGATCTATTACTGATTATATCAACTAAGGATCTGCCATAGGACTCTCCAGAACAAAGTAAATTAAACAATAAAAATCAAAGGAAAGTGCTTTCATAAACACTAGAAATATTAACAAAATTTATTGTGCCATGAAAAAAAATCCATAACTTTAAAAAAAATATGTTTAAATATTATTTTTTTTTTTCAACAGTTGCAAAAAATGAGGAAGTTTTCTGGTCACAGTAGGAAATGTGTAAATCAGATCAGTCATTCATCCAATTTATTTTAAGAAGTTTCACTATTAGGTTTCCCACAGCTGCTTTAGTGAGAGTCTTTACTGTAAAGTGCCAAAAAAGATGGAAAATATCCTACCATGCAAAGTTACCTCTCCTAGACATCCCTTTCTGCAATTAGAAACAGAAAAATCAAACTGCAATGCAAAGGTAAAGTGAGTGCTACAAATCAAATAGGAATTTAATTCCATTCACCACACAGGCCTTTGGGATTTTCCTAATTTCTGTGCTTAATCAGATTTCATTTGATGGCCATTCATTAAGGAAAACATTCCTATTTCCCCAGGTAAGCTCCAAAGAGCTTCATACTCCACTTTTGCTTTCCCACACAAGTCCGTTGAGTGTTCAGGTCAAAACCACAGGCAGGAAAATACTAATGCAGAACTAGAAATCCTTTACTTGTTCTCATTTGAGGTTTGTTCATCTCAAACACCTCTAGGAGAGTGAGGAAAAGTGCTCCAGTCACACAAGTCTGAGGTTGTACTGGGCACTTTTTACTAAGATCATGCTGAAATAAATACCATAGCACTACCTCATAAGGTCTAGTATAAATCAGCTCATTTTCTACCCATTAAAAACTACATAAATCACATTCTGTTAGCTCAGGGTAGCTTTATAATTGCAAAATAGTGACAGATTTCCAGCGGAAACAAGGGCTTGGTGGTGGACAAGGTTTGAGCTCCATAAATTAATCAAGTATAATTTACCCACTCACAATATCAATAATCATACAGCATTCATAGCATGCCCTCATGTCCAGCATTTAATGCATACAGCACAGCCATTCTAGATTGTTATGCTGTGAAGGCTACCACTAGTAGAAATTGCACATTACAGATTCAATCTATTGACTAATACTAAAACTAAAAATCCAATGGCAAAAATACCCATACTGTTCATATCAATGGAGACTGAAATATTCTTTCTTGGCTCCCTTTAAAAAGAAATACTGAAAATCTCCTTAACCCTTTAATGTGCACTATTCAACTTCTTTGTTAAAGGTTTCTCTTAACCTGGGTTATTTCAATGCCGCGCTTTACAACATTGTCTCAGAAACCACTTACGGGGCAAAACTTAGGTCAAAAAGCTGAGTGCAGGATGATGGACTACAAGTGGGAAAGGAAACAAATAGCTAAAGGCAAAACAACTTCTTGATTGGCTTGGCCTTCAAAGCACATTCTAAAACTCTGTCCCAGACTTAGAGTTAAGAGAAGAAAAATTGTGCCTTGGGTTGAAAAAGTGTAGGATTAGAAATACGATAAGAGAGGAAGATCTGGAGCCAAAATTTCAAGAGAGACAAAATTCAGCCGGAGAGATGTTAAGGGAATGAAAAAAGTTGAATTCAAAGCACACTGTCCTCCAGAGCCTCAAATGGAATCCAAGATTTCAGACACTGTTTTCCATTGGGTATAATAAGTACCTGATGGGTGCTGGTGAAAGTTCTAACTTTGGGTCAGCTTGTCACCTGGAAGTCCCTACAGCAGCTCTGCTGCCTGAAGAACTGCTCACAAAACACTGATGCTGACCTCTGTGGCAGAGGGTATGGGGCTGTTTTAATTGATATTCTGAAGTCTTTGCTAGAGCTCTCACATGCCAGCTTATGCAATATTCGACAGTCATTCCCTGAGAAATTGTATGGTGGCTTGGCTTCAAAAGTTGTGGACAAGTCAGGGAACTGTGGAAAGATGGAGAAGGCCCTGGAGATCTGGGTTCTTTCTCCAGACTGCCAGGGGGCAAAGGGTAAATCATGTCAACAAGATGCTCATTGTCACAGTACAGCTGACATGTAAATCTTCAGGTGGTTGAGAATCCACAGTAGAATTTAGTAAGACATTCTCTAAGCATGTAAAGAGCTGCCTTATCTAATGAGTCTGGAAATATCATAGGTACACATTTCAAGTGAGGCAGCCAAAATTAGCATTTTCAAATCTCTCGCTGATGCTCTGCACACCCCTCAAATCTGTGAAGTGGACACTCCGGCCCCACACTGCTCAGCGCTCTTGTGCAGCAGGTACTGTAGTGACAGGCACTACATAAATGCTGCTGAATACATTAATAACTTCTGCCCTCACAGATTACTGGAGAAGAATGATTGTGATGTGCACTTTAAGGCTGCATTATAATGCATATGCACAAGAAACTAAGTGAAGATTGCAGAGACAACCATAATTCTGGCACTTCCTAAGTTTTTAGTGCCTGCCTTTAAAATCTCAACATAGCAGCTTTCTGGTATAACATGTGATTATCTGAAATTACTTATATATTTTCACAGTATCTGGAGAACATTTTGTTTTGTGCTTTAGCAGGGCCCTGAAAATAATGGTTATTTAACTAAAACATCTTTGGCTTTCTTTTCCCTTTGCTTTTGTGTGGAAACCACAGAACAGCTTTTCACATACCAGATGAATAATGTGTAGGAAGAGTGAGAGAGGAAGGGAATTGATGGCTTCTTTTTAAATATATGAATTTAATTTCACCAGGCACTTTATTTAATTATAATGTAGATCCAAATTTATAGGGGGAAAAAAAGGAATCTCCTGAATGTTCCTATATGTTTTTCATATACATTACTGGAAAAGTTCATATTCTATGAAAGAATACGTTTCTTTTCTGATTTTTTCAGCTGGTGTTTGAAAATGAATATACACCAATATCTAGTACTAGGTAGCATAAAGACATTCTGCATCTTCAAACTACAGCAAAATGCAGTCAGAGACTTGCTGGACAACTGTTAGATTACCTGACCAGATTTAGAGGTTTTACAGACAGAAATTTTCTTGCACTGTTGGATTTTTTTAGCAAAACTCTTTTTCTCATCAGTGCCAAGAAAGAAACGAGCTATCCAGCACACTCCAAAACTCAAGAGTATTATGGCACTTGCAGTTAGAAAAATTCCTTGTCTCCTGCCCCCATTGCCTCCAGCTTCTCTGCAACTTAACTGCAGGCATAAATCCCTCTCCCTATTGGAAAAGTGTATCTATTGATCCTGAAATAAGCACGTGTAACAGTTATGCAATTGATCTGCCAGCACCATCCCCAGCTCGCAGTTTGGGAGGAACACATTCCTGGTTATGAAATGGATTATTTTCAGAGCCCAAAGTATGAAAGAACAATCCTACTTGCTTAGTTAAAAGAGAGCCAATGGAATTTTTTCCTCTATTCCTAACGATCACAGAAATAACACATTCTTGCATATTTTATCACAAGCAAAATATCCGAGAAGTCCTAATTCCTTCATGTTAAAAGCTCACAGCATTCCCTCAATACAAACTCAGAAATATATTTAAAGCATCCAAAGCTTTAATGTCCACTCACCTCAGCTAAAACTCCCAGTAAACAGATGAGTTGAAGAAAAGAAGGAATCTGTAGCAGGAAGGAAGTATTTATCCATCTTTCTATTAATTTCTTTTATCCCTTGCTACTCACCTCCACGAGCTGCTGTTGCTCGGAGCACACAGAAGGCAGCAGCTCAACCCGAGGAGGAAAAAGGTTCCTTCCTTTCACCCTCTGTTACTGCTCTCCCTTGAAACTCCTGCACTTTCTCTTTCAAGTTGCACAGGAACACAAGCATGGACCCTTTTGGCTCTCTCCAGGTCTGTGTACATTACGTAAAGCAGACGAATGCATTTCCTATTTTAACCACGAAAATCATGTCTGCACTGACTGCGCCGGGATCATCAATGGTGCACTGTGTGCAACAGTGCAAGCCCACGGAATGCTCAGAACTGGGCTCAGCTCTCTAAATGCAGAACCAGATGAAAATCTGCAAACCAACTTCTCTTTGTTGCAAAAGTTTCTTGTTTTCTCTCCCGCAGCTGAAGCTGGAAATCGCTGTATAACAAGTATGTTTTAATGGAAATGCTGGAGCAGAGCTCTAGACTTGGTGTAACACCAGAAATAAACACACCGGAGATGTTTTGGCCATTAAAATGCCTCTAACCCCAGTGTAACTTTTGGTCAGCTACCACATCAAACCTGTGATTCCTTTCTCCCAAGACAATTTTGTCTTGTAGCACTGTCAGCAAACTGCTCCAGCACTGCTTGAAAACATTCCAGCCCAAATTACAGTAGTGAAAGCCTTTTCTGGCCTCTTCCCTTACTATTTTTTTTCTAGAATATTTACATTTCATATTATTTCCCACCTAGTCTTAGCCATAGTTCCCAGAATGCAGGAAAACAGTTGTTCCTTCCTGCAATCCTAAATACCTTCAATAGGGAGACGTAACATTGAAGTGTTTTGGAAGGCAGATGCTCTGGATTTAAAAGAAACAGGAGAGGACTCAGTGAACAGCTGCATTGCTCTCAGCTTCCAGAGAGTCATATTTCAGAATGGTTTTCTGCATGATTTTGTCAGTGGGAACATATTATTACCGTCTATATTTAAAAATACTGACTTTCCTGAACGAAGGCAGCAGCAGACTTAAAACCACAATGACTGTTCTGTGCAAGTATTCTGTGCCAATGATGCAGAAAATGAGATCCAAGTGAAAAACAAAGTGGTTTAGAAGGTCTTTGCTTGCAAGGTGTCTGTACGGAACTGCCCAAAAAACTACCCGTACAGGAATTCTTGTACACTTTAATCAATATTCACAATTCTTTGTTGAAATTTCACTGACAGCTCCCTAATACCTTGTCCTTACTAATGAGCACTGTTGTATTATGTCTGTAGTACTCTGAAATGCTGGAAATTAAACCCATGTTCCAAAATTTAAACTTTTCTGTTCTAGAAGAAAATATTTTTTTAGCAAACTGAGCACTGTCTGTTTCTATAGATATTAGATCATGTAATTCCTGAAAGTGTCTGGCAAACAATTCCACTTTGGAGCCCTGAACACACTTTCTACTAGAGGAGGAGGTAAAAATCCCATATCCCAGGGAGAAAATCTAACACATTTTTGATTAAATCTTATAAATTTAAATTAAATCACAGTCCTTTTTTCCCCCAGGAAATAATATTAACAGTTTTTTCTCTTATTGAGTCTTCTTATGCATCATCTATAACCACCCACGTTTATTTTCCAGAATAGTTTAGGCAGTGACTAAAGGATCCACTGCAGCTCAGGTAAATTTTTTCTTCTGAAGCAAGTGCACTAATCATGTGGATAATAGAAAATTGAATTAGTTTAATTCAATGAAAATATGTAAAACAGAAGCTTTCAGCCATAAATAGGACTTCAGTGGACAGCCCGTTGTTTATTCCCTAAGGGATAGTTTAGGGAATAAGTTTAATGAAGTACTGTTTCAACAACTTATTATCTTTGGGAGTCTTTTAATTAATGCCAGTGGCAGTAAATAATAATAATAATAAAAAAAATGCAATGTCCATCTCTCACCATTCTGTGCACAGAAATCATTCCCTTCTGCTTACTGAAATTCTGGAAAAAGTTACGACAACCAAAGGCCTAACTCCAAATGTAAATAAAAATATTAGGCAAAATCTCTATTAAAAATTAAAGACTATTAAAGCAAAGTTCCTGAACATGTGGTTAAATTCAAGAACTTAGTCTTTACAAGGTTAATAGGATTAATTTGTCAGGGAGATGCCTTATGCCAAACAGGCTTCGAGTTTTAAACCCACGTTTGCTAAGTTTCTAAATACTTGAAATTTAGGCACACAAGTTTGAAAATCTGGCAAAAGCTTCTTAAATGCAAGTGAAAAATAAACAAATCTATCCTGGTGCAGAAGGTTCTATGAATCATCACTCCTCAGGCCCAGAGAAGTTACCCAGTGCAGGAGCTGTGTCACGGCCACAGCAGCAACCAAGGCAGGAGGAAACTGAATACAGGACTCACAAATGAATAAACATCTTGAGGAAGCTGCTGCTTTATACTCTTGCTGATGGGCAAAATTCCCTAAAATCCTAGAACAGCTTAAGATTTTTCAATGCCATAAATAAAACTTTGTCTCTTTTACAGGACTCAGACATAATCTTCCCTTTTTTCATGAGACTCAGGACTCATTTTTACACTTCCATATATGAAGCACCTCTGGCTACTTACACTGCAGGAATAAAGTATCTCTACAGTGAATACAGGCCTTTTAAAAGTACTTCTTTTAGAATCTGAGCTTCATTCATACACTTTGTATTCTCCATGGAACGGAATTCTTCATTTCTTAGTAGGAACTGAGTTTTAGTCAAGATTTTCTTAGCAAACATGCTTCAAGTATATGAATTTTATAAAGCATCCCAAATGTGTCATGTAAAATTCTGTGAATGTGGCAATAGTTTTGGATAATAGTTTACATTTCAGCTGCCAGTGTGTTAGAAGGCATTCATCTATTTATGAGATTCATACAACTTTGGATTATAGCTGAAATATAAGCCAGTCTTTGCTGGTAATAAATTGTGACTCCTTTTACTGAAGCTGGACAACATTCCATCTTCCAATGCCTTATTGTGCAACTTCTTTATACATCTTCCAGTAAAAAGAGATTATATTGAGAAAACTAACAGGTAAAGGCAGTTGACAGAGTACAAACTTGACACACAAAGCATACATGGTTATTGAAAATCTTGTTTCCTCACTGAGGGAGGGGTCACTGGGTGCCAATTGGATAGGTAACCTCTAGGAAATCCAAGGTGTTTTGCTTTTGTTTTCTGCTCTCCAAGAAAAATTGATAATGAGAAAAATCTGTCTGTGTATCAGAATACTGAGTGCTAATTTTGAGAACTCCTCAAATAGAATCAGAATGACTCTCTGAGACACTCACAATGAAGAAAATTTGGCATTTGAGGAATCCTTCTTAACAGGTTTGAAGTTAGGTGAAATTAGGACCACGACATTCAGTATTTCTTAAATACTCATAAATTGTGTTTGGACTCAGTTTTGAGACTTTTTTCCATACGACTTACTGAATATCTATAGAAGAGGCATACTCTTAAAAAAATGGAAACATCTACTCCTTAAAGCAAAAAATTTAAGATTAGATTTAAAAATACTGTAAAATGAGGTATTTGTTCTCTTATTGACATGAACCCAAAGAAATATCTCTTATTTTAAAGTCCTTTTCATTTGAATAGACTTAACATGCTTGGAGTGCTGTGTAACTACTGCAGTAATTAGCATTTGTAACCTTTGCTGATTTGGAATTAATGTTGTATTTAGTAGAAAAAGAGAGACCAGAGATTCCAATATATTCCTGGAAGTATCTTTAAAATATCTTAACAATTATACTCAAAAGCTACAGAATTCACACACTACTATCACTGTGTGTCTTGCTCCATCTTAATTAGGATATTTGGGGGTTTACAATGTGGCAATAAGTTCCTTTCATTTTCTCAGTAAGGCCTTTTTTCAATTTTTATTTTCATCATCTGTCACAGAAATTTGTTGTATGTGTAAGCAATTTAATGGTTCACTGAAAGGTTGTTATGCAACTGAATTGTATAAAACCCTGTCCAAGCCCAGAAATTACTGTAAGGGGAAAACACTGAAATGGTGAAGGGCTAGAGAATTTAAATATGTTTTTTGTTGGTATTTCTGTCTTTTGTCAGTGGGTTTGTAGAGTTCCTGTGAGGGCAGGAGGGAAGACATTACCTAATGTTGGGATGTCAGGGATAAAAAGCTGCTGCCCAGCAAGAGTCTGGAGCCATAATGTAGCCAATGGGGAGTCTGTAGTGCCATATCTGCCTTGCAGAGGTCTCAAGTGATTATTCCAACACAGAGTTCTCCAAATGGAAGCCACTCAGTGCAATGCTGAGCTATTATTAACATCATTAAGCCTGGATTTATCGGGGTAGGTGATGAATGATTAATTGCATCTTTCCAACTGCACCAGGGTCAGGACTCGAGGGCTTTCTATCAATACGTGTTTATAATCCTGTAAATGAATACAGTGGATGGGAAGCATTATCAGTTGGTGAAGATGTCACTGACGCAGTTTCTGAGCCCCTGTGACAGCATGTACAGCCATTTGCAGAGCGAGGATCAGGGTGTAATTAATGCAAATGGCAGATCCTGCAAGCATTCCTCAGGTCACTAAATCAGTTCTATTCCTCTTGATCATTGCTGTGATTATCCACAGAGCAAAGCACTGCTCTGTGAGTGAGGGATGGATAATGTGACCCTAAACTGATTACACCTAAGTACTACTCCAAAAGCAGTGAGAGACCCAACACTGGGGTTTTTATTTCAGTGACACTGATTTCTACAGGAATAAGAGCTCTTCTTAAGGTATATGACAGAGCAAAGAAATATCATCATGCTGTACCCTTCTTTCTACAATAACAAGATATAACTTCTCAATTCAGTTTATTTTCCAACCACAGGATCCTCTGAGAAGGTAGAAACTCTTCCTTTCAAAGAATCTTTGTATTGGACTGGATGATCTTCTGTGATCCCTGCCAGCCTGAATCACTCTGTGATCCTGTGATCTCTTTATGTAACCCTACAAATAAAATACATGTCCACATCCATCAATTATTTACCAATATTTTTCTACAGATGTCCCAAATACATGTTTTTGACCTTCAGGCAGAAACACTGAAGCACAGTGGAAAATTCCATTTGGCCTAAGATGGAAAAGCTTAGAAGCCCGTAAATTATCCACTCTTCCAGACCACAAGAGTAACTTTGGTACAGAAAGAAACAGAAAATCAGGGTCATTTTGTACAAAAAAATACAAAAATTAACCAGCTGTTGATAACCAGCACCACTCCCTGCGATGAATTTCTCCATTTGAGGTTAAAATTCCTAGTTTGAGCACTAAATAAATTTTTAAGGAAAGCTTTATGGACATTACCTAACATCACATACAACATGTATTTCTCTTCTCACTTGTTAAAGTAAGATTTTTGCTGCTTCTAACATTTGTCACACAGAACATACAATTTGAAACAGGGATGACCACTTTTGCACCAACCAACATAAAATAAAGGGAAAAGAGTGATGTCAAAAAGCAGTAGCACTCAACTGTAATCCCCGTAGAATTTTCTCTTATCACCTCCCACATTCAATGAGCATTCTTCACAATCTCTCCTGCCTTTTCACTTGAAGTTGTGATGGCCTTTCCAGAGAATAATCAGTGAGAAAGCAATTTCTGCACTGTGTAAAAAAGTACATTGCTTGTTTCTAGTCAGTTCTGAAAACACAGGTTTCTGTCCTTCCTATATGGGATAAATCATGAAACAGCTGAATATGAGGACAGTGTGGGTGGCACAGCCCATAGCCTTAAAACCATATTTACATTCCTTAGAGGATTAAAACTGGATAAAGCTTTCATCCATGTCCATAAATCCAAATCAACACGTCAGGAACTGTTGATTTTCCTGTCTGGTAATGCTTTCATGTACTGTTGTTTTGGGCCTCTCTTGATCAGCCTCTCTCCAAAACTGCTGTAAGAATTTGAGATTGGTTTTTCATTGATCAGGTAACAAGAGTAGGATCTCCCAACCTGTTGTTTATCTTCATAAACTCGCAGCTATCTCTCACCCTGGGAGTCCCAGGGATGTGGTAATGTGGACCAGGGAGGACCCCGCCGGTGTTCAGCACCAAGGTCAGCTCAGGACTATGCACAGAACAAAGGAACCTTGATGCGCTAAAAAGTCAAAACTCCCATCCAAAACACAGAAAAATCTCAACACTTGTTGAACAGAAATAGAGACGTTTGCAGCGTTTTTAATCTAAACCTTATATTTTATTCATTAACTGCATTCTTTATAGGCCATTCTATGGGGAATATAATGCAAATAGATGTGAGATAAGTTTGTAAGATTATTTACTTTCAGTAGTGCACAATGCAGCTGCAGTGGAAGAAAAGGCAGATGAATTGAGCACTTGCACTTGCATGTACTTTTCTTTGAACTCTTCATGTACAATATATGGGCTAAATCGTGCCTTTAGGCACAGGCTTGAACAAAGATCATAAATTCAACAATCTCCAAACACATAATATTGTAGCACACCTCCCTCTTGGCTTCATGATAGGCCAGCCACAAATGAGCTTTTCCCGGAGCATTCAACAGCACATGAGCAACGTCCAGAACACACTCACCCCCCAGGGCAGGACACTGCCCCCTGAAAAACCTACTGCTCTCTCCACTTCTTGTCTGCTCCTCAGCAGAATCCCCCCAGAAAGAGAAATGTGTGCCCCATGCAAGCAGACTGAGACAGACACACATTTTCAGTCCCCTCAATGGACAGATGGATCTAGAGATTGGTTCTGTGTAGGTTTAGCTGGTTTTTATTCCCTCTGAGTGTGGAAAACCTGGAGATGCATTGGGTAGATTGAGATTAATCTACTCCTGACTTAAACTGATCCAGATGCATGTAAGATGCTCATTCAGAAGGCATCTTAATATATTTTATACATGTAAAAAGGCAAATGAGGTCCTCCTGGATGTATTATGTATCAAGCTAATGAGAGCTTTAATATTTAGAGAAAGGGTTGTCGTAGGTTCTGAACAAGTTCTTTGACAATTTATTACTGACAACAAAGCTGGCCTGGGAGCCTAAAATTTCCACAGCTTCCAAGTGTTGTGGGTGTAGACAATTTTGGTAATAGTTCATAAACCCCAAACTGCAGTAAGGTTAAAAAATCTTCCCGATGAAGTAACCTGGAACGTGTACAGCACTAGAGAGAACATGGCAAAAATGCACATGGGAAATTCCAGAACAAAGAGAAAAATTAACCACTCCCTATTTACTTAAGCAGCCAGACTGATACATTACTGCACACAAAGACTTTTCAGACCAAAAATTGTCCTTTCCTTGAATCCTTTGGGCTTTTTTACATGGAAATGCTTACAAAATCTAATCCAATTTACCTAAGTGCACGTGCTTGGAAGTAGCTTAATTAAACCACAGTAAATTTGCATGAATACTTTCTCCTAGAATTAAAGTAATCTTAATTCAATTTAGGTTCATTTACTTTGGAACAGAATAAAGCTAAATTAAATTGAGCTCACTTTAATTCTCAACATGAGTGTCCACACAGATTTTAATAGTTAATTAATCCACTGTACTTTCGTAAGTGAACCTGCATGGTTTTTCATAGGCTGTGTTTATGTAAACAAGCTCTAAACATGCTCTTATTTTATTTCAAGACTGTTCTGTTTTCTGGTACACTCCATATGGGCTAATTTAACAGTCACTAGGAGGAGCCAAGTATTAGCAGATTGTTCTTAACCAGGAATGTATTTTCCATCACTAGAAATAAAAGACAATTTTATATATATTCTCTGAATTACACTCCTCAGTGCAGCCCTTTAGGCCTTAAAAGCTACTGATGACAAACAAAAGAAGCTAGATATGATTTCTTAGAAAAAAATTTTTAAACTCCATGTCTAAAAATTATATACTTAAAGATATGCCTTTGCAAAATAGATTATAGCATAGGAATTGGATTTTCTAGATAACAGATGCACTAAAACCACAATTTGAAACAATTTTTGGACTCTCTCCCAGCACAAATCAATCATATGGATTCTGAAAATGCTAAGACAGATCTTGAAATGGTAATTAATTTGACATCACAATTTTGATGTCAAAGAAGAAACTGATTTATGGCTGTAAAGGCTCTAACTCAGCAATTATAAACAATGTTTTTCTGAGTTTCACTGTTTCCGAAGTTGTTGGGTCCCCTCATTAATTTAAGTTTTTAAAATGTTCTCTTGTTCATGGGGTGAGAAACTCTATCTTTGGCTGCAACTCCTTTCAAATCACAGCTTGCTGGGCAAGGCTCATGTTAGCTGTGATTGCAGTTGGCAGGGCACTAGATTAGCTGTTGACATCAAGCCAACATTTAATTTTGTTTTCTTGAGTCATCTGTTGCCAGTTCCCATGACAACTGCTCTTCTAGCCTTCAGATTTACTAGAGAAAACCATTAAAATGGCCAGGAGTACAGAAAGAGATCCTTTGATGTAGATGGAAGTTCAACTGTTTCCTTCAATGGAAACAGAAAGATCTTTTCAGTCATTACTTTAGCACCACGTAACTTCTGTTCAGGAAAACACAGATGTTCTTGTATTAGAAAAACAGAATGAACGGTGGTTTTTAACAAGAAAACTGCTTTAGCATCTTTCTACTACAGAATGAAGGTCTTAGTGTCTAAAAAATCATGTCGTGCAGAGGATGGGAAAAAACCATTTTTCTATTCTTGCATGTAGTAATGAAAGATGAAATTTGAGATACGGATTCTTTTGATCTTCACTAGAGTCCCTGTACAATTCCCTTTCCTGTTTCATGAATGTGTCACTTAGGTAAAGGATGTATCTCAGGAAGAAATCATTGCTGTGCTCAGTCAGCTCAGAGGTTGAACCAGACCAAAGGAAAAGGCCAATTCCAATCTTGTGGGAGCATCTGGGATCAAAAATACCTTTGGCTAAAAATACTTGTCAGTGTATGTTAAATATGTACAACCCATAAACCCCCTGGTTATAAAAGCATAAGAAGAAACTGAATACTATACTGGATTATAAGCAGTCCTTGTAGTAGAATGTTAACACTCAAGGGTTATTCTAAACCCATCTCCTGTTGACTTTCACAGATCCTTCCAAAGTCAGAATTCCACATTCCCCTTATTCACTGTGTTCAAAGCACTGCGAAGCACTAAGCACCCCCAAATCCCTTTGAAAGTAAAGGAAGCACAAATATAATAGAAAATATAAATATAAATAGCACAAATAGAAAAAGGTACATAGCTGCTTCCAATGCAGACAAAATCCCCAGTAGTCTCTGTATCTCTTCATTAGGTAAACCTTTTACCTCTAGTATATGGAAAAACAAGCAGCTACACAACTCTTTCACAGGTATTTCCCACTGCCCAGGAGCTTGTTCTAACAAGCATTATTTGCAGGAGGATGTCCAATGCCCCCAGACCTGCAAAGAAAGGGCAGAACATTGCAGTGCTTGGAAGCTCAGATG
Source organism: Cinclus cinclus (assembly GCF_963662255.1). NCBI lineage: Eukaryota > Metazoa > Chordata > Aves > Passeriformes > Cinclidae > Cinclus > Cinclus cinclus. The sequence goes on from NC_085063.1 coordinate 11,977,565, forward strand.
AGGATCCAATACTCGTGACTGCACTGTAAGAATTAATGGTCTTCTGCTACGGCACTACCCTAGAGATGTTTATGCACCCCATTTCATTTATGTTTCATTATACACATCTGGATTACTTTCCCAGGCTGGTTCTTCAACAGCAATTCAAGATTGCTTTCCCAAATGTGAGGATACACAAGCCTACTCTTGTGATTAAAATGGAGGGAACAAGGTGATTACTCTGACAAAAACCTACCTTGCTTATCTTCTCCTCCCCTGCCCAGTAGAAGCAGTGAAAACATTTTAAAGATAATGGGGGTGTATGTGGGAGAAAGTGAAAGATAAGAAGAGAGAACACACCAGTTCCCCAGCTTGAGTTAACTCTCCCAACCCCAGTGGAGAATCATCTTCCACCAGCTGGAAATGCAGAGATCTCAGGAGGTCAAGTCTGTTTGGTACCAGTCACACTGCAGGGCCCCAGTGTCTGTGCCCAGTTTGGGTATAAAGCCACCCTTGGCACTGCATTGTTGGGACTGCTGGGAATGAGTGACAGAAGGAAACGCCGTGGCCGGGACGTGTGACTGCCATCTCCCAGTGCTGCACTGGAGATGAAACAGCCACATCCACTAAAGCTGGCAGTGTTTATGTAATGGCTTGGGCTGTGAATTCAGGCACTCTGGGATTGTTTCAGAATGCACTTGGCTCGTGAATGCCATTGATGCAGACGCCCGCATACTTTCAAAATGCTGTGTTTCATGTTTTGCTTTTATCTTTAAATATATTTGAGTAGGTTTTTCTCTCTTGTGAAACAGTACATATACTAGGTAGAACTAGAAATGATCTAATAGCTTCAGTGCCTTAGAGCTACTGCCATGCATGAAATTCAAACTGTGACTATAAAAAGAAACAAGGACTTTCTCTCCAATTTGCATTTTTAGCTACTTCTCTATTTTTTGAGAAGGGTGAAACTTGTTCATGTTTTAGGTCAGAATCAGTTAAATAAAATGGAATCTGAAAGTTATTACAGATCATCTGGGGAACTGGAGGCAAAAGTCTGGGGGGTTTTGACTGGTTGAGAAGGCAATAAGCTTAGTAAGATTGGTAGTTACTAATTAAGGTGGTAGCCTGACCCAAATTTGCCTTCACAGCCCTTACTGATTTAGTCAGATGTAATGATACCCATTATAGCTGAGCAAATAGTTCCTGATGAGTAATGTATTTGCACCTCCCTACTTTCTATCTGCATATTCCCTTGATTGTGTCACAGCTTTCCTGCCACCATCACCAGCCTGTATGTGCTAGATTATTTCTGCAGTGTTTGAAATGTCTATTGTCTGCACTCAGCAGCCAAACACAAGTGGCACTGCTCAGTCCTAGTCCAATACCTTATGTCAGTGCACTCTGTGACTGAGTGCAACTCTTAATTAAGTTTATTTGCATGTGTGCAAAACATATGCTTGGCTATTCAAACCTTGCTTTGCACAGATGCTGCCTAATTTTATTAAATGGGAGGGACTACTATAATTTTTAGGAGAAATTAGCCAAATTAGAATAGATTGAACCATTTGACTGTGTTCCCAGACTAACATGACTATTTGGTGCCTTGCTTGTTAGAATTTAAACATTCTCTGTTTCCAAGTGCTCAGAAATGAGAATTGGTGATTTTATTAAGCATGGGTTGCTCTTCCTGGCTTTTACCATGAGCTTCACTCCAGCACAGTCTGAGACTCGGTGAGTTCTGAGCCATACACACACACTGAAGACTCTCCTGCAGGGTGTGTATTGAGACACTCCTGGAGACTGATTTTAGGTTCAATCATAACCCTTATGACTTTGGACGAGCCCACTGTGGGGAGCTGGTCTGTCTGCTGGAGCGTGCCTTAATTGTGTCATCAGAGCCTTGGGTCATACTGTGAAGAGGTAGACAATGTCATATCCTCTAAACATGTTCTAACCACTCAGGCATTTAATCAGAGACTGACATATTTATTATGAATAAAAGGAACAGGAGGATACCATGAATTTCTTTAGAGCCACTTAATTGACAGTGCATTGGGTAATGAATGACCAATTAATAAAATGAAAGCAGAATATAATGGATTTGTACTTTGTTTGTACACAACACGCATCATTAGGACTCTTCAGCCATCATTAGCTCTGTCTCCTCTGCACTGAGTCATTCTGCTCCCTGGAAGAAGTCTGGGCTGCATTATAGAACTGCCAAACTATTCCACTGATAGAGCTACAGCTTTCTGGATTGTCCTCCTGTGCAAGCTGGTTCCCTGAATTTAGGGAACTCTTTCCTATTTCTTTTTTTTTTTTTTCCCATTTCATGATTAAATGGGTTATGCAGACAGCTCAAGGCTAATCTTATCAGAATCTTCCAAAAGCAAAATATACAAAGAAAAACCCTTGCTCTACCAAACAAGGAGCCTGGACTCTTGGAGGACTCTGCTTGGGTCACCTGGAAAGGAACTGGGTGAGGAGAAACCAGGAGCAAGTAAAAGTGAATAAGCTTAACTACTTGTAGCAGCATGACTTTTTCAGTCTCAGAAAAATAAAAAAGAAACATTGAAGTAATGAAACAAAACCAAAGGAAGAAGAGCAGTCTGGCAAATTCTGGCCTCTGTGCTCTCAACTCTCGTACAGTTCTTCCAGTGGTAGAGTCTCAAGAAAATCCCCAAAAAGATTTTCTCAAAGTTCAGTGAAAATTTTTTGATTTCTAGTAAAAAATACAGCCCTTGATCTACCAGAGAACTAGACAACACATAAGAATCAACCTTTGATTAAAAAAAGAAGCATTATTCATGCAGTCTGGTTAAGCAGTCATTCAATTATAACACACATGTGGTAGGTAGCTGGGTGCTTGAATTCTTTGAATGTTTAGTTTATATGTTGTGCTAAATAAAATAGGCATGGCAACAACATATAAAAGAGTTCTTTTACATACAGTGAAGAAAATTTGTACAAAATACACAAATTATTTGCATGCCTAAAAATCCCATGAGTGCATATGCAAAACACTTCATTATGCCTGTTAGTTATTGTAATTGCTATTAACTTGTGCAATTACTTGCTCTGCATCACAATTCCAGGTGAATGGTTAAATCAGTTTCAACATTATGAATAGCTGAAAAATCCCATTTCAAACCCCAAGCCATTTCATTAAATCCCTTCTTGTATAGTAAACAAAGTGCATATCACAAACTAACAAATTGCAAGCTGTATTATTTCCTGAAGTGACTGCAGGATTCCCAGGAGAACTGAGGTTGTTGTTTATGGAACAAGAATTCCCCATGCAACAGCAGTGAAACTGTTCTACCCACCAGGACTCAGAAACATCATCAGGATGGGTTATTTGGGCCCTGTCAAACCTTGGCTGCTCTGCTAGGGCAGCTATAAACTATTTTTATGCTGTGATCTGAGTATTTGAACACTTTCTGCATAAACCCATTAGCAATAACATAGTTAAAGACATACATAATTGGCTTTTCTCTTTGGGTGGGGTTGGGTTTTCTGGAGTCTTTTTCAATGAGAGGAGGACTGGAACATTACAGCTATAAATGTCATTTTTGGTGGGAAAAATTGGAAAATGAGGATGGTTCTGTAGTACTTCTTAAGGATTATCAGAGCAGATTTGTCCAAGCACTCCTACAGGACTGTTCCACACTTAAATCCTCTTGGATCTAAAAGCTTTGTTCTCATCTCTTTTGATGACTAAATGGCTTAATATTTGGCTCTACATTTTCTGGGAGAAAGAGCTCTTATAGTGGTATTTCATCAGCTGAAATTCAGTCCTAAATATAGTTGAAGTTTGAGTAACCTCTTCTATATGGATATTAGGGGCAGAATTAGTGCTCGAGGCTGGCCTCTTGTAAGCTCACTCCAGGCTGCTGTGAGGATGTGACTGCACCCCTGATGGATTTATAGTGGCATGAGCCATGAGGAAAGAAAATGTCAGAAATCCAGATACCCTTGGGTTGTGCTTTTCACACAATATATTGCCAGGAAAACACACAAAATACAAAGGTAAACAGGTGGTGGCTGCTATCCCCTCCTTACCTCTCTTTTTCCCACTTCCCTCCACCAATGAAAACTGTAATTGTTTTATTATTTTTTTCAGCAACAATGGTGAAAAATGAAAAAAATTAAAACCTGATAGCTACTCTCTCTCATCCTGGATATTATCCTAGAGCCTGACCACAGCTGTAGTGCAGAACAATCTGGGCACATAGTTTTAAAATTCAGATTTGAGCAACAACATCAACAACAGCAAATCCCCAAACCCCACCCTCTTGCCCCCTGCCAGGACCTGGACCACACAGAGACTGTAATTACCAGAGTTATTGCTGAGGAGAGAACATCCAGAATGCAATTATGCTATTAGGGCAGGGTAATCAGAATAACTTGCTTATTACAGAAAACCATATACTTGTCTCACGCTATTATTTTCACTTCTATAAAATAGCCTCCTTAGGAGATATGACAATTAAACAGCGATTATGCATGTCAAATCAATTTTCAATGGATATAGATCATATGATAACACAGGACTTAAAAGGGAATCACAGTTTAGTGTCCAGGCTTTTAAATTGTGCAAATAGTTTTACAGTGATGCACTGGTTTAGATGTGCAGCTGTGAGTTCCCTTTATCCTCAGTCCAACAAACTGATGGTCAGTGGTGTGAAATGCCCAGTAAAAATGCATTAAAACTATTACATTTCAGACAAAACCCTAAAAATATATATAATTACTATTCAAACATCAGTGTTATTGGAATCTGATGCTTGAGCCACTTGGAATTTGCTGATTTGAATACTTGGGATCCCAAAGCTGCTGACAATTTATGAAAATGATACTTTCTACATCTTTGGGATACAATTGCTGTAAATAACCCACCTGTCACAGGAAACATCCTAAATAACCAGGCTGTCACCTCAAGCAGACTGAGATAGCAGTGGAATAGATACAGCCTTCTTCACATCTCAGAAGGCAGAGTGAGTTTTGGGCAGAAAATGGATGAAATAAAACAGACTCACTATTTTTACTTTGAAGTCATACCTTCTGAAAGCCACTGAAATGTCGAGAGCAGGAGCACTGGGTCAGTCAGGCTTGCTGCAATGGTGAAATGCCTGCAATTGAATCTCTGTGCTTTTTTCTGGAGCTTACAAAGCATCCAAGCTAGCAATGGTTTTGGTTTGTGCACGGGTGGATTTTCCAAGGGAAATGAGGGAACAAAAATTTGGGCTTTAGACGGTGTAATTAAAAATTTCACAGCAGCAGTTATGAATCTTAAGTTTGGAACATGTCTTGGATGTTTAATGAAGTGGAAGGACTTCATTTTTGTGGTTCCCCTGAAGATGGGATTGCTGATTTCTTGTGTCGAGGGACTGTAAGATCTGATTTGAGGCTGTAAGGCAGGAAATCAGCACTTCCATGACAAATTTTGCAGATTTCGGTGTGTGACAGTTGTTACTCTCAGGAGAATCTTGCAGCACCAGGTTTTTTTTGACCACTTCCTCACAAATTCCCTTATCTGCAAGACCTGAGCATGCCTGAACTTTGGCTCTCTAGCCCTTGTCCTTGTTCCGAGCTTATCAGAGTCTGCCAGTGTTATCAGCTGAGGGACTCACAGTGCTCTGACGCTGCAGGAGACACCAGCCCTTGGAGCAGTCACCCAGCGTGTTGGTGACTCAAAGCCAACACCTGTAGGGCTCCTTGGAAAAGCTTTTCAGAGCTGTTATAACAGAAAAGCAGCACTGATGTGGTAAAACAGCTTCCAAAAAGCTGCTGACCACAGCAAATTGAAGCGAAAAGGCAGCCACTCACTCCAGCTATACAGACCTTGTCTGTAGCTCTGCTTTCAACAACTCAAGATGCAATTACACATCTATTCACCACCACTGCAGGTGCAAGCTGAGCAACAGCATGAGTATAAATGTGTGTGGGTGTGCAAATGCCTCATTACGGTGATTTGCTAGCACAGCGAGTGATGCTTTGTGTCCGATGAATGTGTAAATTAGCTGCTTAGCTTACTTGAGTGAAAAAACATTTAACTTTGCCTCCCTGGCCCATCTCTCACAGACACTGGAAAAGGAAGTAGTTTGACTCCTTGTTAAAGTAGCAGATTCCATCTAAAATCTAACCCAGCTCTCTTGTGCTGTCCTTGGGTTTCTAGCAATGAGGAGAAGTGAATCTTGAGGAATTAGTCGTGTTGAATCATATCTTAATCACATGCATGATATGCTCTTATACATCATTAGAGTAAGAGGCATCACATCTTGTGTTGTCATTTCTGGGACAGAAAACTGGGGCTGTTGGCTGGGTTTAAATCATTTCTGGCATTAACGAGATTCTGACCAGAGGCTTTATTTCATGTTCAGGATCTGCACTGCATTATTTCCTATTATATCACAATACATTGCAAAGGAACAGCTAAGTTACCAAGACTAATCCTTTAAGTCTTTCTTTCTTTACAATGTCAGACAAAATAAGACTATGCCATATTTCTGTAATCTCTCTTGTATTATGAGAATATTATGATCTGTAAAAACAAAATCTCTAAACTGCACAATTCCCGTTGGCTCTGATATACTTAGTCTTGTCCCTTTCTGTCAGAAAAGATATTTCTAAGTCTCTGTGATTTTGTTTTAACAGACAATATCTGGTTAAAAATCTGATTATTAATATAAAGTAGGAAAAGGAAGTTTCCTTGTGTTTAAAAAATGAGTATTTCTGAAAAACCATGATGCAATACCCAAAGTTCTCCTCTTTCTCCAAAAAACTACTTAAAATGAAAGTTAGTTTTGAAGCTACTGCCACTTTTTCCCTACTTGGATATGTACATTTAGATTAATCTGGTGAAAAGTAGATTTTGTTCCCAGACAACTTTACATCAGCTACCAAGATCTAAAAAAGATTTCTGCAATACTCTGCTGGCAAATTGAAGGGGAATTTATTGAGAGAGGGAGGGGAATTTGAATTAAAACCTAATTAATTAAACCCACAAGAATTAGCTTCCCATTTCTTTTAACAGGATGAGAAAATAAATTTCAAAATATATATGAAGTGTATCCTCCTTTTGAGAGATGTGTCCTACCATCCCATACTTTCTATTAAAAATGTTTGGGTTTATTTCTCTGCTGGTATTTTATGATGTCTAAACCACTAAAAGTATATTCAGTAACTTAACTCTTTTTAAATTATTTCATTAGAGCAGCCAAGCAAATCAGGATCTGAAAATTCATAAGCTCATGGCATTGCCAAGTGTTTGGGTTGGAGAGGTTAGGGGTTTTTACCGATTTTTTTGAAAGTTATTGCAAAGTTATTTAAAATCCTAAAAAAAAATAGGTGAATCAACGAATATTAAATTCCAGGGTGTAAAGCAGAATAGATTTTCTGCAGGTGCAGGATGCAAATAGCTGATTATATAAAATATCATCTCCCAAATAAGAGAGATGAGTAATGTCCCAGGTCACAGTGCACCTTTTTTAGAAAAGGTTGGTAGAACTAGAGACCCTTGATGTGTTGGAATAGAGCTTAGAAATTGTGTAGTGAGAGCAAGAGTGAGAAAACGTAAATGGAACAAATTGTTGAAAACACCTCCTGGTTTTTAGCTCCTGGGTTCTTTCACAAACAAGGGTGGCTTAACCCCTTCATCTCCTGTCACCCACAATAACTTTGGAGCTCACTGGCAACTTTCAGCGAAGGATGGAGTTGATGAAAAATGACAGCAGCAACCCTCTAAAGGGCTGCCTGCAGGAAGAGCCTGGGTGTGAGGTCAGGTTTGGTTCCACACCAAAGCACCTACAGGAGAGCTGCTGCTGTCAGGCCCTTAAGGGAACAGGGGTCACTCAGTCTGACTCTTCATTTGACAACAGAGGAGCCAATCTGAAGTCCTCAGTCATAAATGAGATTTTTAGCAGTTTAAGATCACACTGAGGACTGAAAATGCTGGATCTGGAGGGAGGCAGGCTTTGTTGGCTTCTCTGTTGAATTCTATTTCCATAAGAATCATTTGGGAGAAAGGCCTCTGGAACAGGAGCTGCTGAATTTGCTAAGGCAGAAGAGATAGCTAAGATGAACTCAGACTGGATGGCAGAAAAGTCAAAAACCAGTAAAGAAAACAGACTGAGAAGTCAAAAGAGTTGCAACAAGCTCTACCCTGTCACATGAGAACTTGAGAATGTAAGGAAGCACCAACCCAGAGAGACAGAAGGAATGCCAGTCTTCCAGAACAGCCTGTGTTGCCTTTAGTGATACTTCCTTGGACTAAAAAGGAGAGATACAGGATACATTTCTATTAGTTAGGGTTCCTTCTTAAAACATTTTCATTCATGCACAATATTCTGAATTTTTTAAGGACGGTCCTTTTACTTCTACATGTTAAAATTATCTTTTACTCGGCTTCCTTTCAGTTTATTCTTCTGGTTGAATTACAGCAGCAAATGTACACCATAACACTAATAAGTCTCTCTGCTATCCATCTTGACAGCTGTAGTTCACATTCCCTATGTTTGCCTTAAGAAAATCCACATCTGATCATGTCATCTGTTAAGTTCACCACTGCTGCAAGGGTTCAAGGCACCAGCCTCAGGCAGTGGCTGATATTTGTTCCCACTACAGATCAAGCAGAATCAAGGGTTTGGTGAGGATACACAGATTTTGTATCACACCATTCCATCCTGAATTGGTATCAGGAGTTTGCAGTAAAATAGCACATTCTCTGGTATGTTCCTAAATGTAGGAGATTCCCAGGTGGCAGGAGTTCACTTATGTTCCTCACTTGCAGGAGGATGTGTTATTAAGTTCTCTGCATTAAATATCTCCTGTGAAATCTGAAGTGACACTCACAGTTTATCTCAGTTATGATTTTTCCATTAATTTTCTTGAGTTAAACAAGAAACAAGGCATTTAAAATTTATGTTGGACAGGTGGAGAATTTGTATGACTCCAAGACTCCAATCTCTTTTTTCTAGAGCTTTCTCTGCATAGTTGGCAGTCTTTTGTGGGTACATATTCTCTCCTTCTAGGCTATGTAACATGGAGCAAAGTCAAATGAGCAGCTGTCATAGAAGGAAACATTTAAGCTGAAGTTAAGTTGAAGTGCTGTATCTGAAAATAGGATGTTTTTCTCCTTGAAACCTCTGCAATGCCAGAAAGCTGCTACCCAGTCTACGGAGCTGCTATAATTTAAAAATATATATATACTTTTTTTTTCTTCTATCCTTAATGCAGAGCTTACAAAATTACAGAAGTCCCATCTGCAAAGCATAAACTTCAAAGAAACCCAATTAAGTCAGTGTTGCATACACTATCATGTTCACTCTATTTACATATTCCACACAGATTCATCTCATTCATGATGGAACAATTACAAATGAACTTGCAGCAGCCAAGAAAGTCTCTTGGAGGCTGATTCCCACCAGGTTCTGTCTGAGCTCCCCAAGACAGCAGGACTGGTTTGAGATGCTGAGCAAACCTGCCCAAAGCATGAAGCCCTGTGGCTCTCATTTGAAGGCAGCAAGGAGACTGACCCTGATGATTTCATGTGGAATTCATGCGTGCTCCTTCAGCCACCCTTCTCTTTGCTCCCCGCCTGTCCCAAGCTTCCAGCCCCTGTCAAGAACACTGTCCTAGGCTGGACACATCTCAGCCCTGACCCCGTGCAGAATTTCTTATATTCTTTTAAGGATAAAAGCTCAAATCTTGGTGAAGGCTGTTTAGTTGAGAGATGAGATGCAGAGTTCTGAGAGCAACTGAATGAAAAGTGACAGTCATTCCCAGCAGATCAGTATGGACAAGGCACAGGGAAGACTGCGTGGTCTGAGAGATGGAGCAGACCTCAGAAAACAGTGAAGGCTTCACTGGTTTGATGTAATGCAGTGATCTCTGTCCACCTGCTGGTTATGCAGCATCTGAACAGTTTGAGGATGTTAAAAAAAAAAATTAGATTAAGGAAATTAACACACAAACTGTCCCTTCATTATATGAACAATTCTGAAGTGCTTTATGCATAAGGATAAGGCTTCCTTCAGCTGTGGCCGCAGGTCCACATTGCTGACCCAGAATATCACTGTTCTACAGAAAGCAAGAGAGGATCCCCTTTGATTCAGATCATCTTACTGAAATATTTATGCAGACTCAAGCAAGGAGCTATTGACCTGTGTTAAGTCACTATATGAGGTTCTCTCTGGGGCATGTATAAATTGTGTATATGTTAGGCCATAAATCAACTTGAACTTCAAACAAAAGCATGGGATTTAATGGGCACAAAGAATCCATTGTATTAGCATCCACACTGGCTACATTTCAAAGCAAAGTCAAGGTATCATATTCAGTTTCACTTACTCTTGGTATTTATAGACTTGACTGGCTTAGAGAAGAGAGGGCAATTAATTCCACATATTAAATTTTAAAAATACAAAGCCATATATTTGGTTTAAAAACCCCATGTTATAAATAAATAAATAGTGTAGCCCATTCATTACAGCACCACCTAGGCAGTCTTGAAATAGAGTTCCTAAATTAAAGATTGGGAAGAATTAACAATTACTTAACTATTCACTAAAATATACAGTTACATTTCCAGATAAACATGACTCCCAGCCTTATGTAACTCACTCCATTCTCAAAGTGTGGTGCAAACATTGACTGAATGAATAATCTTAAACTACCTTCATTCATAGCTAAACTGTGAAGAGCTTTTATTATTCAACAGACATGAGTTTCTCATATTTGCACAGAGAAGAAACTACTTGTGTGCACAAGTTATTAGGTGTGTAAATTAGGTCTGAGTTCTTTTATTTAAGGTATGCAATCAAATCTGGGGTTTACTTTTACTTTAAAAGAAAGCCTGAATTAAAGAAACAAAGGTAAACATAAAAAAATCACTAGTTATTTCCAGTATGATGACCTCACTCTCATAAATCCAGTCTAGGTTTTGATGGTGTATAATCAGTATTTCCACTTCTCGGATAAAGAGGTTTTAACAGTTTAAGTGTCTTTTCAGCAACATTCAGACTACCTGCCAACTTGGGATTTAGAAGAAAAGACAACTTTAAAACACTTTTTTCCCCATTAAAGCTCTGTATTTCCTTTGCAGAGCTCTAAAGTTTAGCTAAAAACAAATCTCCAAACACTGGGAACACTCAAACCCTGGAAAAGCCTAAAACCTACCCTCAGCATGAACAGCATACTTATTAACTGACCTCATTTAATTTCTGGAAAAGTAGCATTAAAACATAACTTCACCAAGCTCTCTCTTGATTCCCAAAAAAATAAACCGAGCGTCAGTAAGTGAAATACTCAGGCAACAGCAAAAAGCAGAAAAGCAGTTTGTGTAAAGTGTGCATCATGTTGAGCAATGTAATGATACCCCAGCACTGACACAAATTATATGTGCAGGACTAAAATTATGCATTTGGAGCAAGAGAATCCATGTCCAGGAAGTCCCATCTCTGCAGCCTCCCAAGCACATTGTGCCCATCCTCCTCTCCAGAGATGGAGAGGTCATTCTCCCCTCCTGGAAAACGCTGGAGCAGAGCTGCCATGTGTGAGATGAGTTAAGGGCTGCTGGGGAAAGGGGAGATTCTCTGCTGCAGGACACAGGAAAAAGGGAGTTCTGTGCTTCCAGTGAAGTTTCTCTGCATCACAGGGACTTGGGGTCCAGTTAGATCTGACCAAGAAGGGACTGGGAATTTGTGAATCAATAAGGCCTTCTCAAAAGTACAGCAGACCATTTCTTAAAATACAACCCCCACTGTAGTACTTGGTAATATGGTGATGATTTTTCAGGTGCTGTGTCAGAAAAAAAAAAAAAACAACTCTGCATTCACACAAATAGCAAATGCTTTGGGAAGTTTACAAGACTGAGTTTGGATTTCAGTGGAAAGGAAAATGGGATATTAACTAATAGCCTGCATGTTTCTAGTCATTACTGAGTATTCCTGAGTATTAGATGTGGAATAGTAACTTCCTGCAGGGAGCCCTTTGGTTAGGAAAAAGAACTTCTGAGTGAGAGAATGTCACTAAGTTTCATATATGTAAAACATAGGGTTCAGTTATAAATTGGAGCAAAAGCACTAATTAGCTAATTTTGTCCATAAATTAATAAAGAAAAGGATGTAAACACCTAGTAAAATTCTGTTTCAGAGGAAACATAATGTAGGCCAAACAAACTCTGTTAACAGAATAGACTTGTTGATAGAGAAAGATGAAATGGAAACCAAAATCTCTCTGGAGGAAAAAAACAGTCAGGAAGGACCTTTTAAGTCTCATGCAGTTGTTCTCACCTGGAGTTAATTCAGAACCCAGTGCTGCTGATTACACGTGGTATCAATAGAAATAAAAAGGGAATTAGTGTCTGGCACAGACATAATCATGTATCTCTAGAACATCTACTCTGCAGTAGCTTTAACGTGTCAGGTGTTGAAGCACACCACACCAGAGGCGAGGCTGAGGAGCCCCCCTTCACCAGGCAGTAAGAAATTATGACAGAGCTGTTAACAACATCTAACACCCCTGCCTGTGCTACAACAGCTCCTTGCCTCCATACAGATCCTTCACTGGAGGACAAGGAACACATGGTGGACCACTGGCTAATGCCCATCCTGAAGATTTCCTTTAATGGTGTGGTGCCAGGAAGGAAAGGCAGCAGTACAGAGAGCAAAACGTGATGGCATCAATGTGTACTTATACAAATGCAAATGGATTATCCCAAAATTAAGGGGGGGGGGTGACATTTTCACACGTTGTCATGGTTGCCTGTATCTCCTCAAGTAATACAGAGTTTTGACATGTGTTCTTCTTCAGAACGTGCACCCCTCCCTTTTATGATACAAATCAAATGAGACTGTCAATCTCCCTCTGCCCTGTGACTGCTGGAAGGATATAATGAGAGCAATATTTTGGCTTCCTGCAACTGTCTCTCAATTAGATGGTGAAATCTGTTCTCCTTAGACTCTCCTTTCTCTCTTGATCCTTATCTGGAAGGGTGGAGGAGGGGAATGACATACAAGATAAAGACATTCTTGACACCCCTGGAAGTGTTCAATGCCAGGTTAGATGGGGCTTGGGGCAACCTGATCTAACCAGGTTAGGAAGGTGCCCATACCTGTGGCAGGGAGTTGGAACCAGATGATCTGTAAGGGCCTTTCCAGCCCAAATCATTCTGTGATTCTATGAATAGTGTGAAAATCACTTTCTTAACAACAGCCTGGCCTAGAAACAGTCTATAGTTAAACAAGACATGAGTATTTTGATGTCTATTTCCCAAACTAAGGACATCCTCCTTTTTCAAGGCTTGCTCACTCAGCATGACAGTGAGCTTAAACAGACTCAAACATGAAGCCCAGTGTTTGTTGTACTACAGTAATTCTCATAAAATACTGCTCAGTGGCCATAAAACAGTTCCCTTAAATACAGGCTGAAATGCATGATTTTATCTTAAAGGAGAAAATAAATAACTGATCCAATCAAAGCAAAGAAACACTCATTCCTTCTTATCTTTCTTATACTATTTCCAGTATTCTCTGCATTACCAGTAGGACCTCTGTGGACCATTTAAATGCTGGAGGAAATAATCTTTTTGTCAGTAGAGCCTGAGCTAAAGTCCATCTTTTCTTCTTAGACCATGACTGTGACGTCTTTACTGATCACTGTGAGAAGCTGTTGTTTAATTAAAGTTGCACATGAATGATCTAAATCAGTGAAATTGTATCTCTGTTTTGGAATAAATAGCTATTAACTGCCCCTAGTCTGGTTTACTGAACACCTTTTTATCTGACTTACAAGAACATTTGTAATAGTGTAGTGCCACATGGTAATTTTGTAAGTTTTTTTACATGTGATAAAATTCACTGTAGTCTGTAAAGATTACAGTTCTTCTAAAACAAGGTTATAAAATAGCTTTTCATTTCTACAGTGAATGCTTTGTGATGGAAAGCACACTAGATAAGAGGCTTTATCATGAAGCTTTTACTGTTCAAGGCTTGGAGTAATTGCAGCTTCTGCTGGCATTAGTCAGGACTGTGAGTGTGCAGGACTTCTCAGAAATCAGCATCTAAGGCTATTTGAACCAGCCAGTTACTGAGTTATTCCATGCTCTTGCTGGATGAAAACAGAGTCCTCTTTAAAAATGAACAAAACACAACAAAAACCTCACAAACAAACAAACTTCAGCTCTGCTCTCACACGGGGAAACTCCCTTTGACATTTCACCCAAGCAATAGTCCATCAAAAATCTGCAAATGAAGCACTGGGAAGGTGGATGAACCCTGGCCATCTGCAGCATGCTCATCCCCAGTTCCTTGGTCTCATTGATCTCATTGCTCAGGGTCAGCAAAAAAGGGATGATTTGGTCCAGTGAGAGCAGATTCTGAGACAGCCAGCGAGGTTCAAACCCCACTGTGATGGGTCAGTTCTACTGGTTAAACTCTGTTTCAGGAGGGAAAGGAAAATGAAGAATTGCATCACAGGATTTCCTTTGGGAAATACATGAAGATCTCTGTGTTGCCAGCTCTACACTCTCAGCTATGGCACTGCCACTTCCTGCATAAAGCTGGGCTAAACAAAAAACCTACTGTAATTGTACAGGTCAACAGGATGAATATAAATATGTCTTTAAGCCAAAAATCCACCAGGAAATTTTTGAGAGTCTAGGCTGCCTTCATCTCTTACCACATTTCCTACCTCAATATACTGTCCTCAGTAGGCACAGCCAAATTAGTAGGTGCAGAATAATCCCTGACCACATCATACAGCCAAAAAACTATTCCAAAACAAGAGTGCACCTCCAGTAGGGATATGGCATCATTCAAAGGCCAGGTAAAAGCAGGAATGTTTTTTTTTAGGGATACCCATATTTTGGTATAATTTTGGTCTGTTTGTCTTTAATTTAAACATGTATCTTAAACGTTAATAAAATTAATTTAGTTTTTAGATTAATGAAGAATCTTACATGTTCACACTTCTCTACATGGCTTGTCTGTGAGCAGGGCTGGGATGTAAACACAAACTTTGGATATATCATTTCCCACTCTTAAGACTGTCTTTTCACTTAGGAGTCACAGCATCATCAACATAGATGATATGTATGTCATAGATGATTATGTTGGCATAATGATAATGATAAAATTATTTTCCAGGACAGTAAAGTAAGATAAACTGCAATTATGTCATCTAGCATACATAATTCTTAAAATAATATAAATTGTATTACAGATTTTTAAGTAGTCAGATGTATGAAATTGCTCTTAATGTTTACAACACTGTAGGGTAAAATTTTATTTAAATTAAGCAATTTAGGTTCATTTTATTATCATCTGGAAGCATACAGAT
Source organism: Cinclus cinclus (assembly GCF_963662255.1). NCBI lineage: Eukaryota > Metazoa > Chordata > Aves > Passeriformes > Cinclidae > Cinclus > Cinclus cinclus. Next base: position 11,992,883 of record NC_085063.1, read on the forward strand.
GTTCAATACTATTTGATGAACAAATTTAAAATCTGAGAATTTCACCAAACATGCTAATCCTCCCACTGACTATTCATACCTACCTGGACAAAAACCACATGTATTTAACACCTTTTGTTTCTCTCCACATATTGCACAAATAACAAAATACATACAAGACACCTCCTCTTGCATTTTAGTAGAGCTTCTAACATGCAGTGGGACACTGGTTTATCTGATGGAGTCTGTATTAGGGGAAAAAGTGCTCCTTGGTATTGACAGTTCCTCCTCCTAACAAAAAGCACAATAATGTTTATATCTTTGTCTAGTTGTCGGACATGTTGTGCACTTTCTTTGTTGTGTATCTCACAAAGGCCAAAAGAATTAATTAGCGGAAAACAATCTAAAGGAATTAAAACTGAGGTTGCACACGCCTTCCTTTCATTCGTCACTCCTGCTTCCAGAAATCAAATGGCAGAAACATACATTCCTCTTTCAGTCAAGATTGCCCCTTTGGGAGTGAGTCGAGCAGTTCATGTTAGAAGAGTCCTTTGTTCCTTCCACTTAGGGTATCGGAACAGTTGGTAATCAGGGATAAACCATCCACTGTTTGCCTTAATTCAATTTCTATTTCGCTCCAGACCAATATGCTCACAATTGCTTGATAAGGCAAATAAAGAGAAGAGCTTAAACTAGATACAAATATTAATACGTTCATTGGTTCAGAAGGAAGCAATATAGCAGGTGTATGAATGGAGCCTGGAATATTTTATTTACTCAGTAATCTGAGAAAGGGGAGCAAAGTTCAACCTGAAATTGCATCCAAGGACTGTCTCCTGCAGGCTGACAGTGCCTGACCCAAAACCTAATCCCGTTTCCAGTCTTAGAAATCAGTAGTGGGTAGTGATGATCGACACCCCATTCATTGTCTTTATGCTGTTTGGATTACTTCTTTTCTCATAAAGAAACCTGACAGCTCTTGTGTGACCACCATCTATTCAGGGAAACTGAGAGTAAACTGGCTCTTACCCTTTACTTCCAGCTTGTTGTTGTGCCTTTCCTTGCAATCACATCACATCAAAGTGATGCAGCTATTCTTTTCTTTTATTTTTTTTCTGAAGGTCTCAACACTGCTTAGATTCTGACGATCTGAAATTACTGAGTCACCACCAAGAGACATTTAGAATTACTCCTCAAAGTGAAGATGAAAACACCATTAGCCACTGTTTAAAAAAAAATCTAATCACAATATTCTATTTATACACTAACGATTGGGCTGTGTCCCCTCAGCACCACCCTCTGTGCCCACACTTCACGAGGAGATTACGCCTCTCCCTATGAAGTGAAAATTACCTTCTTGTGGGCAGAAAGCGTTTAATTATGACTCTGCTTCCCTTGTCTCCATGGCGATCCCATGCAAAAACCCTGCTTTATTAGCGCTCATTTCCCCCTCCCCAGCAAAGTCAGAAATGAGCTCCGCGGGAGCCGGGGTCGAGCGCTGCCTGCGGCCCCCGGGACCCCCGGCCCGGCCGCGCCCCCGGCGCTCGCTCGGCGGGCGAGCGCCGCGATGGCAAAGCCGCGGGACGCGCTCGCTCTAATCCCGCTTGGAGCTCAGCCGCCGCACCGTTTCGGCACTTTCTGTAGGGAATATGTTCCCAAATCCTGCCCGCCCGTGGCGGACGGGCTCCGCCGGCGACAGCGGGGCCGTTACCTGAGTGCTCCCCGGGGCCCGCGGGGTCGGTGAGGATGCTGGGGTCACTCTGCGACCTGCCTCGCGGGAGAAAGCAGCCGGTCCCTTCTTCCGATGCAGCCATGAGGTGGAGGGCGGGAAGCTCAGAGGAGGAGGGAGGAGGAGACGCTCATGGAGCCGGAGGCGGCCGGGGGACAATGGGGACGGGGGTGCGGCGGCGGCGGGGCGTCAGCCGGGCAGGACCAGCCGCGGCAGCATCTTCCCCGGCGCCGTCGGCAGGGCTGCGGCGCGGCGCTCCGCCGGCTCCGGGCGCTCAGGGGGCAGCTCCGGGCGCCTCGGGGAGGTGGGCCATGCCGCCTGGCGGGGTGGGGAAGAGCCGGGGCGCGGGCCGCCGGCCCGGCCCCCCGCCGCCGCCGCCGCCGCCGCCGCCCCCTCCCGGGACGCCCCCCGAGCGCCGCTGCCGGAGTCGCCTCAAGCCGCCGCGCTGCTGAGCGCATCCGTCGGAAAACATTGGGATTCTCCCATGGTGCCCCGCGAGCGCCCGCCTGACGTCACGGCGGGGAGGGGGGGCGGTGAGCGCCGCACCTGCACTGCACAAAGGCGGGGGCTCCGCAGGTGCGCGGGTCCCGCCCCGCCCGACGCATCACGGGCCGCGGGGAGCGACCGCCCCGCCCTCGTTGTGCGGGACCCGCCCGTGTCCCGGGAGCCGTCCCGGTGCTTGTCTTGTCCCGTCCCGTCCCGTCCCCTCCCGTCCCGTCCTGTCCCGTCCCGTCCGGGTGCTTTGCCCAGCGGGAGGGACCGGCGCGACCCCCGCCAGCCGCGGGCTCAGTGTCCGCCGCTCGTGTCCCTCGGGGGAGGGTGTCCCTCGGGGGAGGGTGTCCCTCGGGGGAGGGTGTCCAGCGGGGATTCCCTCCGCGCCCGCCGGGATCCCCGCGCAGCTCGGCCGGAGCTTCGGCGGGGCAGGGCTGGGACGGGAGCACCCCGTAGAGACAGGATGCTCCGACTCGGGCTGAATAACTTGGTTTGGAAATTTAAAGGGAATAACTGCTTTTAGGGATTTTTATTTTATTTTGTTTTATTTTGCTCCTCCCCGTCTGTGCAGGGTGCTAGTAGAGGGGCAGCTAGTCTCCAGCCATGGTGATGCAAATCAGGTCTTCTTGAAGTTTTGACCTGTAAAAAGCAGGGATGCTTTTTAATCACTCTCCCAGTAAAGTCCTGTGGAATGCTCGGTCAGCGCTTGATGGGACTGTGGGGGTTCTCATCTCATGTCTGCCTTGAACTCTCCTTTTGTCTCTACATGAAACTGATGCTGAGGAATACACTCACCTGCAAGTAGATTTCTTGGGCTGACTCAAGAACAATGGTTATACATGCAGCCAACCACGTTCCTGTTTTGAGACAGGTACAAGTTTATAAAATTTTAGTGATGAATCTTTGTATCAGTAAAATTTCTATCAGTGCAGTCTTTCATACACAGAAGCACAGGTTCAGGTTGGAAGGAGCCACAGTGGGGTCATCTGGCCCAACCTCCCTGCTCAGGCAGGGTCATCCCAGAGCAGAGGGCACAGGATTGTGTCCAGACAGGTCTGGAATATTTCCAGTGGAAGGAAACTCCACAGCCTTACCTCAACTCAAAGAAGTTCTTCCTCATGTTCAGGTGGAACTTTCTAAGCATCAGTTTTTCACCACTGCCTCTTGTTCTAGTACTTGGCACCACTGAGAAGAGCCTGGCTCTGTTTTTACATAAATATGTGGAATTCATTTTGCTACTCTTAAATAAAGAAAATGGGGTTTGGCCATTTCTGAAAGCAGGGGCAAACAAAGCAGTTATGTGGGGTTATGTTTTTGTTGTGTTTTGGGGGAATTTAACCCAAATTTACCACATCTGTCACACTAAGACGTGTGCTTGCAGCTTTTGTTTAAGCAGGAATTTCCAAGTTAAATGAGCATACATCTGATTTGGGAGTCCCTTTTGGGCTGTGTGTGCCTAAGAGTCAGTTAACTTACTGACCTTCGGGGAAAAGAAAAAAATCTGTGGGCATAAATTTAATGGTGGAGCTTGATGAGAAAATTCATCCAAGGTTCCATTTGAGGGAGGCCCAAGTGTGGCTGTTGGGGTGACATCCACCCATGGCTGGGGTGAGCTGCAGCATCCAGCAGCAAGTGGGAATATTGTCCTGAGAACAGGGCCCAAAAAAGGGTTTAAGGAAGCAGCTCTGGTTCAGTGAGCACTGTCCCTTCTTGCTGTGTGTAAGGTAGATCCTAAGGAAAAAGAAGCATGTGGAGGTTTAATCTAAGCTGTGTCATCATGCCATGGAGTACATTAAGGTGCCAAGTGAGATAATGAGACAAATCTATTTTTAGTCCTAAAAGGAGAAAAAGTAGCAAATTCTAAATGGTTTTTCTCTATGTAGCTTTTAGGTCATGCTAGAAAATGCTGATGGTTTCTAGTGAATTCTGTGAAAGTCTGTTTTCACTAATCAATAGCTGCCTTCTGAGAGGAAGAATGATACTGATTTAGTGTTTAAAATGTAGGGTTGAGAAGTTTCATATCAGATTTAAGCATTTGGATAAGACCAAATATATTAAAATATTTTCAACCCAAGAAAATACCTCCAGGACATTTTTAGGAGCTGCAGAAGCACAGAGAATCAGAGGGATGTATTTTTAACCAGCTCCCATACCGGTTGCCTCTCTAGAGGACACTTTATAGGATTCCTTTGGATTTAAAATATCATCTTGTACAGAACAAACACGGCTGGAGTCTGCCTTGCTGTTTTCACTTACTTAAAGAGCATTTTCTCTTACCCCTAACAAACCAAGCATCAAGAGGCTCAGTCTGGGGATAAATCCCTGGTGTAGTTTGTGCCAGCTGATGGAGCTGCCCCTGGACCTTGTTCTTCCCAAAATGAACCATCATCATGTCTGGGAGAGCAGGTACCAAAAGAAAACCAAACTTGTGTTAAATTATTCAAACTTCCATTGCTAAATAATGTCTCTTGTGTTAAAAGTAGGATTGTCTGCACATCTTTTACTTTTTTACTTTCAAATTTCAGAGGTGATGATGGCACTTTGTACTTCCTTTCCTTAAAGCAGGCTCTGCATTCCTTCTGGGACAGGGCTTTAGAGAGGGGAAAAATAAATGTGAGGCAAAGTCTTGTCTTTGTGTTGAAAGACCAACACCAAAAGAAATGGACCCTTTTCACAGAAGTAAATAGAAGCTGATGGAGGCAGGCACTAACTAATATATTCCAAGTATATTGATTTGTAAATCCCTCTGAAATTGGAATGAAACTAAGCCTAGTTCCACCTGTGGGTACAAAGCACCTCAAAAATTGTCCACAAGTTTCCATTTACTACTTCATATGATTCTGTAAGTGTCACAAACAAAACTGTTTGCAGGATCAGAATGGCTATTAGCAGAAACATGACACTCCTTTTGTTTGGTTTATTTTCTCACTATAACAGTCTTGTGGTAAACAAGTTTTCAGCATTTTCCCAGAAAGTGCAATGATCTGATCTGTTTAGTTATCTCTCAGATGATTTCTAGCCTTTTCTATTTATGATGAAAATTTTCTAGCTTAGTAGCAAATATATCTGCAATTGGCATCCATTCACTTGTGGGAAAATACTTCTTAAAATGAAATATCCACTCAAAGAACACAGATGAGAAAACAAATTTTTAAAAATTTTATTCATTTTGTTGCATAGTCCATAGCCAAATCAATGCATGTCCATTTGATGTGACTTTCCTTGCTAATTTTTTTCAAATGCAGCTATATAAATGGTATGGATGATTTGATCAGTTTGTTTCCTCTCTGTATGCCTGTTGTATGAGCTGGTTATATAAAGAAAAGTCCAAACTTGTGTTAGCAAGGAATGACTCTCTGGGGAGAAAGAATAGAGGTGAGTCATGTCACTGCTGTTTTTCTTGAGTCAGCAGAATATTAAACAACCTCATTTTCCTTAATCTGAAGCCTACATATGATCTCTGAGCACCACTCATGTGGGGGTTTTGTGTTGTTACTTAGAAAAATGAATTCAGGGTACATTTGGATTGACAGTATCAGCTTTCACGTTTAAATTGTTCTGATGACCAAGGTACAAATATCCTTGCTAGGAGCAGTTCTCTTAGATGCAGCAACAGAAAGCATTTGTTCTGCTGCTTGTGAGTCTTAACCTAGATTTTGAGATTTTTATGCCAGCTTCTTGTAGCTCAGCGTGCTCACCGTAACAGAGAGGAGCATTCCCATGCTCAAAAAGCTCTTGCCTCTATTTACTTTGTTGGGGCTTTTTTCCCCTCAGATGCTTTCTTTGTAAAGAGGGCACAGAGCCTATTTTGAGCCTTTGTTTGTCAGGTCCATAAATGCTTGTCACTGAGACGAGATAAAATATCACCCAGCAGTCACAGCTTTGTAAGTACAAAGACTTGAAACACGTCTTCTCCAAGGTACTACTACAGAAAGCAAATAAAAAATGAATAAGCATCAGGGTCTTGTTTATTGAGGGCCTTATGTGCACATTGAGAATCTCTGGTACTCAGGAACTATTCTGGCAATGGCCCATCTGATTTTCATGTTTGCTTTCCTTCACAGCTCCACTGCTCACTCCCATTTTACAGGTGAAGGAAGCTGGGAAAAATACAAAGGAGGACCCTCAGCTCAACTCCCTGCCCTGACACTTCCTCTACCCACATCCTTCTGTGCTGTGATGATGAGAAGGGCAACCTCTACTTTATTTTATTGTAATAGTAACAGCCCCATGTATGGGGAGTGAACTCGTATCTGCAGCATGCCAAGGCCGGCAGAGAGCTCCAGGATGTGTTCACTGAGCACTGTAACTGTGAATGAGGGGCAGGGAAAAGGCAGCTCTGGGGAGCCCTGGAGGACTCCTGAGGTACTGTCGAAGCCAGTGAGGTTCCAGGTGATGTGCCACATAAATGTTTTTTGTGCCAGTTTGAAGGGGTGAATCTCATTATCCTCCCTGGTTTTCTGTTCCCTTTAGATCTCAGGATGTCTGAGAAGGGATATACATATAAATTCCATTACAGGTCTAAACCTCCTTCCTTCCCACATTTCAGGGAACTAATATTTTTGTATACAGAATATCTTTTTTTTTTTTTTTTTTTTTTTTTTTGGCACTGTGTTCACATGGCTGGAAGTTCCTTATTCAGTATTCCATGATCTCAAATACCCAAAACTACAAAAAAGCCTGCAGATATGTGGGAGATCTGAACCATTTTTGGTGTAATTGAGACCCTGCAAGCCCTATGAATTAATACAGAAAAACCCAGTGAACTGTGTTCCATTTGTAACATCTGTCCTACAGGTTCTACAACTCAGGGTAGTAGAAACAGCTCCAAGAAACTGGTGTTGGTTGTAAATATAAAATAATACAGCATAAGATCCCAGACTTTTGAAATAACTATTTGGAGCACTTAAATTCCATTTGGAAACAAAATGCCTCTGAAAAAGAACCTCTGATTTGCTCATGCTTTGCAAGTCTTTGTATTTCAGAAGAAATGCAGCTCATTTTTGCCTTAGAGATAAGTCTGGGTAACTTGCAGCCTGATCAGAGATGTCATTTCTTCTTATTATGTATTGCATTCAGACAGTACATTCTGATTCACATCTCATCTTGTTGCCAAATCTGGAATAATTTTGACGTATACATTTTTCAAATTAATTCAAACAGTGAAGATCATTCAGTTGTCAGCAGAAGTGGAAGGGGAAAAGTGGTGCTCTGTGCTAATTAGATGAGAGCTGACGAGTCTTTGATGTAGAGTTGCAGGACAAAATCCTGATTCCACTCATGTTAGTACCTTTCAATATTTACTTCATTGGCTTTTTGTTATTGTCACTTCATTTCTTGTGTAACGCAGGACTTTAGGTGGTATTTCACACTCTGGCCATAATACACATGAAATTCAGCTGTTGGAGTTAAAATACTTTAGGGGTCAGTGACACATGAAACAAGTGGCAGAGCTTCCTTCTGTAGGTCACCGTTTGCAGTTCTTTGGGACCTGAAATCCCATGAAGACCATAATAATCAGGATTTATGAGCATCTCTCAGAAGCTACAACCTCAGTTGGGCTTCAGTTCATGGAAGGAAATACAGGAAGTCTAGAGCTGATCAGCAGCTGAAGACAAGAGAATGAAAGATCAAATTGATTGGAACTCCCAGAAAGCAAGGTCCGGGTTAGCAGAGCAGTTTCTGCTGTGAGACTGAAGTTGTGCATTGCCATAAGTCATGGCCAGAGCTCCCAGGTCTCATACTCAGGGAGCTGCAGTGTGAGAACTGATTTAAAGCTTGAGCTGTGAGCTTTCCCAGGCAGAAACGCTGTGGTGACTTTATGCTACACCTTCATTCTTCTCTGAGTGCTCCGGTGTGTTGGGTTTATATCGGTCTGGGATGATCTTTTGGGCTGGTTCCATCTATTTAATTTCCTGCTCACCAGCTCCTGAAGCAAGACTTGGGAAGGGAAGCAGAACAATACCAATAAATTTCTGAAATGTCTAGTTGAATTTTAAGGAAAAGTAGGGCTTCATACCATTCCTACACAGCGAAGTTACTGCTACCTCAGAGCTGAAAGGTTTAGGCAGTAGTTTGCATCCTCATTTAGGCAGAATGTGGATGTGCAGCAAGATCACTGCTGGGGAGCTGTGCTTTGCTCTTTTGCAGATGCAGTGAGTCATCTGAGAAACCACTCCTCAGCAAAAGCCAGCTAACTTGGTTTACTTTTTAAATATTGGGTTTTTTGACAGTTGTGGACGTTGCTGTGGCAGCAGGAGATCGTGGGCCATCCCTCCCCTCCGGGCTGCAGTTCAGTGCGCTGTTTTAATGCCATCTTGCTGTGAGCTTTGGAAGGCCAGGCTGCTCAGCAGCTCCATCACAACTCCCTTGGTGGACAGAGGCAGTGACTGCTTTTCTAGGATCAGCCCTAACAGCAAACTTTTAACCTGGAAAGTTAGCCCAGGACAGAATTAGGTGGATCTTCTGTTCCATGACTTCATGGCTGGAGATGGGTGTTGTCATAAACAAAATCAGAACAATGAAATAATGGAGTTTTTGGTGCTGCTCTATTGTAAAAAACACTCTTTGCCAGCCTTGCTTCCAACCAGCCTAGACTGCAATAAGAGGAACACCTCCAGACCCTGCTGGGATCTCAAGTATTTTGGAAATAAGTCCTTTAGCATCTTTATCCAACAAGTGAAGTGCAGACTTTGCCTGGTAAACTCTTTCAGTCAAGTCAAAAATCAGGTGGTTGTCACAGAGTCCCTTTGTTTTCACTTGTCCCTAATATGTGCCTCTCCTTGTTATACAGATTTATCCTTTTAGGGCTAGACACAAAAAAATGCTTTGCAAAGGCATTCCCAACACCAGTTTAATATAACCCGTGAACCACACAGAGACATTAAACCTCTGTCTCCTACAAATTAATTCTGCAAGACCAAGTCCTTCAAGTTTTGGGTTCAGTTGCAGAACTAGATTATTATTATTATTATTATTATTAACATGTAATCTAAAAATGTTTTATTCTAACCCAATGTGAAATACAGATATTTGAACACCAATTTTGGCTAAATATGCAATTAACTGAGTACATGAATGACTGCTTAGAAATCTTGCTTGTCATGTGCAAGCCCGTGTGTTGTATGGAGATGGAGGTTCATGCAGCTAAGGATTGTATGACTCGTGGTATTTATAATTAGGTAATTATACCCTTGCTTAATGAACTAGCAAACAGGGGTTTTTTGCTGATTTTTTTTTTCCCTCTCCTAGAAAGTGGAAATAAATCCAATTAGGTCAGTCAAGGAAGATGCCAGTAGGTTTGCTTCTTCCACATCGTTCAGAAGTCAAGAATTATTTTAACATTTAGTATTCTTTTTCCCTTGGCTTTGTGGCTGTTACAAAAATTCTGTTTATTAATGCATTACGAACTGAAGCTGTCAAAATCAATCTGTGTCTCCATTTGTAAGGATGTTCTATATGGTACAGCATGGACTTCTGAAATTTTCATGTGGGCTCTGACCTCATTTCCTGAGTAGAAGCTCAGCTGACCCCACAGGAATGTCACAGCCAGTGCATTCTACCCAGGGCAAGTGTCATCTACATGCTGCTTACAGAGATATTTCCAGTTCTGGAAAATGCAGTTAATGGGACCAGGTTTGGATCCATTTTCTATTGCTCTTGTGTTTTAACCTGCATTTTTCTATCCAGGGCAATGAGGAGCTCTGTTTAAGACCATGGGGAGTTCTATTTAATTATAATTGGCAGCCTGCAATCCTTTGTGCTGTCAAGGAAATCCTAGAGCTAATGGATGATACTGCAAACCCTTGGTAGTGGTTGTACACTCAGCAATTTATTCTTTATTTAGATGAATGAATGTCTGATGGAGCTGAGAGAATCCACTGAGGAAACACTGTTGGACAGAAAATTCTTGGTGTACTAACCCTAGGAATTAATTTATTATCTTAAAGAGTAATTTTTGCCATAATTTTGCTTTATTTATGCATCTGAAGTAATAATAATAATAATAATAATATTTTTAAAAGGTAATAAATATTTATGCATCTGAAGTATAATTTATTTATAGTAAGACAATTTACAAGAGCAGAGTAACCTGACAGTGGTTATGAAATGTGTCACTAACTGTGGGCAGAGGATAATTGTCTCTGCTCAGATGGTTTTACACAGGACTGATGGCCTCAGGCTTGGTTTATGACTTGTGTTTTAAGCACAGTGAGACAGTTTTAATAGCCCAGAAGAGGCACCCATTTAGCAACGTGGCTGTCTCAACTGCAAAGTCCAGATCAAGCAGAAGGGAATGGTTTTTCCTTCACCATTTGTAGGATCAGGAAGAAATCTGGCACAGCTGGAGTTTGCTAGAGAATCAAAGGTGCCACATGTTGATACCAAATTTTGAGACACCTCATACACTTCGTCATCATCAAGTGTGTCAAATTCGTTCTGTGTGATTTCGGGCACGTCCGTGTTTGCAGTTCTGGTGTGGAATTGAGTCCTGAGGGAAGAAGAAGCCCCGGGCAGTGCAGAGCACTGATGCAAACACAAACCCCTGCTCTCTCCTGGGCAGTCGTGGCTGACTACAGGGACAACCGAGTATTTTGATAATTCTGTGTGTTTTAAACTTGGCACTGCAGCCTGCCGAGTTTTTTTTTGACTGACAACCACTAGAGAGCAGTACAGGATTGTCTCTTTTCCAAAGCAGGGTGTGAAAAGCTTTTTTTTCACATTTCTGAAGAGTCCTATTGTGTTCTGTAGAGAATAGAGGATATTAAACCAAGATTTTAGCATGTCTGGCACTTTGCTTTACACAGTTATTATTCGTGGTGGCTTCTTTCATCAACATGTAATTCTCTCTCAGTAGAGTTTCACTGAGTGTAGTAATTAATGTCCAGGCTATTTTTACTGTAAGGCTGAATGATGGTGCTTTGCTGCCTGCTGCACAGATAACCCTGGGAGAATCTAGTTCTGCTTTAGCTTATCCTTAGGAAGAAAAAAACACTTATGTCTCAAATCATTCTCAAATCAGCAAACAATGAATGGAGTGTATATATGTAAAATACATAAACTCAGAGAAATGGTGATTTAAAGGGAAAATGCTGTGTGACCTGTTAGTCTCTCCTGATCCAAGTATTTGATGTTTCCTTATCTGACTGACACTGCATTTTTTTAGATCTCATTGCATATTTTTCATATTCCTGTAGGAAAAAAAAAAGTGTTATTTTCTTTTGAAGTACCCTTGCCTTAAGATTTTTTTTTTCTCTTTTCATACATCGTTCTGGACCTTTAATTTTTACATTTTACTCTTTTCAAGCTCCTGTGTGCTTTTTGGGAGGACTTTCCCATTGAAATCATTGGTATCTTTCAGCTTATTTTATGAGCAGAAGGTTGTAGCTTAAAACTTGGCAGTGCCTGTGGAAGAAAACACATTCTCAGAAGATAATGAGGAACCCAGAATTCCAAAGTTTTCCTCCCCAGGTCGACAGCTCTACTTCCAGTGAGTGGTGAGCCCAGCTCTGCTCAGCAAAGGAATTGTCACAGCATGGTGTTTCCTTCCTTCCTTTAGAAATTGGTGCTGAGGGCCAGAGCCACTTGTTCTACTGAATTGAAATTTTTAAGTCAGCATAATTGAGTCAGAGCAGCTGGAGGGGAATAAACTGGATTCTGGTGAGATTAAATGCTGGGGCCAGCTGTGTCAATGGAAGATGTGGTGATGTGAAAGACCCCTCTCATAACAATGGTATCCATCACATCATCCTAAATAGACCAGACCTAGAAGAAACTTCCCCTGAGCTGCAGATCCCAAAATTACTTTGCCAGTCTGTTTATGTCAGTGTTAAATTTGAAATCCTAATTAGCAGGATTGAAGTACTTGGTGACAAAGCCCACGTTGCTTCTCTGACAGTTGAACCAAACAGCTTAAAATAACAACTCACAGGTGTTCCTGTACATTTGTTGGGTTTGTTTGGGGCTTTTTTTGTAGTTCTTCTTCACAAATAATTAAGAAACTTCATAAGAGAGACTCCAATTCTATTCACCTTTCCAGTATGCTCAGCTGGGAAGTGATTTGACCATATGGAAGGTGTTATTGGCTTTAAATCAAGCGATGAAATGCAGAAGTTACTCAAGCAATTTATTTAAGTGACTTAGAATAAACAACATTCAGGATATTGTATTTTTAAAAATTCTGATGTCTGTACATTTTTTAGGAACATTGGGGCTTTTTAGGAGTTTTCCTGGACATCCTGGACCAAGATCCTTCCCAGGAATTCCTAGATTGAGACATCTGTTATGATTTACTGTACTGAGAAATTTACAAGGAATTTCCTATCACTTTCTGGGAATTAATTGATCTAAATATTTTCTGGTTTTCCTGGGCTTTGCAAGTATTCCTGAATGTGTGATCTTTCCAGGAATTCCTGAACAGAGACCTTTTTTTGGGTTACTGGACCTACAACCTTTCTTGGCATTATCTCCCTTTTTATAGGGATTCCTGGATCTAGAACCTGATGTAGTTCCTGTGCTGTTCAACGAATTTCCCATCATAGATTTGGACCCTTCCTAAGAATTTTCCCAGGTTTTCTAGGAAATCTTGGATCTAAACTCATTCCAGGAATTGGCTTCAAAAATCCTTACAGGAACTGCAGTAGCTCTTCACATCCCATGTGCCCTGATTTTGTTTCCAGGTCTGGAAATAGCTGTTACCATTTTTTGCTGTCAGAGATAAGCATCAGTCTATGCAGAGCTGAGGAGCTGGAAGCACCCTGCAAAGAAACTGTTTGAATTCCTGTTTCAAAATCATTTACCAGAAAAGCGATTTTTTTTCTCTCTCTGAACACACACTACTGAACACACTGCCCCCATGAGTGATGATTAAACAGCTTAGAGTGCAATCCACATTCCCTCCATTCTCTGATTCCCCTGTTCCTCTCACAAACTCAAAAATTACTCACAGGGACCTTGTTAATTAACACATTAACTCCTCATAGCACCATCGATGCAAAGGCAAGTCATAAAATGTTTATTCTTCTTCTGCCAAATACTTGGAGCCAAAGCCTTAATTGGACTTGAAAAATATGCTTATGTTTTTTTCCTTTAGGGCACTGAAGTTTTAAACTGCTGTCTTGCTGTTCAACTCAGCCCTGAGCTAACTTTCATGGTCTAGGTGAAAGTAAATCCAGTCTTCCCAGAATGGTCTCTTGCAAAGGTGATTTTTGTTGTGTTTTGTCTGAGGAGGAGAGGCACAGGGACAGTGTGGTAGTGTCTGATCAAGGCACTCTGATCTGTCAGAACTACCTGAAAAATTCTAATCTTGCTGGCTTTCTTTTAACACACAAAAAACAAAAACAAAAGCAAAAACAAAAACAAAAAAAAAAACAAAAAAAAAAAAACACCAAAAAAAAAAAAAAGGAGAATTCATAAATATGTAGATGCTTCCTTGAAGGTCTCTTCCTAAGCAAGATGTGATCTCCAGCTATGAGTGTTCAGCACCAGGAGGTGCCAGTCCCTTATGAGCCCAGTAAAAAAGGCACTGAGCTGCTCTAAAGTGTCACTTTAATTTATATTTATTAGAGCTGACACGGTAAGGATGGAGTAGTACAGATTATCTTATGTCCCAAAAGAGATATGAACTGGGGCTTGAATTTTTGTGGATTCAGAAACAAAATTAAAAGTTGCTGTTTCTCCATTCCCTTCCTTCCTTTTTGCATCCCATTGTTTTACATCAGTTTAGGAAAATGAGCCAAAGCACCAATTTCTGTACCATCACCGAAATGAAGCAGGTGTGGAACCATTTGTTATTTTGTCACTCTTGGAATAGAACTGTATTTTTGGAAGTGACAGCAGAGAGAACAGTCTACAGGAGCCCAGTTGTTAAAGTTTCATCCTGTTGTGAGTTCAGTTTGAGTCGTGCATTTCTCAGTCCTAATGTGTTGAACTTAACCTTGCTTTCCTCCAAGCGTGAATCATGCTCCTTGATTAATCCTGATAATAAAATTACATACTGGAAGCCCTGTAAGATGAGAAATAATTACTGAGGCACTGTAGGAATGAGAGAGTCAGCTGCCTTCGTAGAGTACCCTTTAGATACTCCAGAATGCCTCTTTCATAATCATTGCACAATGTGAGTTGCCAAAAAGAAGCATGAGAAGAGCTTGAAATGCAAAACTGGCATGACAAGTTCGAGAAACCACTTTTCTGTGCCTCCTGGTGTAATGTTACACTGAGTGGCTGCTGTGTCAAGAGAATTACTACAATCAGAAACATGAAGAATTTAAAATTAAGGTCTAAATGACAGACTTTATAATGCCTGTAAATGATGTTACTCAAAGTAGCTGGCTTTCATCAAAACTGGAGTTAATTTGGTAAAATTACCAACATATTTCTTTTCACTGTTTCTTTCAAACCAGCTCTAATTATAACCTTAAAATATAGCATCTTTACAGGCAAAAAAAAAGAGAAGTCCCAAGACATGGGTCAGCAGGCTATTTTCCTTAGCTCAGATATCTTACTTAATTTTTTTGTATTTATTTTTCCCCAATAGCTGAAGTAGATTTTTCAAATGGGAGCTTTTTCCAACTTCTTTGGGTAGGTTAAGATATAAAAGTTACAGTACATTAAAAAAAAGTTTGGTCTTTTCTCCCTGTTTTTTCATCCAGTTTTCTCATTTATTTGTTGCAGTCAGACAGTACCTACCAGCAAACTGGCAATTAAGATTTTAGAACTCTCATTCTTGCTTTACTTGAACTGTTTGGACACGTCCTGAAGTAAACAAGTGAAACTAAAAGGCCAAACAAGACCTCTACAAGAAAGGTTACAGAAAGAGATCTGGCCATATATATATATATATATAATGAAGGGTGGAAATATTAAAACTGGATAGTCCTCTCCTCTTCTGATGTGGAGATTTTAACCAAACACCAATGGTGCTGGAAATTCCATATTGCAACTTGCTGGAGCTGATCAGTCCAGCTGTTACCCTCAGCTCTGCAGTATCTGCTACAGCATCACTTTCCTTGCAGGTATTGAATTTTTCATCTTCAAAGCTGACACAGAGGGTTTCCATAACGCACTTGGGAAAATACTCCTTGGGACAGAGGAATGACCAATGGCTACATTTACTTTTCCCAGAACCTGGAACAAGGGCTTTGCTGTGAATTGCACTTTTTGTTCTCACTCACTCACGTATGAGGTGCCTGAGCACCAAAGGAATAAAAATTGTGCTCAGAACTTTGCTTCTCTGGGCAACCTGTTCCAGGTCCTCACCACCCTCAGAGGGAGGAGTTCCTTCCCAGTATCTCATCCATCCCTGCCCTCTGGCAGTGGAAGCCATTCCCTGTGTCCTGTCCCTCCATCCCTTGTCCCCAATCCCCCTCCAGCTCTCCTGGAGCCTCTTTAGGCTCTGAGCTCTCCCTGGAGCCTTCTCCTCTCCAGGTGAGCACCCCCAGCTCTCCCAGCCTGGCTCCACAGTGGATGCACAGATCTGTCCTGGCTTTGTCACTGAGCTGGGACAACTCCCTTTGGTCAGGGACACCTGCACAAGTTATTTCAGGGCACAAATAGTTCAAACCATGGTGTGAACTCAAAATGCATCAGCTTCTCGGCAGGGCTGCCAAACAGACCTTCTTACCCCAGGACAAGATAATCCACCTCCCATTCACCTCCTGAGGTGAGACAAGAATTTATCCCCTTTTGAAATAACTGCTTGTTAGGATAAGGATTACATGTATCTATATCTCATGGAATAACTGGAGCTCTTCAGGTTTATGCCCTTGCTTGCCCTGCAGAAACTCCTTTGTGTATTCCAATCCTCTGCATCTTTTTTGTGGGCATAAAGAAGAAATGATGTTTTTAATAGTTCTGTTGAGTAGTGTAAGATCTCCAGATAAAAGTGTAATACTTCCTATTTTACATATTATATAAATTATTTGACCAAGGATTAAGAATCAAAACAGTACAGTAGGTTGGCTTATTTATAGGTTTGGATTTTTTTAACTAAGGCTGTGGGAATGGGAAGATCAGAAATCAAAACTACCCTGTTTTCCAGTTTGCTTACATTAAAGGCCCTTACATTTTTTTTCCCATCATTTGCTGTGCAAATTTACTCCTGGAGGTAATTTTTCTAAAAACTTTACTTTCAATAGCACTTCAAAAAATAATTTTGCCCTCATACAATTTCCTCAGATGGGTGCAGATTCTTCAATAATTCAATGAACTGAATTTTATTATCTCATTTTGTTCTATTTCAGAAGGTGAAGATTAGCTCTGAACTGAAACTAGGTGTTAATTGATGTAGCAGTGTCATGGAGCTGCACCTTCAGTTTCTCCATTTGAGAGAAAAAATGCATTATTTAAAATCTGAGATTAATTTTATGAAGCATATTTGTAGACAGAGTACCTTCTGCTCTTTCTGGTCAGGCACAGACACTCTTTACAGATAAGTACAGATGTAAACTATGACCTGAGAATTTGAGGTTCAAATTCTGTATGAAAGGTGAATATTGAAGGCTTTGTATAGAATTTGGTGCTTATTTCTCCAGCTGCTAAAATGCTGCATAGTCCCACCAGCACAAAGTTATCTTTTCCTCTGTGTGAAATAATGTGTCTCGGTTTCTAGCTAATCATTTTAATCCTTTCAGTCTACATAGAAAAGGAGGAAAATATGTTTTCAGCAGGGCAAAGCTGTTAACCAGCTCAGATTTCATGTTACACCTGACCACTGATTGCTTGCCTAACATATCTCAGCCTGCTGGGTTTACACAACTTTCTCCCTTTGTTTTCAAGGGAAAAGAAGGTTATGTTCCTGAGGAGACCACTGGCAGAGCCTGAACTCTGTTCTGAACTGATCTCAATTGGTTCTTTTCTTCAAAAGGGAGAAGCTGCAAAGCAGAAAACCAGTGGAAACTTCTAAGATGTTTCTACAAGCATAAATCTTCCTTGATTTCCTGGCTTGGTTTTAAAGACATGTAAATTTTCAGCTTAACCAGAGATCTCTCAGAAAACCTAGTTCCTGAAGTTTCTTTTTTCTCCGAGTTTTTTCATCCACATCCTATGAACAGAGTAGATTTATTGATATTCTTCAAGAGTGTCATGGAAGAACTGGCTTTGTTGTTTGTGCTCATTCTGGTGGAGCAGCAAGAAAACTATTTCACCTGTGCAGGCAAAAGTGAATTTTTGTAATCCAGGCCCTGAGGGCACAACTAATTACCCTGGGGGTTGGGGCTTGCTGGGGCAGCCTGAGTGGATTGGGGTGCTGAAAGAAATTGAGAGGGGAAAAGAGGTTGCTTCTCTTTTTTAATTCCTCTTGGCAACTGCCCCCAGTATGCTTGGAGCCCTTTCTCAGTGGCAGAAGTTGCCCTCCAGGCTCTGCAGGAATCTGGTCCAAGGGAGGTGGGACAATCTCTTCTGTTGTGGTGTCCCAGGCAGGAGATGTTGCTCCTGTGCTGAGAGCCCTTCCTGGCAAGAGGATTGTGCACATGTCAGTGGTGAGGAGCTGGCAAACCTGTGGCAGAAAACCAAGTTGTCAGGGAGAGGTTTTGCTTGAGCCTGCCATGGCAGGGCTGCTCCTGATTCCTGAGGCAGGGAAAGGAAGAACAAGCAGTTCCTTTATCATAACTTTACAGCAGTGATTCCACACCAAGCTAGAAACTGTTGTCACAGAATAAAGGGTTCTATATACTTCTATAAGTACAAATACCATCATTCCATCTCACTGTTTCATCAAATGCTAAAAGTTCTGAACTCTTAAATTGAAGACAGGGTTAGGATTATTTGTCACTGTGATTTTCAGTGAGGATCCATCCCAGTGCTTGTTAACTCCACTGTGAATGGGAGCAGCTCTGTTTCTTCCCGTGATCAGCTCAGTGCTTTGGTCCCAGTGGCACCTGGAGCCAGCAATTAAACCTCCACACCAAGCCCCTG
Organism: Cinclus cinclus; assembly: GCF_963662255.1. Classification (NCBI taxonomy): domain Eukaryota; kingdom Metazoa; phylum Chordata; class Aves; order Passeriformes; family Cinclidae; genus Cinclus; species Cinclus cinclus. The sequence goes on from NC_085063.1 coordinate 12,010,995, forward strand.
GGCACAGGTACAGTGTAAAACACGGCAGGAGGAAATGAAGAGAATGTCCTGCAAAGCCAGCTGGAAAAAGGAGATCTCTGAAAGATTTAATGACAAACCTAAAACTGGCACCTAGCTGAGCAGCAGAGATGGTTCTGCTGGCCCCAGGGGTGGCTGCTGCTTGCCACTGAGCATTTCCCCATAGCCCAGCTCCAGGGTGAGTTGATGTGAGGTCCAGCTAAGCTCCACACAAAGCTTAGGAAAGATTCTGAGGTACAGTTATTTTTTTAATATGTTTTCACTTCATTGTGGTTGGTGTTTTTGTGCTTGCCTTTTGATTCTCTGCATGATTAAACACCTAAATGCTTGCTGTCTTCGTGGGTTGTTTGTTCCATTTGAAGTTTATTTTGTTTGTTTGGGTTTGGTTTCCATTTGTACCAAATAAAAATTAATAATTATATGCTTGTAAATAACTGGGGCAAGATTTAAAACCTAAAAAGGAGAGGTTTTCTTTCTGCTTCCATGTGTCCATCTCCTTTAGGAAATTTTATTTTCTATTATAAATTCTCAGCGCTTTTTTGTAATTTGGAAGCTCTGGCTTAGTAAAGTTGACTGCCCAGAAATCAACCTGCCTGTAGAGAAGCAGAGTTTGGCAGAATCAGTAGTTTCCAGTTACTGTTAGAAGGTGAATTTTTGCCAAAGAAACTGTGATCATTTCTCTTAATGGAAAGAAATGGAGTATTTTGGGTTTTTTTTCATTTAATCCAGCCTTATTTGTTTCTTTCTACATTATCAAGTCTTCATTGCTATGACTAGGACAGCAGCAGAAATTATCCCTAAATTGTCTTTTGAGGGCAACTAATAATTAAATCTCTTGCAGCCTGTGCTGTTTATAAGCAATGGAAGTAATTACTAAGTTTGAAAAAATACACTAATTTTGAAAATGTTTGAAAATGTCTCAAATATAATGGAGTTGCAAGCCAGCAAGGGGTTATTGGTCTAGACAACATAAGCTTGGCATTTCATTTAGCTCCATGAATTGTTTAGATTACTGTCTGAGGAGGGCTTCTCTTCATCACTTCTTAATTTGATTTTACTGTACAGCAAAACTGGAATTTTAGCTTGTTTTTTAAATTGCTATTGTCAAGGTTATGAACTTGGTTACCACCCTCATCTTAGATGGGAATTTTTTAGAAGAAATGTTTATCAAAGTTCTTCCTTCCCTTGGTGTTCAGAATTATTTGATAAAAGTGACTTTTCCCTTCTCTGTAGTTTTTCTTTAAGTCATTTTCTGGCTTGTTCCATGAGATTCCCTTACCCAGCTGGTAAGGTCTAGTTCCTTACAGTTCTCATTTGTCTCTATACGTTCTTCTTAAAACAATAAAATTCTCACTATGAAAAACTTTCTATTTGAAGTGGGATGGCAACATTCCTTTTTAATGCCTGCTCTCTGTGTTCCAACATGGCTTGCCTCTGGCTGGAGTTCTTGCATGTCTCCAAGGATATTACTAATCCACTTCGGAAAAGAATGGAAAATCTGCTTTACAAAGGTTTTAAGTCTTTTAAACTGATTTTGTTTCAAAATGAGTCCATTCCTTCTAAATTGAAATTCTTTTTGTGAAAGAAAACACTTTTGTTTTTCACTGTTATAGGAAAAAAACTACATAATAAAATCCATATCAAGATTAATGGTGATGTTCTTAACTATTTTTTAATTAAACAAGATTTTCTCATTGCAGTACTGGAATTAGCAGTAGGATTATGTTTTCCCCACTTGGAAAAGTGAGATAAGTCAGTAACATTTTCTCTATTACTTTTAATTTAGCAAAATTGCAGGAATTACTAAAGAATTAGTCCAAGTGGGTTATTTAACCTTGGTTGGTTACCCAACCCTTTTTCTCATTTATTATCCAGTTATATACTTGCAGTGTTATTCTACTTTATTCCAGCCCACTTTAAGCCACTTCATTGCATCTTTTTCTCAAAGCACAACATTTTTCATGTGTGTTCCAGTGTGACTAAATTTTTTAGCTCTTTCTATTAGGTCAAGAACCATTCTTTCTTCTTTTGTTTTTTGTTTTTTTTTTCTTCCCTATTTTTTTCTGGCTGTGAAAGCCATATGTCTTGGATCTTAACCCTCAAGGAAAATATTCCAGATACTTCCTCCCAGGTATACCTGTCAGTGGCTCATCTGCTTTATCTTACAAATAAATGCCTTAGAGGAGAAAAAGAAATGCATCAAAATAATTCTTAAATTGTGACACTGCAGTGATCTGTATTGCCTAATGATCCCTCCCCAAATGTGTGATGTGAATCCTCTTTCCCTTTCAGTCTTGGAACATTAAACTTGCTTTATTTTGAGGCAATTGCTGTATATTCCTCTTATTTAAATGCAGATACGTATGAGTATACCCATACACCCAAATATTTCCTTTTCATAGTATCATTAGTTAAATTTTTCAAAAGAATGTTCCCTTTTCACTTTTAGGTAGAAGTAGAGATCTCTTTATTTACAGTAACTTTCATTGATTGGTCTTAATTACTTTTTGAGATGATTTCCATGAATCGCTGAGGTTCAGATTTTTTGCAGACTCACCCAGGACACTCCATTTGTGCTTTCCTACTCCTCCCACCAAACAGGAAAGCCAGGGGAAAGAGGGCACATTGCATGCACCCCTTCTTGGATTTTCTTCCCTCTGGTTTGTAGAGGGAAGAAAATAAATCAGGATTCCCATGGTTTGGTGTGATGCTGGGTCTCCTGTACATGAACAAGAAAGAAGTAAAGGCTGAGCTGCTGGAATTTCAGAGCTCTGAAATCCTGGCCCTGCTGGAGCCACTGCCTGAAGTTCATCCTGACTTCTCAGTGTCCTAAGGGAATGCTTTGCATGTTCTGCGATGTTCACTCCTTGTAGCTGAGCCTGGACACGTTGGTTGTCCCTAATTAAAGTAATCTAGGAAATTTAAACAGCTGAGCTGAAAAGTTAGCCTAGAAATGTGTGTTGTATTCATACAACAAATCTCCTGTAATACTGATTTAAATATTTGCCAAGAGTGATGATGTCTGAAATAATTTGAAGAATATATTCTCCTCTTAAGACCATAGACTTTCTTGTCTGTTTTTTTCCTGTTGTTGTTTTGCTTGTTTGTTTGTTTGTTTTCATTAACAAAATGAAAACTAATGTGCATACTGTTCCATAAAGCAAACCTCTATCTCTTACCATTTCTCATTTATCAGCTTTCCAGGGGAGGGACATAAGATAACAATCATTCTGGAGAGACTGGGCAGAGCATATAGGGTAAAGGAGCTACTGCCTATATAAGAGAAAAATTATTTTTCTCTGTGTGAGACAATAGTAGGAGTTCTATCCTTTTGCCTTGGGTGGCAGAAGGTGACAGTGAAAGAGAAATATTGTTCAAGTAATAATGGAACTTCCTTTTAGTCAAAGAGGTAAGAGGTCTATGGGCAAGATGCATGCTTTTTCAGGAGAAACACAGAACCTTTTAGACACTCTTAGTGACAATGGGGAAAATAATCTAAAATCTTTGGTTAAAAATTACAAAGACAGTAACAGCATTATTTTTTCACTCTTGAATATGTTACATGCTACAGTACAGAAAGCAATTAATATTTCATAACAGTGTGAAATTGTATCATGCAGGTGTCATCAAATGCAATAATTAAACCTCAGCAGAGTGGTTCAAACATGCTGCTACTGGTGTGACCAGTTAGTGCTGGGGGAGAGAGGCTGGTGGGGGAGCCTGTAGGCAACCAAAGACCAGTGTCAGCAGCACCTTAACGAGCTGAGAAAAGGCTTGGTGCCCAGCATGCTGCTTCTTGTGCTTTAATAACTGCTCATTCCTGACACTGCTCCCTCTGACAACCAAGCCTGTACAAAGGTGATGAAAACATGAACTGGCAGTAATGTACCTCAGCCACAGTTTGGGAGGATTTTCCTCTTGCTTTAAGAGGCTGCTGATAAAATCATAGTTAAGTCACTGGGCTACAGAGGACCAGGGTGGACGCCTTGTGTAAGAATACTGGTTTTATAACATGCATTCCTTTCTTGTAGGGAGCATCCAAGAGCAGTTATTCAACTCAAAAATTAAAAAGCCAAGTTTTGTCCTCTCTGGGTTTGTCAGAAGCTGTCTTATCTTAGAATCATTGGTAACATTTATCTGTAAGAAGTGAGTATGTGTGAATGCTGGGCCGTGATTGTGTACTTTGGATTCAGGAGACAGGCAAAAGTAATATTTGAACACTTGAAGATTCAAATTTATACTGGATATCAAGAACTCACCTTAAGAATTTCTCAACCATCACCCCTGTATATGAAGGACTGAACTGTACTCTTTAAACACTTATTTTGTTTTTATTGTGTACAGTCTTCCAGAATGACCTTTTCAATCAAGTCTTACTAATTAGGCTCAAGAGTGGGAAAATAAAAGCAAAGAAACACCCTCAAAACAAACAAATCTAAAAATTAAGAGGCTACTGGGTAGAGAATGGTAAACCAACAAAAAGATTGCTTCTAAATTGGCAAGGGAATTTATGTATTATGCCAGGTATCTTCTCTTGTGAGATAAGTTTAGATTTGGAGAGTAGAAGATGAGAGCCTTAGGACAGACTGGAATATGGAGAGCAAAGGCAGCTGGGAATTTTGGAGATTTCCTGTTCCAGGTGGAAGGTGTTGTCTCTAAAATGCAAGTGAAGCCTCACAGGTGAGGGAGGCAGCAAACATCTGGCAGAGTACAGAACTCAAATGGGCAAAATTAGAGAACAGGCTGAGGGTGACCACTGGGAAATTTCTCTGAGCCTCTGCAGAGTTTCTATTCCTGTTTGTGAGGAGGTGCCATCATCTGTTTTGTGACACCTGGAGGAAATACTTCCTGCCTGTAAGTACCATTTGGATTTAGATTTGTAATGCGTGAATGTATCAGTGCTGTTTCTTTGGAAAATACCTGGGCCAGTTGAGCTCGCTGGGAATCCAGCTCAGTGGGAGCTGATGTGACTCTGCAGAAATCTTTCTGTGGGGGAGTTGGAAGCGAAGATATTTGTGATACACCAGGATTATGATATTCTGAGTAGGTAGCTTGGAAATGTTTAAATCAAAGACTGGGGTGTTATTTGAAAAGTTCTGTCTTGGCGAACCAAAAATTGTACCAATTCCAGCACACTTTCTGACAGACACATGACTGATCATTAGTGAAGCCTGCCTGGTTGGTTCACAGGATGCTAAAAAAAATCATAGATTTTCAGTATATGTGACTTCTTGGCCAGAGTAGTGTAACTATTCCATAATCCTGCTTCGGAAATGGAAATGAGAGAGCAAATAACCCATCCTAAGTGAAGGCCTGCTGGTACCCTGCCAGGCATTCCAGGTACTGATAAGTTTGCTTGGCCTGGCATCTTTAGGATGGGGATGCTGGGGTTCTGTGCTCCCTGATAGTACTTGCCCTACCTTTAGGAGGACTTTATGGAATTTCCTTATCTTTCCTGGAGCAGCTGAGGCTGTTGCCAGAATTAGGACTGGCACATGCAGTTGCTGGGAGCCAGAGCAGTTTCTGTCTGCTTTTATTTTGGGAGGGAGTTATTTAAAATATTTAAAATATTTAGATTTTCCCTTTTTAACTGTATTTCTCATGCTGGATTTGTTTGGCTTTATTTTTTTTTCTTGAATGTGGGTTTGTGGGGTGGGGTGTCCTGTCCCAGAGAGGGATGATGCTGCTAATTCAAATTTCTTTAATCATGGAAGTTACAAGTTTACTCCACATTCCTGGCTGTTAAGATAGAATTGTGCATCTAAAGTTGATGGGGTTTCCTCAAGCCATCAGACAGCCACTGCTGCCTTCTAGTGCTTCTTGTTTATTTAGTAATAATGTAAGGACAAGTGCAAAAATGTTGCTAAATATATCCCAGTAGAGCTTGTTTTTTGTTATGGCAGAACCTGGTGCACTCTGCTGTGATTACTGGTGCGTCACCAGAGCCAGTGTGTGTTCTTACCTGTTTTATTAATTGGGTTGTTTTCCAGCTGCTGCTTTTGACTTGTTTAAAATATCTGCTCAATCATCTGCAACTCTGCTCCTTTTTAGAAAGCAGAAAAACTCTGTGAGCTGTTCTTTGGATGGAATTAATCGTGTTCCATGTGTAGCTGACAGGCTGAGACCTCATGCTGTGATATTTAAATAAACATGTTTGCCTTGCATCAGTTTCTCATAAACCCTATACTTATGTAACTACATGTTTTATTTGGGACAATGACATCTTGGTAAGTAATGTTGACCTAGTTGATTTTTGTGGCACAGTCACAGGATCTAAATATAAAAACAGAGAGGTTTTTTGGGTTCAGGTCCCATAGAACAGAAATACAGGAGGGTTGACTTTAAATCATGAAATTGAGCAACTCTTTTATGTTGTTGTATACAACTGAGTTAGAGGTTGTTAAATCTGTGACTTCTAGAAAAATCACAATACAACAATATTTGGCTTGTGAATTGCTCTGCAAATGTAATTATATAGATTTAATATATTGTGGGTTTTTTCCCCTAGCTCTTATGCTTGGGGCTGGGCTGCTTCCTTTGTATTTGGTCCCCACTTTCTGTCCTGTACAATAATATATAATTCAGTATTTAGTAAGGCTTTATGTGCAATGGCATCTTCCACAGTCCAAGCTTCATTTGTGGTAGTTGTTTTGGATAAAAGATAATAGTGCAGTAAACTAATTGGAGTTCAATATAGAAATGCTCTTAGGAAAAAAAATGCAAACATCTACTGACCTGTTCAGGCTCTCCCCCCTCTTAAGACTAAGACAGGAGAAATGAAAACCAAACTGTCCCCATGCCAGTTGCATTACAAGCTGACAAAATATTTAGAAAACTTGTTCCTAAGCAAATATGTACACTAGGAAATCAGATGGATGTGTGATGGATCTGATAATGAACACAAATTAAGACCCCAAACTGCAGAAGGCAGTGAAACAACCTTGGTGCCAAATGAGCTGCAGCATGTTTGGACGGAGTGGAATGAAATTGTCTGGAGTCTTTTCCCCCAACACACCTTTCAACCACACAGGCTGACTGGGGCCACTCACCCATTGCCTGAAAATCCAAGGTTTCTGTATTTTCTGCTGTTATCACTCATGGCAAAAGAACTCTTCTTGATTCTATTTTAATATTGCTTTGCCTTCTAAAGATTTTATTCTTGTCTTTAGAAAGAAGTGAAGTGGCAAATATCCTGTATTCTCATGTCTCTTTTGTAAGGTGTTTTTTTCCATATGCACTGATAATGAAATAAGTAACCAGCTTCAAAAAGTAAATTTATGTTAACTCTTATTCCTCATTACCATCAATGTAAGAATTTCCCAAAAACCTTGTTTTCCTCAGTGGTAAAATGCAATTTGCTTTCCTCTGGGGAGATGAAGATAGAAGTGAATCAGAGAAGGTAGAGATGAGAAATAGGATTGAAAACAATAATGCAAGGGGGAATATGTTGCTAGCATTATCTTGGGTTTAATGGTGTGGCTCAGTCATAAAATGTTAGCTGGCTATTGCCATTCCTGTAGAACTGAGGAAAAGATCAAAGAAGACCCCCTACATCTACACAGAAAAGCCTGGAGGGACTGCAGAGTATTGCCAAGGTGAATCCTCTAGGGAGTAATGAAATTGGAATTGCTTTAGCCACAGTTGAAAGGTTAATGTTCTTGTGATGAATGATATGACAGCATATAAATTACTCTGCTTACTTCTCAGTGTTGGGTGTTTTATTGTCTAAACTGGCCATCCAGCACCATTTTTTTTGTTTACTGGTAAATGCAGAACTGATTGCATCTCTGTTGTCAATGCCTAGGCTTGGCCTTAGTGTCTGTTTTAAAAAGCAAAACAAACAAAATACCAACCAAACAAAAACAATCGGTGAATTACAGACCTGCATAATGCAAAACAAGAAAATACTAATATCTTACCTAAATTTGAAAGGGTGAGGTTTAACTTAATGGGCTATGCACAGGTAATAAACTTGCTTTGTAAAACTCAGAATTCCTTTGCTGAAGATGCATTCTGAGATCTAGAAGGCATTATCAGCCAGTGATCTTTATTTCTCTATCCCATCTCCAGTTCTGTGCATTAGACCTCCTGCCTGCAGAACTGATTTTCCTTGCTCTGGTGGAATTTTCCCAGTTTTCAGCTCAGATCACGGAGTGATCACGAGCAGTGAACTGCTCCCAGAACAGGATAATTGCTGCAGCCCAGTGTCTTACAGAATTTCACTCCATTCCCAGCTGCACTCTTGGCGTTACCCAGTCTCTGGCCTCTCATTATGAAATGCTTTTTGCTTCAGTGACCAAACCCCTCTTGTTTTCTTTGCTTACCCAAAAAAGTATCCCCTCTATCCACAATTCCCTCTCGAATTCCCAAACCAACAGTTGGGCAATAGGCACTCAGTGCTCTGTTGCATTCCACACTGATTTTAGTCTGACTGAGCTGCCTATACTGAACTGTTCCCCTTCAGGACAAGACAGCACCAGTTTCTGGCACCTATGATCAGTTCTGCAAACCTTTAGAAACCAATATTTTAAAAAATAATAATTCTTTAGCACTTTGTTTGACTGAAGTTGGTCAGTAAAATCGAAGTTTGTGATGCGTATGGACAGCAGGATTGGGTAACTTTTTGAAAAGCAGCCTTGTTTCATTCTTTTATATTTAAACTTTACAACAGTGGCTGGCAATGGGTTCCCTCTTATAAAGAATGTTATCAGTGTTGTGGTTGTTTTGAGTTAGCAATATGATCGATCTTGCTTTCCTTTGCCTTCCCAATGCTCCATCTTTTAGCTCTGACATTCCCTGCTGTGTTCTCTACTGAGTGTTTATCCCCTTCTCTGCTCACACAATGGGATTTCCCCAATTTGTTTGGCCTGCCTGGAGGCTTTTAAGTGAGAAGTGGCAGTGGCTTTGTGAATTGCATCTCAGTGTTCTTTTCTATGCTGTTCCATTGCTCCCACCTGGGCAGTAAGAAAGCAGTCCCAGGAATAAACTGACACTAACATTTAGTGACTCTCTCAAAGCATGAGACACTTAGCCATGTTTATGTATCCTGCAGAAAAATTATCTGGAAAAGTTTATCAGTGAAGTTGAGCTCATTTTAATTTTAAGTACGAGTTTTTGTTTGGTTTTAGTCTTTTGGTTATGACAAATGGTACAGAAAGTTTCCAGTATTATGTATGTGCTACACCATGGTGCTAAATTACTGTGTTACTGTCATGTCCCAGAATGGAGAAACATCTGTATTAGCAGTGCTTTTAGCAGTATTTTTTGGCACGGTAACCATCCAAATCTTACTGATTTCCTGTGTTACATACCAGCAATAACCCTTTAAGTTTTGATTACCTAACCACAGCTACTTACCTCATGCAGAGAAAACACTTTAGTTTAGGAACCGAAGTGTAATGAAAATAAACCTGTTAAACTAATGAGTTTTTTGTAGCTCAGTCTCAGCAAGTCGTTGACCTGATGAATGTAAACACTGTAAATGGGCTGATGAGTAACGAGTTTGGCTTTTAGACAAATTAAGGGTTTGTGCAGAAAACAGCGACACTTTAGCACGTTAATAAAAAAATCCTCTAAATTTGCTTTCAGAGACTGAACTCAGGTCAGTTTTAATTATGAAGAAATCTAGAACATTGATGCCTTCTGCTCTTGTGTAGTACCTTTCTCTACTTATGCACTGTGCCCTTTTGCCCTGAAAACTCACATGGAAGAGTAAATGAATGCTCTGCAGGTTTTCTACATGTAATTGCAATCCAATTTTTCCATTGTTAGTTCAAAATGAAAGAGGGAGAATGAATCCACAGTACAATCTGTATGCCTGATGTTTGCACTAGCTCCCTTGTCCTGGTGGTAAGAAATGGAACATGTTCTTCTCTCCATGCCCAGATTATAAATCACTGTTTGCATGTGGCCAAGAACATCAGTGTTTGTCCATCCTGGCAGAATCTGGTGTGCTGAAACCATGCTGCTACCTCTACATAGAACTGCAAGAACATTCCCCATCCCTAAAATGACAATATACCGATGCTTTGAGAAAATATTATCAGTTACGTAAAGGAAAAGTTAAGAGGTGACCTGTCATTCCTTATTCTTAAAAGATGCTGTGCTTTGAAAGCATTTTGGTGATTATTTGCCTATAAAGAAGTATGCTTGGTCAGTCTAAGTTCACATGCAGCAAAGGGCTCTGTTTTAATTGGCTCTCATGAGTTCTCTGAAACGTAAAAGCAACAATGTTAGAATTGTGTTTCAAGGATCTCTTGTATATATTTTTTCGATTTAAAGCTAATCTCTCTTTAGAAATACAGAACCCTAAAAACATTTAGGCTGGAAGGGATTTGTGGAGGTTATCCAGGCCTTGATCTTCCTGCTCAAAGCAGGGCCCTCTTGTAAGTTAAATCAGGTTACTTGGGACTGCGTCCGGTCATGTTCCAAAAATCTCTGAGGATGGAGATTCCAGTCTCCTCAGCAACTTGCTTCAGTGCTCAATCAATTTAATTCTGAACATTTTTTTAATATATAACCAATAAAAATTTCCCTTGCTTGCAACCCTTTTCCTATCCTTTCCCCATGGACCTATAAAAAATGGTTTAGCTCCAGCTTCTCCTGTATTCCACGTCATGCAGGGAAAGATTCCAGGGGTTCCTCAACCTCGCTTGTCCCAGGCTGCCTAAAGCCACTTCCATGGCCTTGGTGTGCTCCAGTCCCCTCACTGTGTGCTGGCCTCTGCTACCCTGGCTGGGTTAAGGGTCTCTGGCTCCTTGTGGGTGTTCCAAGCCTGGACACGCTGTTCCGGAGCCAGAGGAGCTTCACGTGTGCCAAGCAGAGGGGAGCAGTGGTTTCCCCAAGCTGCTGCTCTGTGTGTACTGGTGCAGTTGTCCTTTGCCACCGTGCAAGGGCTCCCTGCTGCCTCCAGTTCCACTGGGACACAAAACTCCTCTGCAGAGCTGCTGCTCAGCCATTCAGTGCCCAGCCTGGCTTTAAGCTGTTCCTGCAGTTCCAAAACCCCCTCTCAGCCCCTTCTCAGCACTCTTGAATCTCACTGAAATCAGTGTTGTGGGTGCAGGTCAGCTTTTTTGAAAAAGGCTGCTGGAAAAAGATATTCCCCATAACTGGAGCAAAATATTCATTGAGCATGGGGTGGTACGGTGGTGGAGCAGCAAAACCAGAGTTTGTCATGTGCACCATGACTTTGCTCTTTCCCTGCTCAGCCTGTGGATTTGGGCTATGATGTTATGGGCTGTGCCAAGAAAATGTGCAAGCACCGAGACAGTTGCTTTACTTTCAAGTCTCTGATTAATCAAAATCATCTTTAGAGTTACGGCTTTTCTCAAACACAGGCAAAGAAGCTATTTCTAATGGATGTGGGGCTTTAGTGCAAAGAACACAAAGTTTAGTGTGTGTTTAGTTTTCTTCATTTTATGTGCTGTATTAAGAATATTAAAGCCCCAGAAATAACGGTAAAATAAAAGCAAATGTTAGTATCTTGTTAGGTTTATCAACTGAAACTCTTTTTATTAACCGATGGAATCCAGACTCTGCATTAAGTATTTTAAGTCATTTAAACAGCTAGTGGATCACTTCTAAGAATACACACAAGAAACAAGGGTTTCAAGAAAAATTATCTTTTAAGTGATAAATATCTTTTCACTCTGATGTATAGCTAATGTAACTTCATTCCATCCTTAATTATTAAATAAAAGCACTCACCAATTACAAGTTATGTCCTATGTAGGTCTCAGTGTTTTGTCATGGTGTCATATCAGCATCCCCATTTGGGCTGGAATAACTGTGAAATAATCTTTCCAATGTTCTCCAGCAGGAGAATAATGATTATAAAATGTACAGTCCTGAGTAGTATTGTAATAGAATTGGTGCTGACTAGATAAAATTACTAAGTGTTAATTGCATCCACTCTTCATCTATTTAGAAATTAACATAAACCAGTGCCTCTGAAGCAATTAGAATCTTAATGTAAGAACTGTGAAAATGCCATGAAAAAAATACAGATTTTAAATACAAGCCAGCAGAGTATTTATAGGAGCTGAAAAGTGTCTGAAACCTTTTGTTGATGTGTTTCATTCTCTTTTAAAAAATAAGAACTGAACAAAAAACCCTACAAAACAAAGCCCCTCTAATTTTTCCATTTACTCCCAAGATGCCGTTCTCTGTCTGGTAAGAAGTTCAGTCCTCAGCAAAAATCCTTTGCTGGTTTTGGACTCAGTTTATTTATATTTGTTTTATACATGTTTATCCTTGGGGTGAGCCCACCAGTGATGAGAATTCCAGACTTTGTGGAACAAAATGCATTTCATAACTGGACAAAGCAAAGCCAGGAAGAGAAGGGGTGGCTCACAAGTGATTTTCAACACCCTGGTACACATTTGTTCAAAGCCCTCATGATCTTTGATGTATTTGTCATCTTTAGTTTTAAGCCCTCCATTCTGAGGCCATAAAGATGTGAATAACTGAATGAGTGCACTGAGTTATTTGGGGGATTTGACCTCTGTGGGCTCACTGCCCCAAAGGAGAGATGAGTTTGTTTTTTCCTTAGCCAGCATGCAATTCTTTCCTAAGAATTGTTGACAATTTAAGAAGTAATTCTTTCATAATTTTGGTAAACTACATGGTTGTTTTATGCCATTTTCATGGGTAAATCCTTTAGAATCAAAGACAACAACAAGATAGAGTGACTAGTCATTATTTAATATGTAAATTACTATATACAGGTGCCAACAATGTTGTATTACACAATTCCTGTGCCACTCAGCACATAAGCCATCCAGTCACTGCATTTAGCAAAGTACCAATCTATGCAAAAGAAAAGGGGATGGTATTAAATTTTGGCTTAGTTTTTAAGGAGGTTAAATACTTGAAATCATACACAATAATTGGTAGCAACTCCTTATGCATCTTATATATTATATTGGTATTTAAAAACAAATGTTTTTAAACATTCTACACAACTTCTGCATGTTAGAACAGTGAAATGGCAAAGAATTAGGAAGGACCCCGCAGTTATGCAAGGCTATTGGGTTTCCTATTAAAAATGTTTCTAGGAATAGTTTTTAAACTCCACATACAAAGAATGAAGAGTTGTATTCAGAGAAGTAGAGAGAAAACAGACCCTGAAGGGCTTGATTAGATGTACCTTTTGGGCTTAAAAACTCTGAATAAATGGAAATTCACTAGCAAACATTCCTGTTGGTAACACTCAAGCTTGCAGAAGTTTTCAGAGTGTTGATACACAATTCCAGGAATGCTGAAAAATAGGGATCAGTGGTGGCCTTACTGTGAAAAAAGTCAGCAATTACAGTCTGTAACACAGACAGAGGAAAAGCCAGACTAAGCCAGGGAAGGTCTATCATGAGCTGTTGTTATTGGCATTCAGTTGCTCTCAGGCTTAACTGAGAATACTCAAAAGTTCTTCTTGCTCCACTATGTTCCCAAATTAATCCAGACCTTGGTAATCAAGGTAATGGCTGAGGGAGTGATTTGTTATAGGGTGGGGTTCTGCTCTTTTCTGCCTTCCTTGTACAGCCTGAAGAAAATTTTTACTGAAATTTGCTTACAGAGCTGAAAAGCTTTCAGTGTCAAGCAAGGTGTTCTGCTGTCTTTTAAAGTTTGGAAATCAAAATGAGGGGTTGAGGGGGAGCTGAGATTTCAGAAAAGAGGCCTGGAGCTCCAAAATATAAATGTATATACATTATATTTTTGTCCCAATTTATGATTTTCTGTTTCATATTCATTTTGCATCAGCTTACTTTCAGGAGGCTCAGAAATCTCCCTTTGCTCTGTCCTTTCTCCCTGGCTGCAGTAATGAAAATGTGACTTGAAGTAAGTTTTCTTCTTGGGGAAGGAAAGAGCAAGTGGCCGTGCACTGCACAAAGCTGCTGACCTGAAATGGTATAAATTTTGTGTTGGACTACATGATAAATCTGTCATTTTGACTTAGAATTTTACTATGCCAGGATTACAGCCCAATCAGAAGACTGCGTGTTTCCAATCTGGTTTTGTAATCTTATTTACATTTACTTGTGCTCATGAGTAATCTCTCTGAAGTCAGTGGTATGAATCCAGTCATAATGAAATTATTTGTTGTTTATTTTTTCTCATCTGGTAATTATACTTTGCTATCTGATTGTTTTGTGATCCTTGAAGCAAAAGACTCAGGAAGAGAAAAAAAAATCTTCTTAGCTTCTGCACTGGAATCAGTTTTGAAGAAATAAAAAGTTCTTACATTCTTTTCTCAAAAGCAACACAATCTGGCAAGGAGTGTTCATATGGTGTTAGGAAGGTGGCTGATATATTTCAGATTTTTAAATATAGATGGGCCTGTGTGATAAAGCTCTTTGGATGAAAGATAAGGATCTAAAATTGTAACCAGCTGCATCTGCAGTAAAGCCTGAAAGAATCTTTGTTCAGTGAAGTTATCACACACAGAAAAATGCAAGATTGATAGCAAAACCAGGCAGCTAATATTCAGCTTAAAGCTGCTGCTCGAAAGCAGTAAGTCAACTTTGAAATAATTTAATCAACAGAAATTAAATCAGCATGGAGAAAAAGAGTTGTGAATTGTAAGCATAGCTTTCCTTTTTCCAGAATTGCCTCTGCACATTCTGTATGAAATTTCACAGAGGATTTAGATAAAGTCTATTTTTTGAGGCACAAGAAGTGGTCTGCCCTCTCCCCATCCTACTAATATTATTGCAAATTTTATACAGTTTTTTTGTTTTGTGCCAGAGATGAGAAAACATGTTCTGATGTTTTCCACAGTTTTCAAACTGTGACTTTTCATACTTAGTTGAGCAAAGTATTTTTCTCAGGATATTTAAAAAACCAAGATCCAAACTTTATTTAAACAATTTCATAGAATTAAATCATGATTTGTATAGTCATGACATCAAATAATGATTTGTATAGTCACTTTACACAGTGCTTTGTTCATTCAGTCTTGTATAAAATGCTTGTTTCTGATTGAAGCTTAAATTAGAGGACAAAAAACCCCCTAGGAACATTATAACAGAATTTCTTGTGGTTTTCACCCCATGGGGTTTAGTCAGTGATGCTTGAACAGTTCTGTGTCGGAGATTTTGTTGGGAATTTTGGGGGGTTTATTGTTTGATTTGATTTTTAATCTTTGCTATGAAAGTATTATGAGAGGTTTGGTCAGTTCTTGTCCTGCAGACCAAGTAGTGCCTATTGTTTATGCTATTAATCTGTGGCATTTGGAGTAGTTTATTTTTAAATTATCCTAAACTATGCAGTAGCCCAGAATACTTTATTGCAGGCAATATAGAGAATTTGGAGTGTTTTTCACTTGAGCACATTATATCTAAGTTCTAGAATTCAAAATTCTAATAAAATGTAACAAATTGAAATTTTAAACCTTTTTTTTTTTTAATGCTGCATGGGGGGGGGGGGGGAATGTGCATCCAGCTAATTCCCTTACGCTTAAGCTGTGACCTGTATCTCTTCCTGGTCCACGATATGTTTGTTTCATAGATGGATGAGATTGACACCTTTATCACATTGGGACTAATCATTATAAAGCTTTTATTTAAAGATCTCCAGGTGGAAATGCTTATTTGTGGAATAGAAGCTGTCTTTAAGTATTCCAAATGTTGTCATTTGTCACACAGCAGACTAAGTATGGAGTCAGATATTTATAACCAATGCAGGTTGGCTCTGTAGCATTTTGCCCACTGAAAATAGAACATTGATGGAGACATTTTTGTCAACCCATATAAGATCTTACAGCTGAATTAATTGCATCAAAGGCATCGACAGTGACAACTTTGGATCTTAGTCTAAATCCAAGTTACTGTGTCACATATGGGAACAGGCTGAGTGAAATAACTGTATGGGCACATTGAAGAGGTTCTAGTGGAAATGTGGTAAAAATGCGGGTGCAAGAGTCGTTTTGGCAACCAGAGCCATTCCGAGCAGCCTTCGTGGCTCCGCTGGGCTGCAGAATGCCTCGTTTGTGTGCAGGGATTCTAGGGGAGGAAATGCAGCTCCAACCTTTTGGTTCCGAGAATTTTTGTCTTCATGGAGATTTTGTAAGGCACGGAACAAGTGCCCTTCTGTGCGTTCCTGCACAATGGAAAGGGAACAATCTGTGATCTCCTGGTTCCCACCAGCAGAGCCTGACGCGACCACCCAGCTGCAGGAGGCTTCCGTGGGAATTACACGCTCGCGTGGGAAGAGAAAGCTGGGATTCCTTTATTCAGCACAGCCATCCCATGGAAGGGCTGCTGTCCCTTTGCCGTGGCTCCGGGGTTGTCCCCATGGCCCCGGGGTTGTCCCCGTGGCCCCAGGGTTGTCCCCGTGGCTCTGGAATTGTCCCCGTGGCCCCGGGGTTGTCCCCGTGGCTCTGGAATTGTCCCCGTGGCTCTGGAATTGTCCCCGTGGCCCCAGGGTTGTCCCCGTGGCTCTGGAATTGTCCCCGCGGCCCCGGGGTTGTCCCCGTGGCTCTGGAATTGTCCCCGTGGCCCCAGGGTTGTCCCCGTGGCTCTGGAATTGTCCCCGTGGCCCCGGGGTTGTCCCCGTGGCCCCAGGGTTGTCCCCGTGGCTCTGGAATTGTCCCCGCGGCCCCAGGGTTGTCCCCGTGGCTCTGGAATTGTCCCCGCGGCCCCGGGGTTGTCCCCGTGGCTCTGGAATTGTCCCCGTGGCTCTGGAATTGTCCCCGCGGCCCCGGGGTTGTCCCCGTGGCTCTGGAATTGTCCCCGCGGCCCCGGGCAGTTGAGGCCGCCAGGTGGCGCTGTGGGGTCGCGTTATCCCCCAGCGGAATGGAGCGGGAGCGGTTTGGGGATCCCGGGATGGATTAAACCCCTTCTGTCCTTAATAAGTAGATTTTCATATTTATTATTATTATTTCATTTTTTTTTCCAGTAGTGACAGATTTCCACCTTGCCCTGAGGGGCATCTCTCTTTTACTGGGCCTGCGGACATACCCCGTGTGTTCTGATCGTGGGTCCTGAAGAGCTGCCAAGCTGTTTGAGATCGGGTCACCTCGGGTGGCAAAGTCACCTCTGTGAAAGCTGATCTCACACTTGAAAAAGCTGTGCTGAGTTGAGATGTGAGTCCTGGTCTAAACTCTTGTAGAGTCACCCATTGATTTGAGTTTGGGCAGTTCCTAAATCACATGGTAGCTGTGGCCACAATGGTGCAGGAGCTGGAGGAAAGGATGAGAGAACTGGGCTTGTAAAAAGGTGATGGGAGACCTTGTCATGGTCCAGTATTTAAAGGGTGGCTGAAAAGGGGATGGAGACTCCCTCTTTACCAGCAGTCATATGGAGAAGACGAGGGTTAATGGGTACAAGTGACTTCTGGGAGATTTCAGCTGCAAACAGGAGTACAGATTTCCACAAGGAGAACCATCAGCCACTGGAATATTTTCAATTCTCCTTCTCAGTCGAATTCTCAACTCAATTTCTGTTTTCAATTACACTTGGCTTTTGCCTCAGTGCCCCTCGTTGGCCAGCAGAACATTATTTTCAGGAGACACTGATGACTTTCTTCAGATCTCTTCCCACGGCCACAGAGCAGCTGGAGCTGTTTCGTGGCTCTGGAGGTAATTGCTGGGTGACAGGCAGAGTTTAACATGTTTGAACTGCCTGAAGGGATGAGCTGACTCTGAAGAACTGCAAAAGTTACAAAACTCAATAAGCAAACAGGGCCTGGCCCCCAGCCTCCATTTAAAAGAGGTGTTGTGACCCATCAGCCAGGGCAAGGATCCAGCCTGGGAATGCCTGGATTTTACAAAAGGACGGAATTAGGAAGGCACGCATCCAGTGAGGATACCCAGAGGTCACAAACTTATTGCAGAAACTCCACTTAACATCATAAAAATATGGGAAAAAACCAACTGGCTGCTTTCCTGGACACCTGTCAGCCAGGTATTCAGAAAGGTGGGAACTCCTTTAATGAATAATGAATTTTGTGTGCTAAAGGCACTGCACATACATGGTACTTTGGCCTGGGTTGCAGATGTGGAACATCTGCCCAGAGCAACACAATGCACAAGGAGAGGGTGTGAAATCACTCACAGCTTGCAGCTTTTATTTGCCACAGAGGCTGCTCATCCAGACTTCGTGATGTGGCCATATCCATTCACTGTAGAAATCCATCAGAGTGAGAGGAATGATATTCCAGGAAAGAGTTGGGCCTGAAGAAAATAAACAAGAGAGTTTGTTATTTAAATTAAGGGAAGAGGATTTAAAAATGAATATCAGAATGCTCTGGAAACACATTTCCCAGAGCAATATGCTTTGTAGGGCAACTTGTACAAGCCCCTGCCCCCAGCTACTGTTTCTGTGCTGCAAATCCCATCCTCTCTAGGCAGATTTCTTACAGGTATAGATTGCCAAAGGTAGAACAGCAGGAATATTCCCAGCACTGGAATAATTTAGAGCATTTACCTTCGAAGAAAATATTTTATTCAAATCTCATTATCTGAGCTGAATGGGAAAATAAAAAAGGAAAACATTTCAGGCTAATAAACTGTGAATATTTCATTAGTCATG
Source organism: Cinclus cinclus (assembly GCF_963662255.1). Lineage (NCBI taxonomy): Eukaryota > Metazoa > Chordata > Aves > Passeriformes > Cinclidae > Cinclus > Cinclus cinclus. The sequence goes on from NC_085063.1 coordinate 12,029,537, forward strand.
AAGAGTTTTTTCTTAGGACTTTTTAAAGAAGAAGGTGAGGAAGTATCAAAATATTTTTTGGCTTGGCCAAAAGAAGGCCAAGAAGAAAAGAAGGCCATTAAAGATATTAAACTTGCAAGAAATTCATTTTCCAGACTTGCCCCACCACAAAGAAAGAGAAGTTTTCCCTAAAAGCCAGATATGAGACCCAAGAATGGAGAAGAAAGTATTAGGACTTGATTGGAATGATAGCTGACTTTTTTTTTTTAATATTTATAATTGCTATCCTCAAAAAAGGTTGAAGTAAAGATTTTTTTTAAAATTGGTTTAAGTTAAACACAAGAAATATCAACTAATTTCTCCTTCCTCTCTACCACTAAAATCTACTGAAGGATTTTTTGGGCAAGGCACTCATTTCATATTCTCAAAAGAAAATAATTTTGTGGATTGTCCAATTTTTGGATCATGGTCCCGAGGCTGTAGATGATTCTGGTGAATGTTGTATAGACATTATTTTTGGTTAAGGTGAGGGGAGTCTATCCAAGGCTTCTCAGAGAGATTGAAAAACTAGTGGGATTCTCTAGCACTGATTCTGAATTTTCACAGTTTTAATCAGATTTCTCCGGCCACTCATTTCTCCTTGAATCCACTTGCCAGGTGTTAGCCTGCATCGAGTCCATCATTCTTAAATATTCCCACAGCATAAACCAAACCTATTTTGTTTAAATGCAAGTAAGTCACTGGATTTCATTACGTAACAAATTTTGCCTTGAGGTTGAGTGTAGTCTTTGAAAGAGACTGTAACGTATTCCAAGATTTTAATATTCCTGCCTAATGCTTCTTTTTTGTTATTATACTCTTTTTTGTTTGTCTGAAGTGGAAGAGATTATCTGTACTCTTAATGTAAGCCTCCACAATATCCCACTATACAAAGGTTATGGGACTGAGCCCTGGGTTCTCCATAAAATAAATAACTTCTGAACAAAAGGCCCCACTATGCTGTCAGCCAGAGCCTCCTTCCCTGCACTGCTGTTAAGCTGCAGTGGGTAACCTTACCTTCAGTAGTCACAGAGAAGGAGGCAGCTGCAGATGCAGCCAAAAGTATCAGAATTAAGAAACTAAAAATTCTGCAGTTGGCCAAGCAAATTATTTTCTTGTAGCAGCAGGAACAGCAGCTCTCTGAGAGAAGCAGCTCCCAAACCTTCCACAAAATTAGGATTCTGAAAGCAGTTACAGAGCAGGTTCCAAGAGCAGTGTGACTCAGAATCTCCGTAAGGATGGAAGTTCTCTTTAGATGCAGCAGCCACATAAAAGGACTTTTTGGTTTTGATCTCCCAGTACATTCACTGATAAACTCCTTGAGTGTTTGTTTGGGTCCCATCTGTAAAAATAGCTTAATTGAGATGGAGTTTACAGGACAGCATTCTCTTTTATTGTTCTATTATAATTTTCTGACTAATTTCCTGCTTTGTCATTTGGTTTGAATTGGACTGGTCATGGACCTTCCCCATAAGGCATAAGTTCTGTATGTGGGAGAATTCTTTGTAGATATTTGTTCTGTGAATTAGAATAATAAACTGTTATAGACTACTGTGGATTTGGAAGCTACTTTGGCCAGTGGCAGCAAGCTTGAAACTTTTATTTCGTTATTGTTCTTTTTCAGTTAATCCCACTGTGCAATTTCAGCTCATCCAGTTGCTCTTTTTCCTTTGGTGAAAATGCAAAAACCTGGTGCACATTGCACATTGTGGACTTGAGTTACTGACATGGCTGGGCTTTAATTGCAGCTCTGAATGAGTGTTTTTATAATATGCTGTGAATGGTTCAGACGTGGTATTAAATAAATATATTTAGATGTTATAGAATAGATTAGTCCAGGTCATGAATCAGTGCTTCCTGTTCCTCACAGAGACTCAGAGGTGCTGGATTCAGTACAGACCTGCCTTGGGAGGGTCCATTCAGGCTGTCCCTGGTTGGTTGGCTGTACTTGCTGACATTCTATAACGTTTTCTTTTTATTTTTTTATTTTTTTTTCATATTAGGCCAAGGAGTTTGCCATTTCCAGCACCAAGAGCATGTTCTTTCCAAATCTACAATTTTAATTTTGTTCACATTTTATCTTTCTGAAATCCTTTGCAATATTTTAAAAAAAAGTTGTTCAGTTTGCAGCCTTTGTAAGATTATGACTAAATGACATTTTAAATTGCCTTTGAATGCTGTTTTGACTCTCTTGTACTCAAACCAGCAGCAGTTATATTGGACAATGTATGTCCACGCTTCTTGACAGAAGTTGTGTTTATTGAGTGAGTAGATATTGTAAATATTAGAAGAAAACAAATCTAACTGCAGCTGCTTTTGTGGCATGGCAGGTTTTTAAGGCTACTCCAGAAGCAGTGCTGAGGAATCAGGCACTGCCTTATTTATGATGTTAATGTTGCAGGAACATTGGCTTCAGGGGAGGGACTTTTCAAAGATTCCAGCTGCTTAACAGCACAAGGGATGTGTGCTCCCAAGCTTTATTAGCTACTATTGAAAACCCCATCATATGGATAATCCTGTCTTTAAGGATAGATACTTGCTTGGGCTACATTCGGATTAAATGGATGTCTTAGTGCAGAAGAGAAAAAAAATACTGAAAATTTCTGGAATTAAATTAAAAACATTGACTAAGATCTGCTACTATAAATGGGTATCCCTAGAGGGAAATATTTTGGGATCTGGGTGAAGATTGCCTAACAAACTCAGTAAACATGGTTATTGAACTGTGAGTTTTTTTGAAGAGAATTTTGTCTTCAGAGTCTGACCTGAAGCCCAGTGAAACAGAAAGAACTTTGACTCACAGAGTGAAATGCTTGGTGTCATTTCTGAGAGCCTTCCTTTCACTGAATAACTCAAGAAGTCTCAATGAAGTCTGTAAAATTAGTCATTTTGTGCCTCTAGGGATGCACTAATGAAAAACATCCTGACAAAGTAAACTAAATTTTCTTCTCCATGGTGCCAAGTAATAAGACAAGAGGCAATGGTCAGAAAGTGATGCGCAGGAAGTTCCACCTGAACATGAACAAGAATTTCTGTTCTGTGCAGGTGACTGAGCACTGAACAGTGCCCAGAGAGGGCTTGGATATCTCCTTCTGGGGGGAATTTTCTGAGTGTCTGTTCCTGAAAAATTAGTCAAAGCCAGTCAAAATATTTCAGAACCAAGTATTGGAAAATATATCCCATTTTGCATTCACCCACACACGAGCAATGTTCCCAGTGCCTGTTTTTGTTAGTGATTCTCAGTAAAATAATCTGAAATCAGACTCTAAGTATGAAAGAGCAAGACCTTGTCAGACATTGGAAAAATAACAAAAGAAAATTTCAAGAGGCTTGTAAAATTGTTATATAAGTTGGTACTTTTCCATCATTACACTACATTACATTAATCTTCTGTAAATGTTCTTGCTTATTGCTTTTTTAATGAATGCCCTACTCAGTTCTGAGTTAGGCTTTGTCTTCTGGTTTTAGGTGGGGCAGGTGTTGCTACAAACACAGATGGTTTTGGTTTGTTTCCAAAGTTAAAACAATTAGCTAAGTGATGGCAGCTGCATTTACCATTTTATGTATATTTAAATTCATTTTAGGGTAGGAGTTTTTTGTCCTAGATATAAGGGTGGGAAGTGCACCTGTACCTTGTAACCTCATCAACCTTTTGGAGTTCAGTGGCAACCAAGGCCTGGAAGAACCTTCTGATGAAAGCAAAGGGATTCACCTGTTGAGAGATTGCCCTGAGAATGATGGCTTGGATCTGATACAATGCCAGTACAAATGTGGAATGTCTTATTTCATAAAATTGCTTTTTGTGGCCCCTACAGACAGGCTGTGCAGGGCAGAACCTGCTGGAAGAGCATCTCCAAATGTTTGTTGTTCTCCTTGAGGGATTTTGAATTCCCAAACCAGTAGTGATTCCACTCTTCCCAGGGCTCTAGCTGGGGTTAAGCTCTCCTGCGAGGGAAAAGTGTTCCAGCTAGTCTTAAGGGCTCAAGCTAGGGTTTAGGGCTCCAGCTAGAGTTTAGGGCTCAAGCTAGGGTTTAGGGCTTCAGCTAGGGTTTAGGGTTTAAACTAGTGTTAAGGGCTCCAGCTAGGCTCAAGGGCTCCATCTGGTGTGCAGTGCTCCGGCTGGGGTTTGGGGCTCCGGCTGGGGTTTGGGGCTCCGGCTGGGGTTTGGGGCTCCAGTGAGTGTTATGGCCTCCAGCTAGGATTCAGAACTCCAGCTATGGGTAAGGGCTCCAGCTAGGCTTAAGGGCTCCAGTCAGCAGTGTGACAATTCCTAAACGAATTGCCTCACTGACCCTGCTCCTGGACCTCTTTGGGGTGCCCCATTTAGGTCTCCAGCCATCCCTTTCCATGGTGCAGTATTCCTGGCCCGCTCATTCCCGTCCGATCCCTCAGGCACTAAAAAACCTCTGTTCACTGCCACTGCCTGCCACAGGTCAGGTCAACACCTGCAGCATCAGAGTCCACATCTTGGTTTTTAAAACAACTTGTTATTGAAAATTAAACACTTCAGAGAAAGCAATATTTAAATGTGCCATCAGCCTGGTGTGTCTCCACGTCCCCCTCTATGGTGTCAGGGTCGTTCCTGTGTGAATTTGTAGTCCTGGGCTATGTCAGGTGCTCTGAACAAAGTTAAATCACTCCTTCAACTCTCCTGATTGGGGGTGAAATACTGAAAGACTCAACTCCTCTTTTGTTGTTATCACTATGCTCTAAGTATCTCAAATTTCTTAGTTTCCTGAAGAAGCGTTTTTTTACCTGTTTGGGAAACAAATAAAAATAGAGTACATGTTCCTGTATCGTTCTTGGAAACTTCCTGAGGGGAGAGATGTGGTTCTAAGGTGCCCTCCAATGTAATTTATTTTATTCAGATATCAGGAAGGTACTTCATTATTCAAGATGCTAATACATTTGTATGTTTAAAACAATTTTAAAAGGGAGAGATAATGTAGTAGCAAAAAATCAATAGACTGCATTGCTAATTTATTTGAAGTTGTGTGAGGTTTATCTCTCTCTAGCATAATTTTTTCAATTAATGTCTTCCTGTATTTAGGAATGAACACTCAGTGTGACCTGTTGATTGGTTCTGAAATTCTCTCAATAGATTAGTCTAATCAATAATTTCTGTTTACTTTGAAGCTTGTTATGAACACTGTTTCTTCTGTTACCCATTTTTAAAAGTTTGTATTTATTTTTTAAGTGGTTCTTTGCTTTGCAAGAGACATGTTAAAGCGCTGTTCTTAAGTGTCCTTTATTATGCTTTTGAAAATTTATGTGAGTTCTGAAGTGAGTTAATATATTCAATGCTTTCTCCTAATTTAAAAAAAAAAGACTGCATAGTATAAGAGCAAAATACCAGAACTGTAACAAGAGGTTTTGCTTTAAAGAACCTGTTAACTGCTCATCACTTTATGATCTTCTTTTTTCCTGAAAAGTTAAACGATGATGCTTCTGAAATTAATCTCCAACCTCTAAAGCCCACCTCCCAGTGGCTTTAAAGAAGAATAAATTCACAATTATCTCCTTCAGCAGATTATATTTATCAGTTTTTCCATCTCTCTTCAAGATGAAAGGTGAAACAGTCTGACTTGACACCAAGAAATAAGTCCTATCTTGTCTTTGAGTTGTTTGCCAAGGAAATAATGGGCTTATGGGGTTTACCTGTGCAATTCTGGCTTTTGCTGAGAACAGCAGCTTTCCATGAAGCTCACAGAAATATTTGAAATTTAGACACATCGTGGTATTGTGGGAGGGAAAAGGATTTTTGTTTGAACAAACTAATTCTGAAATGTGTTCTGCAAACACATTCTTAAGATGCAGAGCAAACACTGCCCCATTATTTCAGGTGTCCCATCAGGACTCTGCGCCTCGGTGTTTGGTCCCCTCCTGTCACACGAGTCACCCTGCAGCTGGTGTGAGCCCGGAGTGTAAACAAAGACCCTTTGAACCAGGGCAGTTCTAATTAGTTCTTCAGTTTGCCATCCAGTCTTCTACAACAGGTAGAATTAGCACTGAATGGCTCATTCCTAAACCATCTGACTTCTTAGGGAAGACTGCTGAGATGTCATTAAAGTTCTGGTGTTGTGAATGCTCCTAATTTAGGCTGTTCCATGATTAACAAGCCTACTGTGATTAGCCAAAGTCTGAAATCTTTGTTCCTTTTGCATGTATGAATGAAAAGGCTTTGTGCAAGAGGGAAGCACAACAACATGGATATCTTCAGATTCCCTAATCCATTTCAGAAATCCTGTGAATCAAAAGCTGTTTGTAAACTCATGGGCATGAGAAGCATTCTGACATATGGTGGCCACATTTGGTTTGTAGACCTAGAAGGAGCAGAATGCAGAGAGAAGCTGTACCAGAAAGAGGGTTTCTTACAGCATCATTGGGATTCTGTTGTCTTCATCCTCCTAAGATTCATCTTCCTTGCTCACTTTCTTGTGGACATCAAGTTCATCAGAAGAAAACCTTGAAACAATATTTGGCATGAGTAACATTTGTTGTAATTTAAGGCTATTCAAGTAGCCAAGAGAGAAACAATTACTGCCTTTCTTTTTGCACTTTAAGCACAGCTGACAACTGTTGCCTTGTGTGTCCTCCCCCATTGTCTGTTCTGTACATTAAAACAGCTTCTCTCTGTCTGCAGAAGTGTTTGAAATAATTGTGTAGACAATCGTTTTTTAAGCCAGGTATGCACATATTCATGCAAGCACAGCAAAGAGGAGCGAGCAGTATTAATTAAATTTAAATTAATTAAAGGTTAGTCTAATTTTTATTTGATTGAAAGAGGAGACTAGCATGGGAACGTTGCACAATAAATCAAAAAAAAATATGTGTAAGGACTGGAAAGTGTGGAAAACCATGGGCAGAAAACCTTCATATTTTGACTCTGCTCTCACAAGCATATTTGCAAGATGTTTCACCATCTTTAGTTTTCTGAGCTCTTTCTTTATTTGCTGAGCATTCTTTTTAGACATGGTACAGCAGAAAAAGAGGGATTACTTCACACATCTTTCAAGCAATACTGTTCCCCAAACCCTTGCTGTTGTTCTGGTGCCAGTGTGGTGTTGTGTGTCCTAGGTTCAGTTTGTAGCCAGGCACAGTCCCAGCCTCTGCACTGTAGTTATGCCAATGTGCCCAGTTATTTCCCACCTTATGAGATGGCAGCAACACAAAGAACTGCAGAAAACCATTCTATCCCTTCTACAGGGCTTTCATATCCCTAGGGAAAAATCCACCCCCTTTTGGGGAAGTAGGATTTGTGGTTAAGAGAAGAGTGATGGTTAATTCTGACACATTTTGATCAAAGCACTTATAAAGTACTTTTTTGCTTTGATGCACCTTGGTCTGAGTTAAAGGTGTTCATGTGGATAAGCCCCAGGCATGAAGGATTTGGTCCTGGTGAGGATCTCAGTGAACACTGGGTAAAGCCAGGAAAGATTCTGTTATTTTTCACTAAGTTTTGAATTAAGTCTCAGTGGAAACTTACATTCTAGGCATCCCTACACTTGTGAAGTTTGCTGCTCCTTCCTGTCAGTCAATGGAACCAAATGCTCTCTGCACAGAGAAAGCTGCTAGGGGGCCAAGGAAGTGATTGTAGCCTATATTCACTTGTGAGGTCATGTTTCGGGGCTTGAGAGGGAGCCAAGTTCAAGAAAGATACTGCTGAACTCATAGAGAGTGCCAGGTACTGCTCGGAGCCCTGGGGTGCTGAACAAACCTGGGTTTGTCCAGCCTGGGGCAGCGGCTGCAGGGACTGTCCAGTGGCCTCGTGCCTGGACATGCAGGCAAGGGGCTGGGGTGGCTCTTGGAGGCCCATCAATGACCAGTGACTGACAGCTTACAGCAGGCAAAATTCTTCCAACGGAGGATGCTCAGTCGCAGGGCTTAGAGCCTGAGAGAAGCTGTGGAAATTTTCAAAATGTAACAGGGCAAGGTCCTGAGCAACTTGAGCATAACTTGAAACTTTCTTTAGCTTTGAAGATAGCTGTGACATTGAACGAGATGTTTTTCAAAGGATTCCTGTAAAATATTAATCATTTTGTAATTCTAACATGATACAGCATCTTTAGAAAGATTTTTTCTTTTACCTGCCTGGTTCACCATCTAGTCCCAGGAATGGCTGTATGAACACAGGTGTAGGGGCTGTAACTGTAAACTTCTTTTTTTTTAAAAAAAAAAAGAAAATTAGATGAAAAGAGAAAAAAGCAACAGCCAAAGGAATTCTCCTAGATAGGTTTGGGTGCTGGACACATGGAAAATGCAAAACTCCACATCCCAGCTTTGGTACCAAAATAATATCAAAATCTTAATCCTGACTTGTGTTAAATGTTTCCTTGTCATGGTTCTATCCATTACACCAGTCCTTACATCTTAATTAAAGCCCAGCAATGTGTAATCCTATAGCTCTCTATTTGAAAGACAGGCAGAAAGAGAAAAAATACTGCACTAATCACATTGGAGAAGGGAAAGAAGCACATATGGAATGCACATGTAGGTAAGTATGTGGGGAGGCATATTGAGAATCCTGCAGAAATAAGGAAATAACTGAAAAAATTGTTGTAAATACTAAAAGCTAGCAATTCCCAATACAAACCTTAATTATTTCTTTTTAAAGGCAGTAAATCAAGGGTGTATGTTCAATCTTTAGATCGTTCTTGGACTTTAATAAGCTCAGGTTCAAAGCAGGACATATGGAATCTTCTTGTATGTAATAATAGGACTCACTAAAAAGTCTACACAGGGATTGAAAATCATAATTTCTGAGCTGTTCTATTCCAGATGTCTTTACTGGTATGCCCATGAGCACAAACCAGTACTGGGATGTTGTCTGCCTGTGCTTTTGTCTGCTATGGGAACAAATGTTTGCATCTGGACTGTCTGCTCCACTGCTGCACCTTAGGGAGGAAAGCAGGATTTCTCCTGGCCTTACTATAAAAAAAGGGCTTTTTCCTTAATTGAAACAGTTTATAGTAATTTAAAGATGTATGATGAACACTTTTCTTTCTCTTCCTTTTCCCCATTTTTCTCATCGCTCTTATCTTCACCGTTAAAGAAAGGCCAAAAAGAGAGTGGCTCAGAAGAACAGATGAAGTGGCTGTTTCCTGAGGGGTTTTTTCTATTTTGAAAAAAAAAAAAACAATCCCTCAGAATACTGGCAGTGTGAGGCCTGGGAGCATTACACTTTTGAGTGGAAGAGCTGCTTTGCTGCACTAGAACAAAACTGTTGTGGACTTGCTGTGACCTGCGACTTTGGGGGGACAATGCTGTCCCTAGAATTAGTTCTACCAGCAGTGATGCCTCCAGGAAGTCAGCCTGGAATTCTGTAATTTGCAGAATAATGGCTGGAAAATGCAGCTAAAGGGTTATTTCTATTCGTGTGCTGTCAAAAGTAGATAATTCTTTATTCCTCCCCCAAAGCAGACGGGAAGAGGATGAGTAGGTGGGAACAGGAATGACAAAGCTGGAGCATGATGCGTGTGTGTTCTCCTCTGTTAAACTTTGCTTGCAGTCTGTCCCCCACACGACTGACACAGCCACTGAAGTCTCTGCTGTTTCCAGAGGGGACAGGGAAGGTTGGGTGGCTGAAGGAGGAGGCAATGTCACTACCAAGCTGCAGGATCCAAATAGGAATTTGCTTTTGGCTGTAGTAGTTTTGTTTCCGGTAATTCATGCTCTGGACTGCTGGCTGGGCCCATCCCTCTGTGTCTTTCCTGCTCTGTTCTCTTGTTTATTGGACACTAAACACCAAAGATTTTCTCAGAATATGTGTGTGTGTTGGGAACAGCCTGGATGCTCTTGTAACATGATTGTAAATGGGATGATGTGCCCTTTTCCCCTTTACCATTTCCATGTTAGTAACTAAGCCAACACTTTTTTGTTTGGTTGGGTTTTTTAAAAAAAAGCTGGACTAGAAATGTTGGCTTCCTTTCACATTCCTAAAAAAACCCCAAACCTGTAGATAACAATATTATATAAAAACTGAATTTGTATTGTCTTAGCTTGCTAGGTAGAAAAAGAGGAGGAAACTGAAGGTTTGGGCTTTGGTAATCCATTTTTTGAGAAATGCATAATTTTCGGTCCTTGCCAGGTTATGGAGTTTTGGTTTTTTCCTCCTTTATTCTAATTATAATTACATTTCTGTTTTGTCTGGTAATTCCCAAGCCTGGACTGAACATGAACATAAATTTTGGTACTCAAATGTGTAAGGAGTGCAAACAATTTCAGCTACTTAATTTCAGACTTATTCTTCCAGAAGGGTCATCTCACTCCTACTGAATGTCAGAGATGTATTTGTTTTGCCAAGAGTGCTTATAAACGCAGGTCCTCCCTTCCAGTTGAGGTTGCTCAGGAAATTATTTAATTAGTGATGTCTAAATCTTGCTATGTTCAGTGAAAACACTACAAGGTTCCGTGTCTGGCCTTAAAAACGACGTTATTTAAGATTTAGGGAACTACTTATGGTAAATACAGGCTGATGTTTCCTGGAGCGGGAAGGATTATTTCATGGAAATAAAGTAAAATTGCCTGAACAACATGAATAGAAGTTACCGATGGCACTGACCCAAGATAAATTCCTGCTTTGCTCAGGTTTGCTCCTCCTGCTGAACTCCTGTGTAACCCCATCCATGTGGAAGTGCTGTCACTACAGAACCCACCAGCTCTGTGCCTAAGGGACATTTGCAGGCATAAAATCCTGCTCTGGAAGCTAACAAAGCTCTTCAGGACAGCTACTTCCCTTTGTCCACTGCTTCTGCAGATGAGTAATGACAGGCTCTTGTTTATTCTTCTGAACATGCACTTCTCGAGAGCAGCATTTTTCCCATGCCTTGACAGTGTTTGTGGGTCTTTCCTAACTGCATTCAAGAGAGGCTGGATACACACACAAGTATTGCAAGCTGAACTTGAATTCTGCAAGACATTACATAATAAACACACCCCACACACACACACAAAAAAAAATTACAAAGATAAATCTGATCCCCAGAACACCTCAGAGATAGAACAGTTTTGTGGGGAAAGGAGTCGGTTCCCACTTGATGAACCTGGGGAAAGCTTTGCCGGTTTCACAGCCTCTGTTGGTTGTTGGTGAAACAGAAGTGATGACACTGATTACTGTGCATTGCTTTGATAGCTGTGGATAAACTCTGGGATGTAAGAGTGAGAGAATCCTGTTCTCCCAGGCTGTACAGTAGAATCTCTGCAGTTCCCAAGGGAGCTAAATAGGTTCACTCCTGGAAGCATTTCAAAAGTAAACAGCCATTTCTGCTTTCCTCTGTGTATCTTTGTCTGCTAGAAAGGGTATTTAAGTACTGGAGGAGTGCCATTGTTTCCAATAGATGTTATGACTAGCACTGAGTATTCTGGGGGTGAGGTGTGCTACAAAAATTACTGAGTGTTAAGGGCTGGAGAGGCCATACAACTGTAACTGAAGGTAATTGCCCCTAATAGAAAAAATGAAATGTACTCATTACTTTTGTCCTGTTCTACAGAATAAAAGTACTGATGATAAAAGTAATTTGGGTATTTAACATCCCTGCCCAGTTTTTCTAATTTCCACTTAAAACTTCAAGAATTACAAAAGTTGGATTTTCAAAAAAAAGTCACACATTTTAAATTAATGTCATTCGATGAAAAAAATACAGTTGTGTAAGGCAACGCAGCCAGAAACTTCAGTGTACCAAATTTTTTTATATAAAATCAAGACTTCAGATTACTGAGAAGCTTTTGTTACTAGGCAGCTGCAAACCATGACCTACCTATCAGGTATTATAGTTGAAATCTAACTTATTTTGCATTGTCTTCAGTGAATTTGGGGGGTGGTTTTGCATGCAAAAGCTGTAGCAGAAGGTGTGAAGTGGTATGTAACCATGTGTGAAAGTAACTTACACAACCATTTGGATACTTTTGCAGATGTTCTTGGACCAATCTTTAAATCAGTTAAGTCCAGATCAGATCATTCATGAATCACAAATGGTTCCCATATGAGGACTTCTCCACAAGTATGATGAATAAATCTCTGTAATCAAACCCAGGACTGCCACTTGCCTGCAGTAGTGGTGTCAGAGGGAAGGAGCAGAGAAATGACATTTTATTCACGTTAATTGTTCTTTCAGATGAAACACTTTGGGGCAGCAAAGACTCCCTGCAATGTTTCTGCTGCTGCTGCCACATGGAGGGATTTTTGTTGTCAGTGAGGAGTCGGGTGTCCCATGGCACTTCTTTCACCCTGGGGCAGGGAGGGACACTTTGCCTGTCTTCCAAGAAGGAAAATGCCAGAGTGTAGATGCTTTACCCGTGGGAAGGTAGAGTGTGAAAATGCCAACACACAGATGGTCAAACAGTGACAGTGGCATTTTGTATTTGTGGGCAATAACAAGAGTGAAGTCTCTGGCTGCTTCAAGAGTACTACAGGGAAAAAAAAAAAAAACAAGCTTGGATACTTCTGGCAGTGCATCTCAACCATAAACTTCTTCTTTTACATCAACTGAGCTGCCATTTTCTATGAAATTGTAACAGAAATGCATTTATTTTATTACACTTTTGAAGCGGACCTACTATTTTTAGGAAGGAAGGCCTGCATCAAAAAGCTATTTAGTTAGGTAACATGTTACATTTTTATTTTTGTCTGGCACATTTCTGAAATTCCAGGCATTTTTGGCTTCCTGTATAAACCAAAGTTCTGCCTTTTAGGCAAGTGCTGTGAGTGTTTGAACTTTTCAAACTTTCTTCTGCTTATGACCACTTTTGACAGATGTCTGGCTGAGTTAATAATCTTAGATATCCTTGAATGCCTGGTTTAGTACAAGCAGATCATCAAGCAACAGAAAGTTCCTTTACAGCATCCTTTGTCCAGGATGACCCATCCAACAATGTTTGTCATGACTCAAGGCACCCTCCCTGTTTCTACCAAAATCCTCTGAAGAACCAGGATTTTCTAAGGGAGGGCAAAGGAAAGAATTGTCTAAATATGTGAGGAATTAACAGAAAAAAAAAATTATTTGAATAAAATGTTCCTTTAAAATAATACAAATACCTGTCAGATTCCTTTAAGCCTATTTTCAAAGAATTAATACCTTAGTGTTCCTATTGCTATAATACATAAACTTTGAGTGATGTCACATTAGATTTCCTCTCCTTAATTATATAAAGGTCAGGTTTTTATTCATGTTAGGGCTTGACTTTGAGCAAGGTTTCTCTGTACAGAAGTGGCACAATACAGCAATGGACAGCAGAATTGAATTTGTCTGTATAGTTTCAAGAAGAATGTTTTGTATTTGAGAAACTGGAACAACTACTCACTTCCAGTGCCATTAATTTGATTCTGGTAATAGAAAAGTTGAATAAATAGTAGGAATAATGTCTTTATAATGAGTCTATGTCTAAACCAGCTGATTATTTAAAAGCACATTTCAAGTGCTAACAATATATCAAGTGATCATATTCCTTGTTAAAGTAACTAATCATGAGGGATTGAACTGGTATGCCCAAGTTTGACAGCAAAATGAAAAATCTGTAGAATTTTTCAAGAAATCAGTGTTGTGGTATTTTGTGCAGCATGAAATGTTCCTGGGGCTTTTAAGTGAAAATTATAGTTGATAAACATCTTAAGACTGTTTTTCGGAAGTGAGATCTGCAGACAATGGAATCTGCAGTAGGGGAAACAGATGAAGCACAAAAACTGATGTGTAAACTACTCACTGTTTACAAACAGAGGAATACTTGAAAAACAGGAGTTGACTACTTAGGAACGTTCTGGATGGTTGGTGTTCCAATTCAAACTGTTAGACAGCCCTGTTATAAAAGTGCTGCTTTAAAAAAAAGCCATACCTTATTCAGGCCAGTTGAGGAGAGACACACTTATCAAGAATGTTGGCAGTTGTGCAAAAAAAGGGGAAAAAATGAGTTGTTGAAAGATTGAACTGAAGTTCCTCTTGCTGCAGCAGAGGTGACAGATGCTGGAGGCCACTTCAGACACTGTAGCTGTGCCATGTTCTTTCTTTACCAGCATTTCTTGAAAATTAGGAAAGAGGAGTTTGGAACTCATTTCTTCCAATAGGCAGTGTTTGTTTTGAAATTGGTGTTTTGTGCAAAGTGAGATAGGCGCAGTAGAAGGAGTTTGGCAACGGACATTGCCTTTTTAAATAAAATAAATCATAGTGCAGCATATGTGGAAATAAAGGCTTTGAGAACTGTTGTGAAGGCAGTGCATGTAACTGGTAAAACACGTGTACTCTGTTTGCTCTGTGATATTTGGGAGAACACATTTGCAACATCTATGAAATAAATACTGCTGCAGTAAAAAACCCTTGACACGAATCCTTGGCTTGGGTAGCACAGTGCTGGAAGTTCATGTCCTGAGACAGGGCCTGGTGCCCACACTGTCCTCTGCCCTGGCAAGCACAGGGTGGGACAGCCCGGCTGGTGCCACGTCCTGGGCTGCCCCTAAGGAGATGTGCAGGATCCTACACCAAGGGGTGCCTCAGAGAATGCACACGAGCAACTGAGATGTGCATTTGAATATTACTGGTGCCAGTAACAGTAGCAATATTGAGACATTTCTGAGCGCCTGGGTGCAGTGAGCACCATGGACATTAGCTTGATTTTGGGGTTCTTGCAGGGAATGTGAATTGCCAGTGAGTTTTTTATGCCCCTTAGTTTTCTTCAGGTTTTTCCCTAATGCCACATTTCCTCAGTCTAGATTGGTAATTACGTGTCACTGTTCTCTTAAAAATGTTTCTGACCCTTTATTCAAAGGCACACAGGAGACTGGAACCAGCAAGCCAGAGCACTACTGAGTTGTCTCAAGACAGCCAATGTGTGCCTGAATGCACAGGCAGCCATAACCAGCTCAGACCTTGGCTATGCCTTAGCTCTGCTCTGAATCACCACCAGAACCAAACACTGTTTGCTGTGTGCATGCCCCTCTGTGTACTTTATGGGACTATTTTATGGGCGTTTTGCTTCTGGTAGGCAGTAGCTGACCAATTGTTTGAAAGCAATCAGAGGTGCAGTGACAGTTCTACCAAAAGACATTGATCCTTCACTTGTTCTCAAACACGACCAGAAGCATTTATAAGTAAAAATGTTACTTAGAAAGAAGCATGGCGTAGGACTTGTTCTGTAGGGACCTTAACACAAACACAGCCTTGGGTCTTGCCCTTGTGTCAGTGTTTGCAGTAAGAGCCTGAGTAATTTGCCCGAGATCCCATAACAAGATAGCAGAATCAGAACTATGATTTGGCGGTTATTGAACTCTGGTGCAGGATTTCCTCTCCTCCAGTTTTCATTTTTCTTCTATGCTCCTGCAAATACAGAGTATCCAATCTCTTTGGAACTTTGCTTAAAGGAAGAATATTAATCAAAGACAACGCTTGGCACCTGGTACAGGTGTTTTGAATGTATTAATTCATGAGCAGATTTGTGTAAAGAAAATTTTTACGTTTAAGAATTCAAATGCTTAAGTTCAATCTGATTCTCAGTTGTAGTGTCTTAAAACCACTGAAAATGTGACCTTTAGCTGACCCATGATTATCCAAATTGACACCAGAAGGAACTGCAAACTGGCTTCATTGTGAAATTAATGCATTCCTCTTCTGTGATAGATATGGGGAAACAAACTAGAGATTTAAAAACCATCTCTTTGGGAACTGCATCTTAATGATATCAGAATTTAATAAATATGTGCACAGTTCCAGAAATCTTCTAATGGAGCCTCTGGGCTTTGATTTTTTCCATCTGCTCTTCTGTGGTTTTGTAGCTCACCTCATACACTAGCCATTCAATATATATTTCATATTGCTACAGTAGTTTGCGCATCTATTTTTTAATGACAAAAGACTCCCACCCTCTTCACATCTGTGTTGGAAGTATTTGCATAACTGAGGTCCTGCACTGATAAGTGAAGGCAGCTCTCTTCCACAGCAATACAGGTGCCAGGCCTGGAACACCAAAGGGAAGCAGTGAGACACTTAAACATTTCTAAATTCAGTCAGTTCTTTGGGATGGAGGTGAGAGGAGTAATTGTAAAAACAAGACAGCTAAATCAAAATGAACTATAAAAAAAAAATACAGTTATTATAATTTGTTGCAGCCGAGCAAAGATCCTGGAAAGTTGTGGCAAAAGTACCATTAATAAAACACATAAATACTCGGTAACTTAAATGAGAGCTGGTTCACACTCTAAGAAACAGCTTTAGCAGAAATGATTAGTTAAGAAACGTGACTTAGAGTCTAATGGAATATCCATTGTAATGGGTAGAAGGGAAACTCCCCTTCTCAAAGATTATTTCATTGTTTAACATGCTAGCCCTTTAGTGTCTCCATTATCTCAAAAACCTTTTGAAATATTTATGGGGAAAATGGAGTCTGAATGTCAAAGACTTCTCATCTTTATTGTTAAAGGGCTCGAACTTCAGTCAGTTCCATTTATGTTGCTGGAGACATCTGCAGGAAGTGTGAGCCAAGGTATCCACTTACCAATGACCGATGATAGCACACGCTGAAGATATTTAGATCCCTAAAGTAACACAGAGGTGCAAAAGGAGTTCTCAGACCTACACATCTACCTAATTTCTGAAAGTGGTATGTTCAGGAAATGACCAGCACCTGGTCTGTTGTAAAACTGAAATAAAAGGAGGGAACTAATCCAGAAGACTTAGATTAGGGGAGGGGTGTTTGATGGGGACACTGGGGCCACTCTAGGCTAGTGGTAAGAGCCCAAGGTTTCAGAGAGGTGTTTCCCATGGCAGAACAGGAGCCAAGGCTTGAACCTCATCCCAAACCTCTCTTGCAGCTCAGTTGTGCTACCAACAAACTGCATGGGTCCCTCCTCTGCACATCAAGGCACATCTGTCCTCTAAAGCACTGCTGAAAACCTTGGAAGTCAAACTACTCTTTAAAATGTACTTTTAAGCAAAGTTTGGAAGATACTACTGCAAGGTAAACAGAGGATGCAATATGCTTTGTTTAACTTGCTTAGCATTTTAAATCTCTCAATCCTGATGTTTCTTTGTGGCATAAAGCTCTTCAGATCAGGTTATATATTATGCATTGTAAAAGTCTAGTAGTGAAAACAAACATTGTTCTCAGAGTCATCTGTTTGCAATTTCCCTTGATTACTCTTCCAATAGATTTCAAGCTGTGGATTGAAAGATTTAATGTTTGCATGGATAGAATTTGTTCCTTTTCTCATGATAACTTTTAGTTACATTACTCAGTCTTAAGTCAGCCTGCATTTCACTTTTTTCAAGACAAATTATTTTGTCGTCTTAAATCAAATTGTCATGACTGTCCTCAGCAATCTGCCACAGCAGAGTTATTTTTGTCTGGCTGTTCTGACAGCCAGCTCCTAAAAACAGCATCTGAGTGCATGTGAACGATGGTGCCAGTGGGGGATCAATGTAGGGATGACATAAAGGAGAAGGCTCTGTAGATGAACTTGGCTTCCAGGCATTACAAGAATTTTGGACGTAGGGAGAATCAGAATCAACAGAATGGTGTCCCCATCCCCACAAGAAGGCAAAGAGCCATTTACTGTAAAGGGCAGGGAATGGGATGAGCTCTGCTCTGGGAATGGGAGCAGCCACCCAGCAATGGAGGAGGACACATCCCCTTCCAGTTCTGGTGCCCTCTCAGACTCCCCCTGCCAGACTCTGTGGCTGTCACAAGGCACAGCCAAGGAGGAGAGGTGCAGGGGGTGATGGAGATGTTGTTCCATGGCTCTTCCCCTCTCCTTCTGATGAGTTTACCTGAAGGGCTTTGCTGTGAGCCCTGAGCTCCTTGAAATTCCTTCTGGGAACTCAGAGAACAAAACGGGGCTCTCCTCTCTCTCACAGCCCTTTGCACGGGGGCTGCACTCACATCTCTTCTCTTCCCTCTCTGCTGAGGATAAAAACTTACATTTTTCCAAGGCTCCTTTTTACATTGTTTCCTTTGTTTTTGATCATTTATTGTTTTTACTGCTATCAACAACACAAAACTGAACTTTCTGTACTAGGAATTAGAATGAATGCTATGGAACTCTGACAGAATTACAGGAGATTTGTACATATATGGCTTTACATTGCATAGAGTAAGAACTGGAACTAATTTGTAGTTACAAAAGTAAAAGTACAAATGTCCTCAAACTAATATCCCAGAACAAGAGTGATTCTGAGGACACCTAACTACGCTAACATTACATGTTGAAAGATGAAAGAGCCTTTAATTCTAAAGTTTTAATTCTTCTACAATTTATCAGATTTTAAGAGTTGTTTCTTAATTAAAAACATACGTTTGTTGTATATTAATTTATTTCTATGTATAACTTCTAAAGAGTTGTACTTCAAATTAGCTTAATGCCTTCTAGTGCAAATTTAAAATTAGGTAAACTGAGTCAATGAGGAATGCTACTGGTGACATTTTCTATAAACATGAAATTAGGTAAAAATTATCTCATGGTTGTTAACTGTTCCCAGATGGAACAATGACAGCTCAAAGCCAGAATCCAGCACACACAGCCTTCAGGTAAATGCTGTGGTTTATAGGTTTATTTGGAAATGTCTATAGTTAACTTTTCCCTCTTCTGAGCTTGATACAACATTACTTCTCATTTTCGTTCTTTCACTGTATTCACAGTGGACTGATTTTTACATTAACTGGTACATTGGCACCAGAGTCCCAAAACCAAATCACTTGAATGTAGAATTCATGTAGAAAAAAATGGGATTTCTCTTTCCTAAGAAGAAAACACAACAGTAGCACCTATAGCCCCCCCACTTAAGGGCTAAATCCGCTTCCATGTCAAAAAAAGAACTCAGCTTTAATTTCTTTATTTTCCTTTTTTTTAAATGATCATTAAAAATTAAATTAGAGTGTTTGAGACTAGGGAAGGTGTGAATCCATCCTCAAATGCAACATTTAAATTGAACTCACGTGAGGGAAGACAGGATAATTCCAAACACAGACTGAGCAGTTCATGTACCCATTGAGGCTCTGGAGGCTTGTTCAGCACTGGGATGTGTTCACTGGAGCTGAACTCCATGGACATTGTCCACAAAAAGTACTCTCAGGACAAATAACTACTGCCTTGGTTCTCCCATGAGTAGGGGACAGATGAGGGTTACATTTATAGCAAAAGGGACACAAAATTGAAATGTCACTTTTTATGCATAATTATTACCACAGAATTTGTTATCCTGTTTTCCAAGTCAATTCCCAGACTGTCAGGAGAACTATCAACGTCTTGAAGGCAGCAAGTTGCATGACCTGGGTATAGGGATTTGGCAGGGGAAGAAATTTCCAGGTTTTGAACATAAAGGAACATTAAGAACATTAAACATTCTTCATAACAGAAGTTCATTCTCTTTTAAAGACCCCAAAACTATACAGTGTGTTTAAAAAAAAATACGGGAAAATAGTATGTGAAGTGGTTTTATGCAATAAATAATCTATTTTCTATAAATGTACAAAATCAGCTATACAGCAAGTAAGGAACTGATACAAATGCAATAACTGAAAGATATATTTAATTTTATAACTGTAATAATTTATTTATGAAATATATCCACATATATATAAAATATATCATATGTTTTAGCAAAGACCTCCCTTTCTTGTTTCAAACAAAAAATACTACCACTGGTTTAAGCCCTATATAGACATTTTTACTGTTGATTTCACTTTTCTTTTGGTCTCCATCTTTCTTCTTATAAAACATAACTTAACAACATGGGAGTATAGTTTAACCTATGTGCCCTGGGGAAAGTCTGCTTGAAGGTCAGTCAACCTCCCAGAAATGTGTAATGTCACAAATAAGGGACTTCCTCTCTTTTTAAATAATATAGAACAGGATTTGCAAACGTTACTCTTTTTCCTTTACTAACTCTTGCATCCTTGTAGCAAAAAGAAGTCCATACTTTCTGAAGAAATAATTTACACTGAAAAATGTCCAGGGTTGGATTTAATCCTTATTGCCAAGTTTCCAGGTGATTTGGTGCTGGTGTTTCAATGGAGAGATAAAGGTGGGATCTGTAGCACTGGCAAAGCCCAGGGGATGTGCTGTGGCTGTGACTTGTAGGGGCCTGAGGCAGCAAATGGCCAGCACAGAAATTACTCTGATGGCATCAAGTTCCATAGTCCTACCCTTGCATCTGTAGGAAAATTCTTTGGGATGAATCACTGCAGTTCTGTTCACCAACTGCAGTGCATCCCCAAATAATCACTGTAAGTGTGTTTGAATGGAACTTCCAAGTGCAGGAATAATTTGTGCCTAAATTAGGTAATCTATTGAATACTCAATGTATACTCTTAACTTGCTATAGTTTATAATAATATTTATATTAGCCATTCATATTTATTCTGCATAGATACTGTCATTTAAACGTCTGCCACAAAGTTACAATATAATGATTTAGGCTTGCATACATTAACAGGAGAAATATTTTGTATCTGTTTATTCTTAATGAGAACTCATGTAGAGGCAATCTCCCTCTAATTCTCCACATTCTCCACTGGCAGCTGCCTGCACAGAGCTGTGGATGGATTCTTCAGACACAGAGCAAGCAGTGAGTGGAACAGTTTCTATTGTACTTGTTTAAATCACAGAGAAAAACGTTTCCTGAAGCTTTGCATTGCTGAAGTTTGGGTCTGCCTTTGATGTTTTCCTCAATAGTGATACATTCCCTGCCAGGTTACATGATAAAGATGATCCTTTTCTGAGGCTCTCTCAAGGGGAGAAAAGCTTCTTCATACAGGTTCCCATGCCCTCAGAGTGGCACTGCTGAAGTGGAAGTGTTGCCTACTGCTGAATTCTCCACTGGCATCACACTGAAGCATCAAGTTTGTCCATCTCAAGGGAAAGTTGTAGCTTAAGTTCTTGTTTCTGAGCTCCAGCAAATAAATGTTAAAGCTTTAAAGAAAACAAACCATCAAACAAATACAGCCAAACTGTTGAATATTCAGCACTAAATCCCTGTTACCTGAGATAATTGTGGTTGCCCTCCTTGGTTATGTGCACACAGAGCGAGCTCTACACAGTTCTCTAATTAGCTCTGCTCAAATAATCACAGCAATAAATTCAGCTTGGGGACTTCTATTCCAAGTGCTTCCCTTCAGAGCAAAAAATTTAGGGTGTTGGTGTAGCTTTTTTAAAAGTGGCAATATAGAAACTGGCTACTGGGTCACAGTAACTCCTTATACCTGCCATCAAAAGCAGGTTTACTTTTCCCTCCAGATAATTCTTCCACAAAGTTTTTCCTGTTTCTTTACCTTAACATTTCAGCTTTTACTGAAGCACTGCATTGGGACATGAAGCTTAGTTTGCTGCAGTGCCAAACAAGGAAAAACATCATAGACAGGAACAGGCCTTATCCTGGAAAAAATAATAATAAAAAAAAGGCCAAAATATGTATTGGCTTATAGTGAAAAATAATCCAACTTTTGAAGGAGTTACATCAGCACAAGAAAGGTTGTAGCAGTTCTGTGTATAATAAAGTTTATTTTTAAAATTAAGTGAGAAAAGAAAAACCCCAAACAACTCATGGGCCAAATTCTGTCCTTATTTAGGAAGGGGTGATAATATTCAGTTGAAAGAATTAATGGTTCTGCAAGTAAAAGAACATTTATGGAAAGTGAATATTTCTTTTTAATATTAAGCCTCTGTAACATACCTGATTGTTCAGAATCCTCCAGACACACTGTGCTACTGAATGAAATTGTGTTCCTCTTCCCTGCATTGGTCTTTCTCCTCTGTCTTTTCCATTGATCCATGATTTCTGTAGCATAGAGATTGCCTAAACTTGTCACTGTGTCCTCATCAATGTCCCCATAGATGAAATGATAATTTCATGTTATTTGTTAGACTGCATAAAACATTCTAGAACAGTTAAATGTTAGCATGCCCCTAACTGGACAGATCTGCTTTTTCAAAAGCACCACATCATAAAAAGAAACAGAAAAAATAAAATTGCAAGCAGTACTGGCTGGCTCTGGCCTCTTTTCTTCATTTATTAAACTCTGATGTGACACAGGAGTTCTCTTGCTTTTTTCTTCCTGTTCACTCCCTCATCCCACAGAAGGGGAAGTGAACAAGAATCAGTGTAAGTGCTTGGCTGCTGGCCAGGGTTAACCCACCACAACTGCAGAGGAGAGTTTATTTAAAATCAATACCTTTTAATCAGTTCCTCTTGATAAATGCATCTTGATTAATTTATCTCCATGAAACGGCCTCATCATGTGGCCAGGTTGCAGTGATAGGGAAAGACACTCACCTTCTTCTGTCCTGCATTCTTCTGCAAAACTGCAAACACTGCTGGTCACGAGCATCCCAACACGAACATCGGAATGAGGACTGGGAAGTGCTTTGAGCCTGGCCTGTAGACCTTTTGCCTCTAAAGCTGCCTCTGTAGTTAGACAGTCCATATGGCACAGTCCTCCTGTTGTGAGAATCACATGTATTGGGTATTTTAGGAACCAAGTAAAATCGTGTTCCATCTCTTTTCTGTTTTAGTGAAGAGATCTGTTGATGGAAAGCAATAAATAGTGGCAGAAAAATCAAATCCTATGCTCATGTAAGTTCTCCTGTACCAGATCATAACTTCTGCCCCATCAACTCAGGCTTTCACCAAGTTATAAATTAGCAGACAGTAGCATTCCTGGAAGGATTAATTGGCAGCTACACTATAAAAAAATTTAAAAATGGACTACCTAAGAGATGATACAAATACATCCCCAGGTTATTGTTTATTTTCCTCCTTATTCCTATGCTGTGTTGGTTTCCCCATCCAACGCACAAAATCTGTTCCATTCAATGCCTTGGCAGGTCTGAAGTGACAGAGGAGCTATGCTGATTCCACCAGATCAGTAACATTGTGTAGTTGTCATGTAGTTCATGGTTCTGAGCCTGATTTGCCATTAATTTTATCATTGAGGAATTGAGGACTGTCAGCATGATTCATTTACTGCATCATGTTTGGGTCACAACCCCTAGAGTTACAAATGCAAGAAACTCCCAGATAATCCTCTTTGTATGGTTCTACCTTTCTGAGAGAGATCCTATTCTGTGCTGCAGCACACCAAGAAAGAGGAGGAGGTACCTTTCTTTATTTCCCTGCATGATTTTCTCTTTAATGGGTTACAGTGAACATTATTATCAGAAAAGGACACGGTTCATCACTGCCTACTAACATCCCCAGAAAGAGTTGCATAGTTTGGATTGATGTCATAAATTACTCTTCAAACTGTTAAAGAATCTCAGTCAACAGCAGCTGTACTCCCTATGAAACTTCTGGAGACTCATAAAAGTTCTTGAGGACTTGCAGGATGGGTTAAGCAAGCCAAAAATCCACAAAGACTAAAAATCTGAAGAGAATCTCATGTTGAAAAGCAAGAAAGAGGAGGGGAGGAGTGAATTTAAAAATAAATAAATAAATAAATAAAGGCAGGGAAGAGGAAGTCAGAGTCAGTCTGGAAAGGTTACAGAAAGGTTACAGAACAAAGCCTGAATAATGAGTCTGGAACCACTACCTTCACATAGCTCTGCTTCTTTCATTTGCTTTCATAAAAACATCATTAAGCTGCTAATGGGAAACCTGCAAATTTTCCATTTTCCCACACACATGGTGGGCTAAAAGGTTCAGAAACATTATTTTCCTAATCTCTACAATAATTTTTGATGCAATATCAGTACGATTGATGCAAATCATTTATTCAAACCTCTGCACTTGCAGTACATTTGTAACAGTGCACCCTGTCTTTCACAGCCTGAACCTGTCAGAGTTCAGTTGATCATAAAATCATCCTGAGAGAGAAAATCACAAGCAATACTTCCGTGTTCAGAGCCCAGGGGATGGTTATTCTCCAGCAGATCCTGGTCTGCCTCCATGCAGAAAATGTTCCTTATTTTCACTGCTTTACTCCTACACTGGGACACTGGGAGAGGCCAAGAATATCCGTATTTGTCTCAAAAGACTTTAGGACTTAATTTTGGCCTCCTTTCTCAAACCATCATTTTAAAAGCTTTTTGTTGTCTTTAGGATTAGAAGCAAGACCCATTTTATAATTTAAGAGTATTAATAATTCTATACTGACATCTGCTTTACAATAATGAATGTGAAATGGCTAATGTAGGGAACTTCTGACATAAATTATTTCTCGATGGTCATTTTTTTTTCACATTCATGTTTTTTATGAAGTAAGAACTGGTATTTAGAGGCAGGAGTGGGGGAAAGTTCCTTTATTTTCAACAGTGGCAAACCTCTATGAAAACTGTTTGGTAAAATTCTGCTATTCAACTTCCTGCTCCAACTGAGACTGAAATGGAAAGATGAATTTTGTGTTTTAGACAAATGTGAGAGCCCTGTTTTAATGACAGACAGTTTGCCAGGGTATAAAGAAGCTGCTTGCAGCTTTTGCAGATGTCATCCTACATTATGCTAATGAGACATAAAACACTATAATATGTTATTATTTAAAGTGGTTCCTTGTTCAAAAGTTCACTCTTTCAAAATATTATATTGGACTTTTTTACTGTAATTCTCTAAACCAAAAGCTCTGTGAGACTGAGTCACAGTTTCCCCTGAGTCAGAGGCTGTGCCCAAATAGCCAGAGAAAGAAGGGCATGAGTTTTCTTCTTAATTGCTGCAATTGGCAAATTAATGGACCAACCAGAATTGTCATCAACTTTCAATTTTACCTTAATCCATCACTGTGTGAACTACAGTGATTGAGGAAGAGGCCCATTACCAGTCTGCTGCTTTTCCTAAGAGACAGTAAATTCCAGCAAGCAGGGAGGAGTGGAGATTATGATTATAATTACAAATGATAAGAGCCATGAATCACAGCCTTAAGCAAAGGAGGAAATTGATATTTTAGATACTGCTTCTGATCTTTCTAATGAAGTACGTTATGCTTCATAGCTTAGAAAATGTATTCAAGGCTACTTCATTCTCAGTGGACCAGAAACATGTGCCAATGCAACAACGTTTACCAGAATGTCCAAGAGAAGATTTTGTGTAAGGTAATGTGCAGATTTGCCAGTCAGAGATAGAAATACAATATTAATCCAAATATGCTTGGTTTTGGTTTCTAATCAAAAAATTAAAACCCAAATCAGATACACTTCAAAAGCAACTCAAAGTCTTTCCAACAATCATCATGAAGAGCTTTCTGAATTGAATATACACAGGGCATTTTCTCTCCTCAGTGAAGATGAGGATCAGCTGGAGGAGGGCAGAGACAGAACTGGGGGGATCCTGAACTTCCAGTTTCTTACACTGTATTCCTTGTGGTTATGACCCAGTCCCTGGCCAGAGAACTGGCTAAGCCATTCACTAATTTATTTTTTTTTAATTTCTCTGCAGCATCCACAGGTTTTTAATTAATTAATTTCTTAAGGTTTACATTTCACAAGAAAAATCGAATTCCTGACCTTTAACTCAGTGTGCAACATTTCTTCCTTTAGGAGACTATAATTCTCCCAAAGTAAACTAATAAGAGTTTAAGGTGTATTTACAGCTAAGGTGTGCTGTGGTTCCTTTATGCTTTTCTTCTCTACAAAGTGGAGAATAAGAAAACCTAGACATTTCTGAATCAGCCTTTCCAAGGTACTACTTTGAACTGGTATCTGATTGGCAACATTCAAATCTGTGACTTCTGAGGATCTGCACTCTTTTGGGAGGTTTACTATGTTTACTCCAGCCAGCCAGTGGGTGCATTAAGGTCTGTGTGCTCAGTTCTTAAGCATTTTCTAACAAAGAGAAGGTCTGAGTTTAAGGAAATGGTTGCTTCTTCTATATAAGCTATTTGTTCTTTACTCTATATGCAAAAAAAACCCCAACAAAACTAGCACAGCTCTCCCAGTACTTGCAATTATTCCATGTGTTGTAATTGTGATTAGTCAGTACAACAGATAATTAACTGAAGATAACCTCATGCATAAGAGAGCAGCACAGAACTAATTAAAGCACAGTGTGTTCTTGTCAGATTGGGTATCAGAGGCTGAAATAACCTAGATTATTTGTGTACTTCGTGTCCACAAAACACAATCAGAAAAGCTCTCTCCCTAAGAGCCAGCTAGCTCTTGGAGCAAAGTTTTGCCATTAAATTAACAGAAATTGGCATTTGTTTGTTGAAAAAGGACAAGAAGTACCAAGTAACTGGTACCAAGTGATTTTTCCACTGAACAGCCATTCTGAAACAGTGAAAATTTTTCACAGAAGAAAACTGCCTGTTGAAGGATTAATACCTTCAGGTTGAATTGGGAAATAGGATTTGCCTGAGTTCTGCTGTCCCCCACTCACTGTGAACGCTCACAATTCAGTCAGACAAATCCAATTGGTTTATTTTAATTTTTATAACATGTGGCTGAGTTTCTCATGCTACATTATAATTGATCTATGAGCTGCTATTATTTTCTACTTTCCCAGCCACTTAAACACAGTAGATACCTCCAGGGCACTGGTGAGTTTCAGCCAAAACAAAGGGATGAGGGGGTTGCAGCAATCATCTTAGACGTTGTGATTTCAGGATTCAGCAATATATTTTCTGGCACACATCCAGGCCAGCAGGCTCCCAACAGTCTCCAGTGTTTCCAGACAATCCCAAAATGTATGGGATCCCTGTTAGGACCACTGAGAGCAAAGAATACAGAAAGGAAGCAAAATTTACCATCCTCTAAGTGAAACAAAATGTCCCCAAAATGAAGGATGATGCTTGGGGGAAATAACAGATATTTCTGTGTATATTTGAATATAAAGGCACTGCAGTAGCACTGTGTAGCTTTACAGATGAAGAGATCATTGGCTGCTCTGGAACTTGGCTGCAGCTCTTCCCATAACAGGCTTGTTCTTTTACGAGTGCACAATAGAGGTACCTCCCATATTAACCCATCCTTATCATTTTTTAAGGAGTAAAACATCTCCAAAGGATGTCTGACTTGTTGCTTTGGTCATCCGGTCTACATTCTCAGAAACTGCACTTTTTCTGAGAAGCTTTTTGAAGTTTAAGTTCTTTTCAGATGAAACACTTTTTATCCTTTATAGCCACACCTTTCTTTTCCACATTCTCAATTTAGTAGTGCTCAGTGTTCCTAGATACTGAACAAGCTCCTATTGTCCAAAAAGATGTACTCCATGACCTTGCTGTCTTATCCTTTAATTAATACCAGCTAATTTGTGAGGATGCTGATTAGTTTTAGTCCATTAGTTACAGCTAACTTAGGTAATAAGCCAAAGATTGCACACATCTGCTTCACCACTCAGGTTCACTGACCACATCAGTTCTTTGATTTTCGTCCCCCTGGGACTTCTTGGTACCCAGGTCAGGCACTGTGAGAATCTGGAGACTGTTTATCACTCTCCATCCTCCTCCTGTAGCTGTCAAAGGGATCTTACAGGTTTTGTTTCTCAGATACGGTCGGAACAATATCTGAGTTGTGAAGTGAAAAGCTGGGGTATATTTATTGAGGTAAACAATATGAAGCAAGCCTGGGGGTGTCCATTAACACCCCAAATCCCCAGAGAGGCTGGGTAGAGCTCACCTGACCTAACAAACTGAGCCAGTATTTCACAGAAGTACCTCTCTCAAAGCAACTCTCAGCATCTCCTTCAGTGCCTCATATCAATCCCAATCTCTGCCCAGCCCTGTTACAAAATATATGATCATAACTTAAAGAAATAAGTAAAATTTAGAGCAGTATCTTTTGTCTATCAGGCCCAAACTCCTGTTACTCCTTTTCTCCCTCTGACTGGTAGACAGTACTTTTAGTAAGTGGTTCTTACACCACTTACCAGTGGCACAAAACCACTGAGGTAAAGCCCAAAAGGCAGCTGGGAAATATGGATGAAAGGAATCAAATTAAGGTTTTTTTCAAACCAAAATTCAGAGTACTTATTGCTGCTTCAGAAGCCACCGCAGCAGTGCACACAAGGAACACAAACTAATGCATGTTCCTACCTCTCTCCACAGCCTGTACAGTTCAAAACCCACCGCTGGTTTAAAAACAAATAGAACAAAAACCCGAGGGAAAATAAACACATGGTGTTAAAATGTAAGATTGGTGAAAGTGACTGTGGTTTGACAGCCCTCGGGAGTGTTTATTCTTAGAATTAGACCAGCAGGAGCAGCAGTAGTGAAATTTCCAAGCCCTGGCTATCAGCGTGTCTCATCCCTGACCTCATCTTCTCAGGGCCAGCTCCTGCAGGGACGTGGGACTGTCACTGCAGAGCCAAATCATTTCAAGTCTTTCTGAGAGACTGCTGTAAAACATCAGTCCTGGGAGTGCTGTCAGTCAGCTCAGAGATATTCTACTTCAGGACTGAGGAGGGCATGCAAGCTATGCACACTTCAGATGGTGAGACACTGAAAGTATGAAGTCAGTACACATTTTTAATATGTAAGAATATCTCTCTGAATAGAGAGGCCTAAAATCAAATCAGTTTGCCCACAATCAAATATAACAATTACATAATTACTATGTTCAGTAAATCTATTTGAAATTTTCTCCATTTCACATGAAGATATTGCAAGACAAACAGACTCCATGTGAATAGTAAAGATTGCAAAATCAGGGCAAGCTTCATTCAAAAAAAAAAAAAAATAAACTCAACAAAGACTCATCATTTCAGTTTTGGCACTTGGTTCTGATGGTTAACCATGTGCACTGTTCAGCTGACAGATCAGCTTCCTTATTTGAGCTTCCTGGCTGGCAGCCACTGTTTTATCATCACGCCTTTGGCTAGCAGGGATTTTCGATCTGATCTGCAGTTTATAAGCACCTGCTTAATTGTGTCTCTGAACAAGAGATCTTTAGCTGTGTGCTTTTATTTCCAGTAAAATACAGGATGTCATACATACCTTATATGACTATACTTATTTAATGATGAATATAATTATCCAGAATTGGGGTAATTATAATAATTTGGAACATCACTTAATGTCCATAAGGATTAAAAACATCTTGAATTTTGTGCTGTGGGCTTCTGTTCAACAAAATTTAGTCACTAAAGAGATGCAGGTAACAAGAAGATGGTATGAAGGAAAAGTTGACCAGAAGAACATGCAGTTAGAGCAGAGTTGTATTAAATCTTGTCTTTTGGAACAGCATCCCAAGATATCATCTGTGTGTGTGAGTAAAACTGTGAATGGAGTGATGATAGGCTACAGACTGTTTCCATTCTGAGATGACTTTCTGATGGTAACCTAAGTCAGTAATGAGCAAGGATCATTAACTCATATTTGTTGGAGATCTGGGTGCAGGTGGGATCTGCTCAGGCTGTTTAGTTCCTGACAAATCCATTTGTCATCACTTACAGCAACAACCAGAAGCGTCTGAAAAGCCTTTCTCCCCTCAGCCAGTGGTCACATGAGGTCAGGAAAACACGTTTCTGTTGGGAACTGCCTGGAGCTAACTTGTTGCTAAGGTTTATCTGACTTGCTTGAGTCACAGAAACAAATTTATTAAGTGACAAAACATCAGATCCTTCCAGTGTCCCCATGTGCTCACACAGCATGGGACACTCACCAGATCCTCTCCCAGTGTATCCCACACAGCAAAGAGACAGACAAGTCCTGTCCATGTCCTTGCCCTCTCAGACAAAACAGAACATGTGTTAAATACAGAGGATCAGAGCAGCAACACAGTGTTAGATCAAAATCTGCCTTTCACTTTGTCCATCCACTGTTCCTGATTCAAAAATTCATGTAATTGGCAGAGAGAACTGTTTGATCATCATGTAACTGGGATTTACAGTGTGGTTGCAGAATTTCATTCAGTCACTCCTCTTTTGAACATAATAACAAAATGACATGTCATTTAGGAAAAAAAAATACTTTTGTCTTGTTCTAGACCCTTCAAAAGAAATGTTCTTATTTTCAGTGCTTAGTTTGAGTGAGGAATTCTCCTTTGGAAATATCTGGATTATTGCCATAGATTCTCATCACACTTTTGTTTTAGAATTGAAGACCACTTGAGTATCTGTGCCCTCATGATAGTAACACTTTATTTAGGCGTTTTCACCTTTTTAATCTGTCACTCATCATTCTGAGCATTGATAAAACTTCATGCAGCAACATTAATGTTATTAACTGAATGAACTCTTATTAATTATCATTATTGTTGTTGGATGCACAACCTCAGTTCATATTGAAATATAGGACCCCTTTGAAGAAGAGCAGATCTAAACGTAGTCTTGCCCATATTTTCTTTTGCCTATATTTTCTTCTTGAACTTAAAAAATTAAGCATCAATCTGTGTCTGTATTACACCAGAGGGTACTGTTTAAAAGACAATTCATTCTTTAAAATGAGTCTGTAGCTATAGATCAAGATAAGCATAATTAATCACTTGACAAAAAAATGCATTGCAAACTAGTTCCTGGCTAATCAATCTTATCAGTGAGAGCAGTTTACCACCTTTTAATTACCTTTGCTATGCAACGTTTGTCTACACCACATAATTGCATTATTCTCTTCTGACTTACCTGCCTTTCTTTAGGTCATCTTGTTTTCCAGTTTTCCCACTGCTCCCAGAATGAGAGACTCACTATATCCAAACAAAACTGATGCTCTTTGTGGTCAGGACTAACAGCAGTGGTTCATAGTCAAGTATAAAGCAATGCTCAAAACATATGTGCAGAGATAATTTCTCATTTAATTGGCAAAAGCTGCAGGGAGTCAGAGGCTCCACATTCTGCAATTTTGTGCTTTTCTACAACTGTCACCCTGCTGATCTAAGTGGTTTCTCAGCAGGGATAGAAATAGACCTTCTATTGTCACTCTGCCTCCAACAGCTTCAATAAAAACTTTAACTGCTTTTCCAGAAAAGGAGGAGAGTCTGTGACCAGGATTTGTTTTGCATATATTACAACAATGTCTAACAGCTCCTGTTGGGAAAAGCAGAAGAAACCAGGGGAGGAATTACAGTTTGTCTTTAAAGTACAAAAGTAACCAAAAGTAGCCTGAAAACAGAAAGTACTGATGAATTTTTTGTGGGGAACAAGAAGTGACAAAGTAAAACAAATACGTCAGGGGGAAAAGAAAAAAAATAAGCAATTGTAGTGCTTGACGTGGGTGGGGGGAAGTAAATAATCAAGAAAAATACCAGAATCAACAGATGTCAGGAAAACTTCTCCAAACTTTAACACTAACTTTCTGGCCTCTCACTGTGTGTATGATTCTCCAAGTTGCATTGGAGCCAAATTTTCAGTAAATATAAAAACTTTCCACAACTTGTGTACAAGAGCAACATAAAAGCCCTTTTTACAAACAGCCAGTCTGTACACATCCAGTGGTTACTTCCATTTCAAAGAACTAGTGTAACTTGCTCAGGATATTGAATAGCCCAAGCAGGCCTGATTCCCCTCATTCACATCCAGAAGAATCTCTTGGCTTCCTGAGATGCAATTCCAAATCAATTACCAGAGCAGAATTAATGCCTGTTCATGGCACATGGCATCTTAAATCCTGCTCCTGTTGCACTGAGATGGTTCAAAATATCCAGTGTACTTAATGTAATGTTTACCTCTGCCCCAGGAACATTCCCAGGAAGAATCCTGGGATTTCTGAAACTCACAACTATACTGTTTCAGCGAGAGTTTTGTACCACAGCAAAGTTACCCAGTTCAGACAGAGTCCAGGAAATTCAGTCCCTGCTAGACTAATTCCAGAGTAATTTCACCATCATCCACCCACCCTTTGTCAGTCTCAGAGGGCTCCCAGCATCCCAATTCACCCAGTTCCAACAGTGTTGTTAGGTTCTACAAGTTCATGTCTTTGGAGTTAAAAATGTATTATACTGTGTGAAAAAATTAATATTGGAATTTAGTGTATTCATTCCATGGTGTGCATAGAAACATCCCATTACATGGCATAAGAATTATATAAAAAGAATTTTCTAGTCCTCACATTAAATCATTTCAGGTTGACCTATACCCAGTGGAGGTAGACTTCACAGGTCTGAGAGATTTGCTGCTATTTTATGTAAACTGACTTCAATTTAAAAAGCAAAGATTTAGAATCCCAACTGTTTAATATTTGGATTATTATAGAGGTTTCACTGCCAATTCTACGGGTATCACGAAAACATTATATGCTTTATTTTCTGATTTTTTGTTTTTTCTTTATATATATATATAGGCACAAAACATTAATGTAGGAAAACTCTCCATATCACTGAATTAATGCACACTAAATAATTTTGGCACTGGAATGAATCTTGTAGACTTAAAACAGCATATCCTTTTAAAAAAAAAAGTATGTTTATAATTAGCAGAAGTCTATTTATTCAGTGCGTAGGGGAAAAGGAATGCCATTCCCCCATTTTCACTGGTGAGCTCTGACTTAAATTTACTGAGTCATAAATATTTGGCTAAAATAGCCCTAAGTAATCCTGAGGTGGATTAGTGCAGGTATGGAACTCCAAGAATTGAATGACTTGTGTGAAAACACGATACTTACAGGTTGGTAGAAGTTCAAAAGACGTCATCAGCCATGGCCTCTAGCCAGGACACACACGTGAATTTACAAATTAAGTGCCCTAACCCCCATTTGACTTAACCTAGTTTACTGCTACTTTCTATTTGACTACTCCTTTTGTTATTTTAATCTCATTAAAAGCTTTGCAATCGATTCAAACGCAGGTCTGAATCATTACAACTGTTCCCAGAATGTAGTCACTGCAACACTTGGTGGGATGTGTAGAAGTTCACATCACGGAGTCTGAAGAACTTTAATTTCTGAAGTCATTTGTCTACAGGTTCATCTGATCTCCTGATTATTTTTGTACTGAATTGATCGCTGTGGCTGCTGCACGATCCTATTAGCCTGTGAGAATCTTTACAAATCTGAAGTCTGTTTTGGTTATTCAGACAGGATATATACAGCGGTGTAGGAAAAGGAGGCCTCTAACCTTTAGGATGTAGGCAAAGTGTCGCTCTTCCTGGATGCTTTCTTCCCGTTAAGCACTGTCAGTACAGACAGCAGAGCAGCTTTTCTGCACGTGTGCTGCACCCCACCGCCCTGTGTGGAGCTCAGAACTTCCAATCCAGGGGAAACGGCTTCAACATTTGCTTTTATTACGAGTTGAAACAAAAGCTTGTGTTTCCGCAGAGCACGGTTGTAAAAAACTTCCTTTTGTAACACCTTAAAATCTGCCGCATTGAATTTTTCAAACATTGTCTTAACGTCTCGGTATTTTTCCACATTAATTTGTATCAAAAGCAGCGCGGTCGCACGCACACACGCTACTCTTGCTCTCCCCGCGGGGCGAGGTGTTAGGAACAGATTTCTCGTGGGAAATCACCGCTTTTCCCTCCTGTCGCCGCTGTCCCCGTGGCGGTGTGCGGGGTCCCCGGGCCGGGCAGGTGCCGGCACAGGCACAGCGGCGCTGCGGGGACCCGGGGGGCTGCGCTGGGCTCCCCCCGGCCCGGCCCGGCCCGGCCCCCGGCTCCCCCCGCCCGCACCGTGCCCGCGGGGTCCCGGGGCTCCTCCGCCCGCTGCCCGCCCGCCATTTCCCGCACTCACTCGGGGGTGTTGATCCAGATGATGTCGAGGTGGCAGTAGTACACGCACTCCTTGTCCTTGTAGGTGTAGCAAGTGCAGCGCCGGGCCCGGTGCCGCAGCGCTCCGCCGTCCGCCCTGGCCCTGCCGCCCGCGGCCGCCGCCGCTCCGCTCTCGTCGCGCTCGCGGTGTCCCGGGCCGGCCGCCGGCAGCGCGGAGCGGGGCCGGGGCAGCGCGGACCCTGCAACAGCCGCGCTCAGTTCCCGGCAGCTCCCGGAGCCCCGAGCCCGCACGCCCCACCCCGAGCCGGGCCCGAGCCATCCCCGCTCCCTGCGGAGCACCGGGAGCACCGTTATGTTCGCGTCCGCCCCGGGCTGCAGCGCCAGCCCGCTGGGCTTGGGTTAAACCTGGGGACGGCCAAAGAACGGCTTTGGTGTCTGCTTCTTTACAGTGCACCGGAGTGGGCTGCTGCTTACAGACTTTTGGAAGGAGGGGAAAAAAGAAAAAAAAGGCAAAAAAAAAAAAAAATCCAGCCAGCTTTTCTTTGTGTGCATGCGTGGAAGTGGGCAAAGAAATAAAGAAATTCACATTACCTGCAGTCGACGTAATCGTAAGTCCAAAGAGGAACAATAAACCCAGCTCCATTAAACCCAAATTGCACGCTGGTTAACTGCAGGCAAAGGTGAACTGCGGGCGCGACTGAACCGTTCCAGGAGGAATCACTTCAGGTTGGAGGCAGGGAATGTCCTGGGGCTGGCAGCACACGCTGCTCCCGGGAGTTAGCTCCCACTCGGAGGTGTGATTAGCGCTTCTCCCTCGCAGTTAATTTCCTCCAGTGCAGACTTAGTCCTGAAGGGGAGAGTGTTGTCAAAAGAAGGGAAGATCCATCGCTTGGCTTTTCCCACACACACCTCCCACCCCACCCCCAAATCTGATCAGCAACCGGAGCTGCTGTTTTCCAGCTGCAGACGCCTCCCACCCGCCGACAGCTGCCGGCCTCCCCCGGGGCGCGGGCCGGGGGCGGGCACGGCCCCGCACCGCCCCCGCTCCCCCGGCAGGTAACAGCGGGGATAGGGCAGCACATCCCCCGGGAGCGCCAGGGGAAGCAGGGAGGGAGGGAGGCAGGCAGGCAGGCAGGCAGGCAGGCAGGCAGGCAGGCAGGCAGGCAGGCAGGCAGGCAGGCAGGCAGGCAGGCAGGCAGGCAGGCAGGCAGGCAGGCACAGCCTGCGCTGTCGCTCTGAGTGCATCGCTTCTAAATGACCTGAGCCTTTTGCTCCATGTCTGATTCCACGAGGAATTGCTTGTGTCATAAAAACGCAGTTTTTTGGAGTCAAAGATGGACTACAGATTTGAGAGTTGTTTGGGGCTTCCCCCCACCCCAAGGGTCTACCACTGATTTCCCTGGGTGAAATTAAGTGAATATACCCATTTATTAATACTTCCCCCCCACTTACCTATGAGCACCTCTTTGCAGAAAAAGCCACCTAGAGTGCAACACCTAAGACAAATTTCATATTGTGTGAAATACCTGATAGCTAGGCCAAGAACATTCGAGCCTGTGGCCCCATTTTTCTATCATATCAGCTATTAAGTGATAATAGGTAAGAGTTTAAGGTAATTTGCTATATCTTTTCTTATGGTAGTATGTGTAGGATATCCTATTATGGGAAACACATATTACAGAGAGCACATGGGGAAAGGTTGCCTACTTGATTGTGGATATTTAAAATCAAAGTGTAATGTTTCATTTAAGAATCTTTCAGTACCAGCCAAAAGAACTGCAGCCAAAATTTCTTTTATGTATCATGCCAATTTAACATGTTCATAAGTCTGGAGTAGAAAACTGGTTGGAGGATCACTCCGGAGTTATCCAAGTGAGGAACATTGTTCTCTACCACCTCACATTCTTCTCCAGCCCTGCCCCCGGCTCCAGCTTCTGGTGTGGACTATCCAGTAACACTTGCTAGGAAACCTCATTAAGATGTCATGTTTTGTCAGCTTGTCAAGCCTTGCCTTTTGTCAGTGCCTGAGAACTGAGAGTTTTGTAGTGGAACATATTCCCAGCTGGGCACAAAAGCATGATGGTCACCAGGCAGGGCAATAACCCCAAGTGAGCCCACAGCTCTCTCTGGAAATTTAAATTGCTTTTATTTCACACCATTTGTGCAAATGGCAAGATGTTCTTGTAATTAATACAGGGGGAGTAGAATCCCTGTAAATTACTAAATTCAACAGCATATTGAAGTCCATGCTCAAGATGGGAAAGAAGTGCTCGCTCACCTTTAGGGATGAGGAACTGCTGTGACCTGAATGTTTGTACCCTTCGTTTTGCTGGGTCAGGGGTCTGTGTGTGTTCAAGTCCTACTCCCCGAGCATCAGCAGAGTTACAGTTCGGCCTCACAGTTCTATAGGTACTCCGTTTTGAAAAATATTGTGACAAAACATCTCTGAAAAAATGAAGTTATTTCCATTTCTTATGTATCTAGAAAAAAATTGATTGCTTCAGATCAGGAGGTTCTAGATATTGTACCCTTGTGTTGTTGGATACAGGATTGATTTTGACAAATGCTTCTGATTGAATTTTAGCTTATCGGGAAAGGAAAAAGAAGATTTATTGTGCAGTTACTGTTTAACAGAGCACTGAGTGAGTAGGAAGTACTGGTTACATGTTGCAGGTGTTATTAGTAACAATGACACAAGTCTAAATTCTGATTCATTGATTTCATTTTCCTTATTGCAACTGTTACTCATTTTTATAATAATGATGTGAATTTATCATAGAAATGCAAAAATATATAACTCTATCATACATCTAGATATGTCATAACAAAAAAAAAGTTGCGTTGTGTGCGAGCTGATTTAACTGATTTTACTGATTTAACTGATTTTCCTAAAAGGTATTGTTCTGTTTTCTATGTGGAATTTTGAAAGCGTCTTCCACAGTGCTCTACTTTTTCTTCCGTGTGCTGCTTAATCTCTGAAGAGCCAGGGGAGACCATATCAGTAGCCAGTGCAGTGCAAACAAAAGGAGTAATAAAATATATTCTTAAATTAGCTACCAGGGTTCAGAAATTAAGGGCAAGGGATTGGTCAAATGACCTCATGTAAGCTTTAGGAGAAGATAAGACATAGACTCTACAGGAAGAAAGATACTCTGATCAAAGGAATTAATACTCCTGGTGCTATCGGCCTGATTCTCATTTACATTGATTATCAAGTTGTTTGGGTCACATACAACCTCATGACTTGAGAACTTTTTGTGTCATAAATACAATACTCTCAAAATAAGAAAGTTGATTAACGACACAGCAACAAATAAATTTTTAAAATCCAGGGTCTGTTTTGATTTGGGATAAGAAATAAAAGATATCTGAATACCATCGTCAGTGATATTCATATATGATGCAAAACAGTTTTGTAAATCTATTTAATGATTATATTTTCTCTTAGTTAAAAAAAAAAGTGGTAGTCTTGAAGGTAGCAGGAAGAGATTGGAAGCCAAGATATCTAATTCATAGTATTTTTCAGCTTTTCTTTTAAAATTGCTTTAACTTCATAGATTCCTTTTTCTTTTCCAGTTTCAAGATCTTTAGGGTACTTTGCATAAATCTTGAGAGCCACGGACAAAATGTGTAGAGTTAATTCTTCTCTTTATGCTTTCAGTCTTCCCAGTTCTAACACGTCCCCTCCCGCCCTTGTGCAGCCCAGCCTGGCAGTGCTGGGAGCTCCAGCTCTCCTCTGCACAGACAATGGGAATTCCCCAGTCCCAGGACACTTCCTCATTCTTAGGGCCACCCAGGCAGCTGAAGAAAGACAATCAGCAGATCTGCCTCATTGCCGGGTATAAATATTGTATATTTGAGAACTTCTAATTGACTGGAGAGAGAATAATCTCAGGGATGAGGTCAAGGCTGAAGGAGTCCTGGAATGTGGAGCAGCTGAAACAGATGATGTTAAGGAAAGTGAGCTCAGATTCCAGGTTTTATATGTGAAAACCCTGGGCTGCCATTTCAATTAGGAACATAATCTTGGGTTTGTTTAGGACTCCTCTGCCCCTTGTATCCCTGTTTTATACATCCACTCCTGTGATTGTGAGGCAATCAGAGCCCCCAGCAGTAATTCCACAGCATTTAACCTTCATCATACAGGTGACTACACAAAGCAGTTGTGAGTTACAAAGAAGTTCCAGATGTGTTTAAGTAAAGTTGGTTACTGAGAGAAACCACTTTAAAAGCTGAGTTCCTAGGATGTATTTATACGAGTAATAAAGCCTGTAGTTAAAAGGTAGGGTAAGGTTTCAGCAGCAGTGCAGGATTTTTTTGGCACTGATGCCTGTTTTTACAGTTTCACAGCAGGCCGGGAGGAAAGCTTGATCAATAAATAAAGACAACCAACCTAGTGCTTTATAAACCATTCATATCTCTTTTCCCACCCTCTTGCTTCCTTCTTAGTCACCGTGTTCTTTAGTGTTATTGAAAGAAAAGGTCATATTAAGCTGCATATACTGTTTAGTAGCACATTGCATCATTCTCACAAAGCAAGCCACTTCATAGTGGTAGCTAATGTTGGAATAATGTGCTGAAACCAGTAGGTTCTCAAGAAAACCTTATCTTCTGATTATTATTTGTTACTTTTTGCTGGAGTTCTATAGGCAGAAAGCTGAAGTTAATCTTGTCTCCCCTTGCATTTCAGACAGCCCCATTCAGAGCCCTTTGATGTCAGTGCAAAGAATCCCATTTTTTAGTGGCCTTTGAACCAGATGTAGTAAAAGGGCAGCTGAGCATTTGTAGGGGTTGCAACTGGGTAACTTGTTTAAAGGAGGAGAGTTTGAATACTCATTTCTGTTTTCCCATTTTTTTATTACTTTTAGTATTTATATCCCATTAAGAGTAATGTAGATACTTGGTAAACAGTGAAGAGGACTAGTGCCTCAGTACTTTATTTAGATAAAAGCCAAGAAGGAGCTCTGTGGCTGTTTTTCAGCCACACTAATTTAATGATTGTTACAGCTATTGTGAAATTTAGGAAGGAGTTTGCATAAGATAACATATCCTGCTGTTGTAATGTACTGGAGACAAGGCTCAGATCTCTGGATAAGGAATGCTGCAAAAGTCCTAAGTGTTATTACCACTACACACCACTCTACCCAGGATCTGAACCTGACCTCCCTTCCTTCATCCAAACAATGTCTGTCTTTGTAAAAATAGCAGGATTCAACAGGAAGAGAATTTTCTATAATTATTACATTAAACAGTTCTTTTCCTTCACATTTATTAATCTTTGGGTATGTTATTGGACAAAGAGAATTCCATATCAAAATGTGATCAATCGGAACACTTCTTGTGTTTGTAAAGAATGGACGGGGAGCTGCCAGCAAATAAGAAGCTGAAGGTGAAAAATTGAGGTGGTTGTCTTGCCAAAAGAACTTCACACGTTTAAAAAAGAGCACAGACTTGGGAGGGACAGCTTGTTTCTGGAGGTGCAATGGCAGGGAAGAAAACTCAAGCACCAAAACAAATCATTTTGGGCAGAAGCCAGTCTGGAGGGTGGTGTGGAGAGGGAGGGAGTGGTGTGCATGCACAAGCATTTGGGTCTGGCCTGGCTTTCCTTCCTCAGCAGACTGGTAGGAAACTTGTGGTCAATCATTTGTAGTGTGAGTGGCTGGGGGAGCCTGGAGTCCTGGGAGGAGAGGGAGGTGTAAAGATGAGCTGGAGGAAGGGGGCTTGGGACTGGGGATGTCCCCAGACTATGGCTGACCCTCAGGTTATTATACAAGAAGTGAAATCCATGTTCTTCTCTGACAGCTCCTCCTTGGGAACTGCTGTTCTTGGAGCTGAAGCCTGCCTGGATGTCTTTGAAGAGACATGTTTTTTTGCATTTTTTGGAGAACCAAAAGACCAAAGCCCTGGATCCACTGTCCTGCCCGGAGCAGAGCCTGCAGGGAGGGGTGCCCTGGGCTGCTGGAGAGGTGAGTGTTGGCCAGTGCCACTGTAGTGCCCTGGGAGCTGATGGAACAGCAGTGGGGGGTACTGGGGCACTTTTTACAGCTCTCTTTGAGCAGACATGCAGCAGCCTGGGTGGAATAAAAGCCTAAAGGTTGTGCTGCAAATCATGTGGTTCATAGCTCTTCTGGCTGTGAAGGGCTTTGCAACATCTGCTGGCTTTTAATTAAGAGCACAAATTTTGCAGAAAAGCTTGGCCTCTCTGGGTTCTGATGATTCCTTTTTGCCTGGTTAGGAACTTTTGGGTATTTCTCTTGCTGTGGCTCTGTGATGTGACCTGCAGGTGACTGCAAGTATTAAAAATACCCTGTGTTGGAGCCCTGATGGACAGGAATATCTATTTACAAATCCATAGGTGAGACAGATGTTTTCTAACAGCCAGTCTTGTTACAAATTAAGGGCAGTCTGGAGCAAAGTTTAATGTAATATGTGGTGCAAAATAATGTGCTCATTGATGGCAAAAACCTGATTTATTGTATGTGATGTGCCCAGGTGGACCAGACTGTTAATGTACAGCAGTCAGAATACTGTGTGATAATAATATATTTACCTATATAAAAACCAAACAGGCTGGTCATAACCATCTTATTCTGTAGGAAATATCCTCTTCAAATTTGCACTTTATATTTGTAAAAGATTAATGCTTCGAGTGCTACCTTGTAGTATAAAGAAAAGTTCTGCAGCAGTTACCAGCTACTAAAGAAGTTAATGACTCCTTATTGCAACTTCTTGGTAAATCCAGTCTTTAAGACAAATACAGGTCTGACCATTTCTTTTTTTGGGTGGATCCACAGCTGTGACACATCATTTTAGCAACAACCTTGACACCATGTTTGAATATATAACCTTTCCTCTCCCCAAGTAACTTATCTCTCACTAAGAAAAGACTTTCAGAGAGAAATAAACAAGTGTCTGCCTGTATGAACTAGTAAAGGGAAAATAAAATGAAAAATGAACTTGTATTATTTAAACAGTGTGACATGACAAACTGCAAATGCTGCTCACACCTAGCCCTCTGAGAGCAGCTTGCTTTGTTGATAAGTTTTGGTTGAACCTGAACCTTTAGTTCCTGAACTTTTTTTGTGAATAAATTACATTTTGCAATGGCATGATATTATAATCCTCCAGATTTGTTGGGATGAAATCCCACACAAAGACAAGACCAAGCTGGGCATCAGTGTTGTGAGTGATCTGTCAGCCCTCTGGGATTATTCCAGTTTGGTGCAGAGGCTGAGCAGGTTAAATCACTGCAGTCCCTGGAAAGGCTGTCTGGGGGCTCGGGGCTGCAGTGTGAAGTCTGGGTTAACACCTGCAGGTCTTTCGTGCAGGTTGTGTGGTCTAGGGCTGGTGCAGGTTTGACCCAGGGAGGTTAAGGAAGCTCATGCATTGCCAAGGTGCATGTGCAGCGTTCCAGCCCTTCCTGCAGTGCTCAGGGTGCACAGCTGGGTTTGTGCATTCTAAAATTCCACTGGGGTGTACATTACAGACCCACCATGTCTCAGGGCAGAGGCAATTGCCAGGCAGATCCAGGTTACCAAGCTGTTTTCAGCTTGAGGTGCTGATGGTGAATACCAGAAGGCACAGATATCCAAAGCAGCCCGAGTTATGAAATTCATGTCTGTGGCAATGTGGTGTTTAGTCTGGTTTGTTGGAAGAACAAGAGTTGACAGCATCTTCCTTGATGGTTCAAAAGGAACAGCCCTTTCCAGAAGAGGCAGAGGACTGCAAAGTAAACACAGGGAGTTACGAGATGAGCATAAACCTAATGTAACATGGGAATTCTGAATCTATTTATCTGTTCTCATTGACTTGGTTGCACTTATTGTGGAGGGTCTTGACCTCACATTCAGCTTAAGAACACAAGCCTGGGAATAACAGCGGTGCAGAACTTTAGGCATGGCAGGATTTCTGTGTATTTCATACATTTAAGTACATGAGTTACCTTCTGTGTGGCTGAAACATCAGGGTAAGAAGAGAGGTGGAGGGAGAGTAGCTGAGCCATACAACCTTCAGTTGTGTACAACATTCAGTTCTGAACGCAGCTGATAGAGCTTTCTCACATTTCCACTATTGCATTTCACCCTCCCTTATCAGGGTTGGTAAAGCAAGTTTCAGTAAATCAGATTATAAGGAAAGAGTGGGTGCCTAAAGAGTGGCCCCTGAGCTCCTAGGGAGGAATACCAGGGCATCAGCTAAAATAGGACAGGGAAGGTAGCAGTGTTTTGTAGGGAAATGGGAAAGGTAATGAGGAAAAACAATAGACAAAGGATGGGGAAAAGAGAAAGTCAATTAACTCACTTTTCACAGAATATCTTAGTTCTATTATAAAGACAAGAGATGCAAACAGGAGGGGGAATAAACAGGGAAAAAAGTGGAGGATAAAAGTTACAATAGGACATTAGTAGGGGATGTAGAGACAAAAAAAAAAAAACAGGGTAAAGGAAGAAAATGAGATGCTGATCTCTGGCCAAGGGTAAAGTTTATCCCTCCAGCAGCATGGCTGGCTGGGATTTTTTTTCTTTTTTTCTTTTTTTCTTTTTTTCTTTTTTTCTTTTTTTCTTTTTTTTTTTTTTGCATCTAAGTGGTTCTTTAAAGCAAAGAGTTAAGCAGGCACCAGGCTGTTTAGAGTGGTTGCCTGTCATTTGAGCTTCCCAGGTACTCTGCTATTTCCCTGCTGAAAATTCTTCAGCTGCAAACATTGTCAAGCCATGGTTTTGTTGTTATGGGCTTGGAGAAAAGAGAGAGTCTGGGATAACTTCCTATTACAGTGTTATTTTTCATATATTTTAGAAAATACATTGTGGCAAGCATCAAAAAGAAAATTGAGGCAGATTAGATAAAAAGTTCAAAAAGCTGTTTCATTCTTAAAAGGACTTGATGAGGGAGGGAATGAAGAAGGACTGGAATCTGTACAACTCCAAGAGCCTGGCTACATTCCTTTGTCAGTATTTTTATTGACTCTCACTTCCAAAGAAACAATGATGCTTCAAGCTGTTCTCTGGAGCCTGGATATACCTTGCTGACCTAAGAAGGCACAATGCACCACAGCTGTTAGCAAGGGTCGTGTGTGGTGTTTGAACTGGAACAAAAGAGCTGGGATCATACTTCTCTCACTCTGAAGTGCAATTGTTTCCATGCCTTTCCAGTTTTGAGTAACAGCATTTCACACATTACAAAGGCCTTAATGTAATTTATTATTGTTTTGACATTTTTCTTTTTACTGTTTTATCTTTTCTCTGTCAAGGAATAGAGGAGTAGGAGTCAGAGTTTCTGCTTTTGACATTTGCAATTTTGCCAGCAAAGTTAACCTAACGTGTGTATGAGTTAAAGTCAGACTGGTAGTGACTCTATAATGACTAATAGCTGAAGAGGACACAGGACTTGTATTCACTTTGTGATGAGTCAGAATCTGCAGGCAGGGATCTTATATGTCCATCATTGCCATAATAGTGTCAGGCAGAAAATCAGTGACTACAGGGTAGCTGACAAAAGCAATGAGGGTTATTACAGTTAAATAGCATAAAATATGGATTAAGTAATGATTATGAGCTTTTCCACTAAACCTCATAGATGTCTGTCCAGTTAGAGTGTCATTCATGTACCTTTATTTGCTTCAAGTTACTCTAAGAAGAGATGCATGAGTTATTAATTAATTGTAACCACTGCTTTAATTTGTTTCTATCTTGAGTTCTGAAAATGCACTGAGGCCTTAAAATTTTCAGAATGCAATCAAGAAGGTAAAAAGGGTGGCATTGAGAACAAGGAAATGTGAGCAAGCAAAGATTGTTACACAGCTGGAAACTGGCCACCCAAGAAGATCTGGCAGAGAAAGTAAAGTATTAATAGCATTATTAATCTACTGAGTTTTACTGCCAGTAAAATAAGTAGAGAAAGCAAGATCAAGGAGGAGAAGTTATGAGGCAGCAACACAAACAAAGTAACAAATTTACAGTTCTCAGGGGTATTGAGATTGTGGTTCCTGTTACCAAACTGTGAGAGTACACAAGGACGGCAGCTGTGCCAAATGTCCAGATACTGCAGTTCGCAGTGGGATGAAGGGCATGACACTGTTTCAACTCAGTACTTTCCTCATATGTGGTAAATCCTCCATAATTATTTACTACAGAAACCGTTTGTCATGTGTTTGAGGGGAGGGGTTGAAGGCTGAGTTAA
The DNA here is from genome assembly GCF_963662255.1 of Cinclus cinclus. Lineage (NCBI taxonomy): Eukaryota > Metazoa > Chordata > Aves > Passeriformes > Cinclidae > Cinclus > Cinclus cinclus. The sequence goes on from NC_085063.1 coordinate 12,073,201, forward strand.
TTAATACATTTCTTCTACTCTCACTCTGCAGAGTTCTGGCTCTGTGGCACTGGGCCACTGGGACTTGTCTGTTTTGCCAAAAGCTAAAAGTTGTTTTCCTGATGTTCTGGAGAGATTTTTTTTCAGACAAACAGTTCCTGTGATTTCAGAATGTTTGAGACTGTCATTCATGAGAAGGCTGGGTCACAGTTCAAACTCTTTGTGAAGAACTGCATCTTTCCAGTCCATCACCACTCAAGGCCATGCCACACCAGGCGCTGGAAGCCTCCTTTGTACTTCCAGCCTGTGTTTCACAGCAGTGCCTTGGCAGGAACATGTTCAGCTGTAATTAAAGGGGCATGTTTTATTTCTATGAAGAAAATTCTGCTCTAAGCCTGAGGTTTTCTAATAAACTTCAGACTTATTTGCCAGTTTTCAGTGAAAACCTTGATTTGCTATTTTATTTAGTTGCTCTTGCCTTCCTGACACTCACCATGACTCCACACAATGATTCTATGATAAAATTTTCAGTATATGCTTTTTCAGAGCTAAAGGACATACTCTAGGAGCATTTGGCCTCCCCAAAAATGACATGGAGCTATTTTATTTTTATTTTATTTTAATATTTGGTTCATAGAATCAACTTAAAGGGTGAAAAGAGAAGGCTGTGATTGTTTGATCCACAGCATATGCATAAGAAGTGGTAGCTACTTTCCTCTGTTCTGATTGTTCCTGGTAAAGACAGGTTTACACAGTTGGAAAACTGAAGGTCAGATGGTCTAGAGAAGATTGACTAAGCCAGGAAAATTACGGCCCAGGCTATTCCACATTAGCCGGCTTAGGAAAGAAGAAAAAACCCAACACACTGGTGATTTCAGAGCCTATTAGAGATTAGGGCTCCTATGGATGGTTTGAGAACAGATGCAGATACCAGGCTAAAGGCCCAAGTAAATACAGTATCCGGGACAATAATTTCAGCACATAAGACTAATAAAATATCATGTCTGCAGGAAAAAGCATGTATTTTTTTAAATAAACAGATGAGCCCTATCAACAAAGCACATACAGATAGAATTTCCTAGAAGTGTGAAAGGCAGACTATGAAAACATTATTTGGAAGAAGAGAATAAAAACAGAACAGCTGAGAAACTAAAACTCAGTACATTAGCTGTCAGAGAACCATCACTCCCTTTTTGACTCCTCAGAAGCAGAGGAAGACACAGAGCTTTCCTCTGCTGCTTCAACTTCTTTCCTCGTAGGAAAATAGTTTGTTAGTTTAATTTGAAAATTCACATCTGTTTTATACAAACTCCATGAGTATTTTAAGCTTCACTTCAGCTATAAATGCTGTTAAGACATCATTGGCTGCTCACAGGATGGTTTATGATTGGGATCACGTACTCCCTTCTTGAATCAGAAAATTAAGCCAGAAATCCCTATCTTGATAATTATCTCTGAAATCAGTGATAAACTGAGTCTCATCATCTGTGAGCTGGGCTCTGCCAAGGCTTCCAGGCTACTGGTCCCTCCCAGTCACTCCATGAGCTCAGGAAGAGGAATGTGCTGGGAATCCAAAGGTACCAGCCTTGAGAGACAGGGAGAGCTTTGGCATTATAGGTTTATTTTTTTAGCTTGTCTGTTTGTAAGTAATTAGTTTGTTTTCAAAATCTTCCTACTTCCCTTTCCCCAAACTAACTTAAACCCAAGCAAGCATCCTGTTTAAAAGTAAATAAATAAACAAAAAATCTAGCTATGTAATCAAATCTCAAGTATGTTGCTTATGTAAGTAATCTGAACTAAGTCAGCATGAAAAATCCAGACTTCGGGCATTTTATACCATTAAGTTCGAGGGTTTGATTTTAAAAGTATTTTCTTTTTTGTTTGTTGTAGAAGACACCTTTGAAAAACAGTTTCTGTACAGGGATAGTGCATTTGAGATATTTTCTAATGTTCTTCCAACACTGCAGGCCCCTGTCTTTGGGAGTGTATTCAGACTTTCTTCTTTCTTCCTCCCAGGGTTATTCAGAATCTCTTGGGTCTGTAAAGCAAGTCCACGGTGCTTTACTCTTCAGAAACTGAGGGTTTGGCAATACAGGAAACTGAACCAAACCTTTTAGGTTTAATCCTGATAGATATTTTCCGTGATGATTTAGGAATTCATCATCTCTTTCTCTGATTCATAGCTGCCACTGAAGAGATGCTGATAATTCCCCAACGTGAAGGACCATATCTTAAATAAAGCCAAAAACTTGAAAGAAGCTGCATCTTGCATAAGCTTTATAAGGTTCATTGGTATTTTGAAAAATTACTTTTTTGTCATTTTGAGCTGGATGATCTGAGTTAAACTTCAGTGGTCTTACAGAATGAAAGCTTTGTCTTTGGGGCATTTGAAATGCATGGTTGGTTTTATTTTCCTCCTAATTTTTGTATGCTAGCTGTATTTACATTTTATGCCCAGATGGTTTTCTTTAACTTCTTAGTATAACTTACATGTAACATCTTGCAAAAGCTTTGTTTTCTTGATTTATGCCTCTGTGTTTGAATAGTTTGAAAACTTTGTTAGGGCACCTAATGGGGAAACTGCTTTTTTAGCACTGTGGATGGCTGTTCTCTGTCAACAGAGAACTGGAAACTTGTGTATTGTGTGTGTTGTTGGGCAGGATTACATTCATGTCATGCTGGGGGTTTAGATTTTATCCTTGAAGAAGCCTAAAACCTTTACCTTCAATTGAAAATGTTCTTTCTTAGCACATTAATAGCTCTGAAATGAAGGATCAAGTAAGCAATTTATATTTTTCATAAGAATACCCATTCTTCCCATATAATAAAATGATATAGGAGATGCCAAGGCCTGTATTAAAAAAATAAAGATCAAACCTGTGGGCTGGTAGGTGTGACATGAACTACTCATGAAAGGAAAATCCACCTTTAGGTAGAACTAAAAAAGGTTATTGAGTAGATAAAAAACCTGTACATACTACTGGCTATAACCACCTTGTATGCAGCATTATCTGAAAGAAAGGCTTGTAAAGAAAAATTAATAGAAAATTCTAAAATTACGCTGCAATCTGATGTGCAAGTCAAATGTCCTGCATTGTAAGAGATAATTCTGTTCTATGAGTAAAAGCACCTGCCTTGTAATGGCAGCCAAAAAATAAGGATGTACAGAAATCCATGGTGTTAAATTGAATTGGCAGTTGAGGGTGCTCTCAAGACTGAGTAACAGAGGTTTTCTCTCTTCTGCATCTGGGGAGGGCCTGAGGGCTTTTGACATTACTTGAAAGATGAAGTAGAACTGTGAATGAAATTATGCAGCTGGCACAAGGAATTGATTTCTTATCAATTATGATTATGCCAGTTATAAAGTGGTTTAGCTGCAGTGACTAACGAGTATTTCTGTTCCATTGTTGAGTAAAATGAACTGGAAATGTTCACCAGCAGTGGATTGCTCTCAAAAGGTGCTGTTGCCAGAATTCCATTTCTTTTAGGGAAAAGAAGAATAGAAATGCATCTTGTTTTTGTATAATGTGTATGTAATAGAAATTAGGCCTGGTACATCAAATTTACTGCAAATTTGCCACCTAAACTGCTGAAGTCTGAGCTACATTGCTAAAGTGAAGATATTGGCAGTTACACCTTTTTAACCCACTGAGAAATTTTCATAGAGGAAGGACTTCTGTGCAGCCCCAAGGAGATGTGATCTATTCCCTCCCTTCAGTCTAAAAATCTTTCCACATACATTTGTTTGCAGCTCTCATCCCCTTTGGCCAGTGCTCAGGGGAAAATACAATGTTAAATTCACTACTTTGGTGAAACATCATTAGAAGTTGGAAACAGGAGTTTTCACTAAACCAGGATTTGGAAGTTTTGTAAACCTGTTCTCTGTATTTGTCTCAAACACCAGCACGTGCCAACACTAGGAACAACATGAAGGAATGATGGGATCTGCAGCTTTGAGTGGAAGAACAAGTCTTATTCTCATTGACCACAACCTTTGTGCTTGCTAGGGTCATACAGCCCTGCAGACCAGCACTAGGAAAGTATGAATTTTCATTAATCAATCTTATGATCAATTAATTTAGTTGGAGAATTCAAATATTTTTAGTCTGTAAAAAAGCATTAGGATTTCATTGCTTTAAGGACTTCTTTACATTCCTGTTTTGTTGCAGAATAACACATTATTTCCCACAGCAACGAGAAAAAAAATACTCATAGGCTAAGGATCTCTTGAAGCCATTTAGTGCGTTGTATATTAATTTTTTTATTTTGGCGTTGTGTTTAATACAGACTTGTGGTCTGTTTTAAGTTGTGCTGTACTACGAAACATTGTCTAGCAAATGATGTTAATTCTCCCTGCATGCCATAATTGTGATTTCTCACTTGGGGAAAGGGAGAGTACCTGTGAATACATTCCAGTTCTGTAAGGCTCTCCTTAGGAACGCTGTTGGAAAACCAGCCCTGAGCCTTCCCAGAAGAATGTGGGATGAATTTATCTTTTCAGGGAGTGAAGATATTTAAAGCAATACAAGCTATGTAAAGAACTTAGGCAAGGTCCACTAAATAGTTTTGTGTTGACTCCAGCTCTCTTATTGTCACGCAGTGATCTAGGGGGGGAATATTCCTGTGAGGACACGTGAAAAAGTGGCTCTTTCCCTTTGTGTATCTTAGGGGCTTTTTTAGACTTGGCCTTACTGCAGCATAGTAACTGTTGCTACAGTCCAATCTGGAATCTTTCCATCAGAAATGCTATTTTGATCACTGACTTCTAAATGGTTCATATCTCATTGTTCTGAAATTTGTCACATCCAGAGCTTGGGAGGCAAAGTAAATCCCATTTAATTTTAGATCGATTCTTTACTGTCATCAGTGCCAGATTTGGTTTTGTTTTATCTTAATATGTCTATCTATTTCTGAAGCCAGAAACCCCTGGGAGTTGCAGGGGTGGGTGGCACAGTCACCTGAATGGCTCGGGTCAGCTGTCGTGGGATGCGTGCCTTGCTGCAGACCATGACACGTGTGTCACCCCACAGACAATGTCACCAACGCACTGCAGGTGCTCTGGGGCTTCCCTCCAGGGAGTCCATGGCAGGCTGTGTTTCCAGCCCTGGGCCAGTGGATTCCAGATCACTGGACACCCCTCCAAGGGAAAGCAGCTGTGTCCTGCCCTGCTCTGCCAAGGACGGAGGGAGGTGCCTGAGGACTGTCGCACCCCTCCGCTTCATCTGAAGGTCCAGCATGTCCAGAACAGCAACTGGGGGTCCTTCAATGCTTGTTTAACCCTAAACAAGACCTGGAACAACTTAGCCACGTGCCGGTCCCCAGTAGCAGGACTGTGCTGCTTTCAGCATTGCAGGGATATCCAGAACTTTCAGAATTCTCAAAGGCCACTGTAATAACATGACAGGGGAGGGAAGGTGTGGGAAGGTGTCCCCTCCTCAGCTGGCTCCGGGGACAGCTCAGAGCTGTAATTGTTGATGGTTCCCGCAGGTGGCTCCCGCTGTCGGGAGCAGCGCTTCTGTCACATCGTGTGCCAGCGTGACAAAGTCCAGCGACAGGAGACCTTAGCCCAGTTCCCACGGGATCAGCTGCACCCCAGGGAGCACGCACTGCTAGGAAGGTGTTGCACCCTGCAACCTTAAGAAGAAGCACACCAATTTTGAGTTGAGAGCAAATAAATGCACTCTGTGACCAGCAACTGGGAAATGTATCCAACAGGAGCAGCTGAGGGAGCTGGGGGGCTCAGCCTGGGGAGAAGGAGGCTCGGGGGGGACCTTCTGGCTCCTCACAAATCCCTGACAAGGAGGATGTGGTGAGCTGGGGATTGGTCTCCCAGGTAACAGATGACAGGACAAGGGCAAATGGCCTCAAGTCGCACCAGGGGAAGTTTAGATGGGAGCTTAGGAAAAAATTCTGCACTGAAAGGGTTGTCAAGCCTCACAAGTTGTTGAACAGACTACTCAGGGGAGCAGTGGAGTCACCATCTCTGGAAATGTGCAAAAATGTGTGGGTATGGCACTTGAGGAGATCTGGTTTAGTGAACAAGGTGGTGGTGCTGGGTTGATGGTTGGACTTGATCTTAAAAGTATTTTCCAACCTTAAGGGTTCTGTGATTCTCTGATTCTATATATGTATAGTCAGATCTATCCTAGAAACTCTCTGTTGATCCTATTGTCCAGAGGCAAGGATAAGATTTCTCTCCTTCTGGTCCCATTTTTTTGCAGTGTCATTGTAATTATACCAAGAATGGTGAGGGTGTTTTGGTTAGAGGAGCTCCTCTTACACAATGTGTTCTTGGTGAACACAAAAGGGAACATCTGGTAGACAGAGCACACAGGCAGTGCAATTGCATTTTATAACTGATCCAGCATGGATGAATTTTCATAATGCATTAGTCACTACTGTGTGAATTAAGGTGGGGAGGAGCAATGGATGTAGGCATAGCAGACATGAGCATAGACACTGTGTGGATTTCATGAATGACAGGGATATCCAGGGGAGGAACTGCCTGATGGCTTCCTCTGAAGACCTCCTGTGTGTAATTGTTCTGTACAGTAAGTGCCTGTGTTCTGACTTCTGTTAAATATCCCAAAGGAGGTATTTGGAAGATATTACTGCAGTGGAACATTCTCAGGCTGTGTTTTTCTTCTTTGCACTTTAAATCTTACAGGACCTATTGTTTCCCCAAAGTGTTTTACCAATTCCTTTCCTTCCTAAAGGGAATTCTTCCTCTCAGCATTTCTAAGCAAATCCTTCTTATCATATGTCCCAATCAAGCTTTTCTCCTGGTTCTATTGGTACATTGCCACTGAATTTAACTGGACCACATGGGTGTAATTGAGAGCAGAAGATTGGTTCCTTTAATGTTTCTGCACAAGTAATCTGTTTCTCTGATCAAGATTTTTTTCCACTGCTTGGAATTTCTTCAAATTTGTCAACATCTTCAGGGTAAGGAGGTTCTTCCAGTTCTAATACCACCTGAATTCTTTTTGAAGCACAGAACATGTTTCCACAGGCATGCTATTAATTATGGATATTTCCCTAATTCTACTTCTGTGAATATTGTCAAACAGTTCACATCTGCCTATCCACATCTGGTACAAATAAGAAAAGGTTTGGTGTTTTTAATATCAAACATGTAATGATGACCAGTTTGCTTTTGTTCTTACTTTTCAAACAAAGTTTGTAAATCCTTTTTCATATAATCTCCTAAGCCTTTTAATATTGAGCAGGATGAGGCAGTTTTTTATGCTTTAATTTGCTATATTTACTTTCTTGCCTCTGGACAACCAGTGATGTGAGGTCTGAGACCTTTGTATCATTTCCCTTTTCTCCATTTGGAGCTAACCTAACCCATAACTAGAATCAACAAAGTTATGCAAAACTTCTTCATAAGTGAGATGAGTTGGAATACCAAGCACTCATGCAGAGGCTGTGATGGCTTTTTGTGTCTTCCATTTGAGGAGCTCAATGCAAATGATTCCCTGTGAGCAATGGGAGCATTAAGAGGCATTGTGGAGCTAATGGTCGAATTACTTTTTAAGGAGTGTAATTTTACCTGTTCCTCCTCCCAGCCAAGACACAAACATGTATGTGCACAGAACCCTCTGAATTGCTGCTTGTGCCAATCTCGTAATTGCATTTGTACTTACAAGTTTGGAGATTTGAGGTAACTGTTACAGTTCTGGCTCAGCTTCCCAGTGAAGTATTGCTCTCCTCAGACTGTGGTTTCCTAACACAGGTGGGAACAAACCTGGCTCCCTTTTCCCCATGTAGTTCCTCACCTCAGTTGCTGCCAAAGCAGGTTACGGATTTTTTTTTTTTTTAATTAACCATTTTGATGGAGAGGAGGAAATCTCTGTAATGGCTTCTTTTTTACAGAGGAGAAAGGGCAGCAGCTCAGCTGAGTGAAACAGACTCCCAGCTGTGTGTTTGAGACAGAATATTTAATTTGGGCATGTGCAATGAAATAAGGATGTTTTCAAGAAAAACTGACTGTGATATGCATAATACAGAATGATAAATCATAGATTTTTAGATACAAACACTGATTATAGCTGTGTCAGTGTAAAAAGAATGGGGAGGGCTGTTGATGTGACCTAAATTTTGCCCTATGAATACCTCTGTAATGTGCAAGAGGCTTTGCTTTGCAGAGGTTAGGTGTAAAGCAGAAAGTGTAATTGAAGCCTGACTCCATCAAGGCTTAACTGTCTGTGCTGGTCCAGAATGTCTGACCTCAGCAGCAGAACCTCAGTGTCCATCGCAGTCAGCTGGAAAACAAGACCACAGGAGGTTATGAAACAGCTCCCATGGCTCTTATCCAATCCCTCCTTTTATTAATGGGTAAGAATCTTTAAAAAGAATCAGAGCCTAATGTATCCCAACTAGCTCACTCTGAAACACTTCCAGTCCTGGCTGGATAAAGAACATGCTCCTGGAGTACTCAGCACTTGCTTGTTTTGTCAATCAGTGAATCAAAAACATGCGGCAGATGCACGTGCACAAACCTTGTGATACTTAAAAAAAAACAGATTGTAGATTAAAGAATTGTCTCTATGAGAATCACTGTGTTTAACATTGGGTTTTGAACTCTGACAATAGTTAGGGGCTGGTAATGAGACTTTCATAGAGAGGGTTTTAAAGCTAAAACAATCTATACACTCATGGCACAAGAATTCCCTTTGACTACTTTGCAAAGCACCCACAAATTTGTTCAAGTGAATTCATCCCATGTTTAACTGACTCTTGCCCCTCTAAACCTCAAGCATTGCATAAATGCAGAACATATTCAGGCAGTTGTCATGAGTAGTCAATAGGTATTTTGACTGTGAGAAAGAAAACCACTTTTTTTATGTTTAAGTACTTAAGAGGATGGCTTATAACCAAACTGTGGTAACATTACAGCTCCCTGGAAGACACAACCTCTAAGTACTTCTACGTGACTTTTATCCAGTTCCACCAGGACACTGTAAATCAGCTGTTAAAATCTCAAAGTATTTTAAAGTTGTTTTTTTTTTAAATACTATTGACCCTTTCATCCATGTGACTCATGGAATGCTGATAGTAAATGAAAAATACAGGCCAGAAGTCTTAATCTGTTGCAGTAATTCCACACAAATCCTTAAGGTAAAATTAATTGTTTAACAAAGCTACTTAACTACAGGAAAATTATTACAATATAAGCACTGATGAATGGGAACAAATTTGGTTGTGCAAATAAAACCTAGGCAGGATACAAAACCAGGTTTAGGTGTGTTTTCAGGAACCACTCCCTGTGCGTGTCAGCAGGGCATGTACTGAAGCACTAAATATATTAGGAATTGTGTTTTCAGGAAGATGCTGATAAACAAAATTTTATGGGTAAAAATAGGGCTGGAATAACATGATGCTGTATTGTTTGTGTTGGCAAGGTTTTGGTAGTGGGGGGCTGCAGGGGTGGCTTCTGTAAAAAGCTGCTGGAAGTTTCCCCTACAGAGCCAATTCCAGCAGCTCCAAGCCAGAACTTTTATTCGAGGGATATCTTTGTATTTGCTGGGGATCTCACCCCTCTCACCCACCTTTGTGTAAGAATTGGGGTTTGCCAGGCAGATCAGTGAAGTACCAATATTTAATAAGATCTACTAGAAAAATCTGGAACAATAAGAAAAAAATGCCTTCCCAGTTCAAGAGGCAAAATCTGAAACATCCACTAACTTGCATCTGCCTGGGTAGATGTTGAATATAGACCTTAGTAATCAGTGTTCCTTATTAATTTGCTTCCTTCACTGGAAGGAGGATAAAGTTGATGAGGTGCATTCATGTGCAAAGGAACTTCAGCTCTGCTTATAGCAAAGAGATGATCCATCAGAACTGCTGCTGGCTTTGGAGGAGAAGGAAGGATTTTTCCCTCTGTGCCTGGTGCCCTCCTGTGGTTTTTATGTTCAGCTACTTGGAAGTGAATTAAACACATCAGTGGCTGATGCTTGTGCTGTGTAAAAGGTACAGAAGAGTTTGCCTGTTTAATTTTTTTTTTTTTGTGAGTACAGTGTGTTCTGGAAAGCTGGAATACAGTTTTTTTCCATACAGCCAGTTGGATTTGGATGTGTTAATTCCCTGAGTTCCCTAACTTAGACCAAGAGCTTTTCTCCCAGTCCTCACACACTGGTGAATCTGACTCAGACCTGGCTCCTCCAAGGGCTGTTATAGCTAAAAGGATTTTCCTGGAGTCACTGCCTTCTTCAGTGATGCTGTTAAAATGTCACCATGGATCTATTGGGACTTTGAAAGAATTAATGTTAGGTTAAATTGTTACACAGGGTAGGGAACTAAAGTGTCATGGATAACTGCTGTCAGGAAATGGAATTTAAAATTTACTTTCCCAGCTACCTTAATCTTGTCCCATTTTTCTTCCAGCTACAGCTGCAGAATGACAAAGAAATTTCTGTAGTTCATGCTGTAAAATCTATCTAGGATACAACATTCTATGCACAGCACTTCTGAGTCTGTCATTAAAATATTTCTAAATTACTCATTTAGAAATTCCACTTTAAAATACGTCATTTAGCCACAAACATTATGCAGAAAAACTTTATGTAGAATTTTCCTTACATGTCCATGTATTATAATAATTAGCTCTTGCACAAGCAAGAGGTGGAAATCGTTGCAGTGGAGGTGCTGGTGTGGCTTGGTGAAATGATTTTTGTGCTGTGCTTTTCAAAGGTGCTTGGCCAACAGCATTGCTGGGAACAGTGATCTGGGGATCTCTATAAGCTGTGTGTTCGTTCTTCTCCTGCTTTCCCTACAAATTCAGAATTCAGCTGTAGCTTTGAGTAATTCCATCAGAAAAAACAAAAAAGCTCCAGAACTTTGAATGGTTCAATACTGTGTCAGTATTGATGACCTCAAGCCTTGTCACATTTGTAGGACATCCAAATACACAAAATTGCACAGGACTTGGCACATGGTTTATCTCTCTGAGCTGTTTGAGCCTTTTTTACACATACACTTTTTTTTTTCCAGGTAATTTGTACTAGATTTATTTGTATGATCTGTTTAATCTTTTACCTTAGCGTGACTAAAAAGCAACTCCAAATATCCCATGTAGGTTAATCCATTAATCTCTATGCGTGAATCAGAATACAAGAACAGTAGAAGTACAGAATTTGACTGTAATGTAGAAGTGGAATGTTTTTAGTGTTCATCAGTTTAATCAGCAAATGAACACACTTGGTCAAATTGAAATATCTAATTATTTATTCACATAGAAACCAGTAAATTTTAGGGTTTGTAGCACAAAACTTGTTAAAAAAAGAAAACAGGCTCTGCCATATAAGTTCTTTACCCTCAATAAAATGGCATAATTGCAATTAAAATTACAATAAAAAATGAAACATTCCAGATGACATCAGCTGGAGCACAATGTGACAAATATAATGAGAAAATCCTTGTCAGAAATTTTACCACAAGGAAATACCAATAGCTAACACCCATATTCTCCACCTAGAAATCAAGAAGATTTGAGTAGATCTTGGCATAAAAGGCACAAAACACAAAGCAAAGCATGCTTGTGTCATTTCTCACACAGAAGCATCGACATTTGTGCAACATGGAAAAAGACCAGCGTTTTCCCAGATTTTCCAATATCACAGATACTTGGGAGCAGATCTTCCCTGTAATGCTTAGTGTGTCACTCTCAGCACAGAGGCAGCGACTACAGGAAACAGGAATTCAGAGAAGGGAGCATACCCATACCCTTCCAGGAAATCTGAGCTGAGGAACTGAGGAAGCTGCTGCAGTTGTGTTGTTGAAGTAACCCAATCCACTGCAGGCTTGGAGTAACACACCCACGGGCAGCCAGCACTTGTGGGAATTCTGAAACTGGCAGGAGCATTGACAATGCTGGAAACCTGTCAGGAACACAGGGCTGCCTCTTGCATTTAAATGCATGATGCCAGCCTCAAATGAGCATTTCTAAAAAAAGGTTGAGTCCTTGAAAGGAAGGACTCTTCCAAAGAGGGTGTTGCCCCTGGCACAGAGGAATGGCTTTGTTGATGTTAAGGTGTTTCAGAACCAGGGATCAAAGATCCCTGGCATTTCCTGCTGTAACAGGCTGGCACACAAGCCTGGCAGCAGCCTGTTGCTATATTTCTATAACCAGCCTGTCCTCATCGTCACTGCTCGTGTCATCATATTCCACCCGCGTTTGTTTCCTCATCATCTCTAAACCTCTCTTTTTGTACGTCTTGGTGGATGTTGCAGAGTAACTCTTGAATTCAGGGGATCTGAGAGTAACTGGGGGCTTTTTAAAGGTAGAAGGAGCTGTTCCATGTGGCCTTCCACAGGGATTGGGCTGCAGGTGGGATCTGTTCTTGTCTGCGCTTCTGTGCAGCTGCAGGAGATGCTGAGACAAGTTTGCCCTCTGTGAGTCTTCTCTGCTGGGTAACTGAGCCCTCGTGACCCTCTCAGGAACAGACTCTGCTTGTGATCCAAACAAATGTGAACATCCTGGCTGGGAGCTGGGAGCTGAGTTTTCTCTGGGAGGTGAACGTGTGCTTTCTCCACTTGGATCTTTCTCCCTTCTGAAGGCCTGGATCAATGGGTCTGATATTCCAAATATTTGTCTCTCTGACTCTACCCTCAATATGTTTTCCTGGCCTGCTCCTGGATGTAAGGAAAGAGGAGCAGCAGCCTCTGGGTTTGTGCTGTCAGCTTGGTCACCTGTGCCTGTGTTTGTAAATTCAGGACAAGACCCAAAGGGAGCTGCCACGGGGTTGCTCCGAAGGCTTGGCCAGGATTCCCCAGGCAGGGCTGGCTGGAGCACGAGGGGCTTTGTCACCCAGCAGCAAATGGCCACGTCCCTGCTGGATTCCTGCAGGGATGTGGCAGCTGTGGAGGAAAAGGAGTGAGCTGTCACAGCTATTCCCAGAGAAGCTGTGATGTTCTGGACAGAGGCGTCTGTTCCTGGGTGTTCTCTGATTTGCCCAGAAATGTCCTGTAGGAATTAGGAGAGGAAAAAATTTAAATTTCACGTATATTTTCAGTCCAAAGCAATTTCATTCAATTGATGCCAGTTTAATTGTTGTTTTAGATAATTCTAGCATTATTGAATTTTCATTGTATTTTAACCCCCCAAAACACCTTTAATACATTTTTAAACATTTTAACCAAAGTCTGTGATACAAAATAGTTTCAACTTTAAAACAGCCGAATATAATTCAGGTTTTAATTAACAATTCTTTTTTCCTGTTAATACAAAATAATACAAGAACTAGGGTACAATACTTACTTTTTTATCCATTTTGTCTTTTTTTTTAACATGGTTTAGGTTTTCAGTATGGGAAGATATTCCTGAGTTATTCTTTGCTTCTTTTTTCCTTCTGCAAAGTTTGTCTGAGGTGGAATATGATGTGTCTTTTTGCTGGTGTACATCATTTTCTATTGAAAAGAGGTTGGATGAACTTTTACTTCCATTTTTATTACCCCCATATGCTCAAACTTGCTAGATTTCTCATCGTATCACTGAAATAACATCAATTTTCACAAAAATAATCCAAATACTTACCTTGCATCTTGGATTGAGGAGGATGGCACTTCTTATGCTTATTAAATCTGGGAGGTTGGGATGAGCAGCCCTTTCTCAGAGCATCCAGAGCTCTGTTGGGAAAACAGGACCTCTTGCTCAGCCGGTTTATTTTCAGCTGAGCAAATCCATGGATGTGCCTTCCTCTGTACCTGCAGTGTCAGGGGCATTGAGGGGATAAACAAATATGGGAGATGTAAGAGCAGCCAGAGAAGAATAACACCACCTCATCAGGTGCATTAAAGTCTAACAGCAATTTATTACTGGGAAGGAGATGCTTGTTTATGTCAACACCAAAAACAATATGGATTTTAAGCAGGAGATCCACAACTATTTTCTTATCTTTTTTCTTTGTAGGATTGAGTAAATCCTTGATTTTCCAAGAGAAAAGGATTAAGGAATAACAGATCCTTTTTCTTATATCTGGAATTTTAAAACAATATACTTCACAAAGACTTGAACCACACAGGAATCACCTGAGACTGTGTGGTTGTTGGGTTTTTTCCTTTCCAATTCTTGAGTGCTGCCTGTTCATCATCACCAAGGGACAACATAAGGATTTTGGTTATTTATCAAACCCACACTGAATAATGCAACTCTGCTTTATTTTCTACTCTGGCTCCATCTTTTTAGTAACTCTGAATGAGTGACACTAAAGTCCCATCCCTAAATCAATAGACTGTTACTATCCACAGAGCAAGATGTAAATCTAAAAGGATGCACTTATTCAGGTTTTTGGTGTATTAGAAAATCAAATTAGATTTGGTAATTACCAGCTGGGCCAGTCACCTACTAATAGGCATGACCTGAGCTTTCAGGATACTGTACTTAATTAAATCCCTGCACTTATTTGACACAAATAAACTTGCTATAAACAAATTCTGAGACCAGCAGGGGAAAAAAACACAACAACAAAAAAACACCTGAAAATCAAATCAGAAAAAATTCCTAGAAGAATGTCACTTGGCTGGGTGACCCGAGTCTTCTATTCCTGTTCCTATGACCCTTCAAAATTGCAGTGCTGGTTGCTGAACTAGACACAGTGATTAAATTACTGACACTGATTTGTCCTCAAGGCAGTCACTCTGTCTGATTTTGGTCATGAAATAAGGAGGGATGTATGCACACAATATGTGTTCCTTACTGAAGCAGTTCATCAGACATCCTGCTGTCCCACACTCCTGAAAGATTAGAGGGCAAATGTTCCACTGATATGAATTCCCATTGAACGGGGGGAGCTGTGCTGATTGAGAAGACAATGTGCCTTTGCTAGTTTTATGTTCTAATTCTTCCTGCTTTTCTTATTTAAACCAAATGATCCTTTGAACTACAGATGGTTCTGTTAGTTTGTGTTAAACTTGATATTTATTCTTCTGCCTTCTCTGGTGAATACCAGCTCAGGATATGGATCTTCCGAGGACAAAGGGCCTCACACACTGCTCTGAGCTGTGACAGGATTAAAAACAGAAGCATTTTGGTTCCCTTCAAACAGAAGTAAATGCTGACAATTTTGACAGATTAGAGTAATTTCTAAATCATAAAGAGAGTCAACTGACCAGGCATCATCTTTCTGTGGGATATGTCTGGTTTGCTTAGAAAAGTCTGCTCCCAACAGTAAACAAGATACTGATATTTTTATAGTTTACCTTTGGGGCCCTGCTGTGCTATAATAATAGCTCTTTCTGGGGGATTTCTTTTTTTCCCCTCAGTTTTGACAAGGTTGAATTTTGGGCATGACTTTTTATTTTCTGTGGAGTTTTTACATCACACATCACAACAAAAATATGTCTATATCTAGTGAACCTGAAAGCCATAGTCCTTACCATTTAGGGGTTACTTTAATCCTTTTCTGTTTGTGGCTCCTCTTGAGTTTATTTGTTGAGAGTTTTTCCTTTTTGCAAACTACTGTTTTCTTCTTGTGCTCCAAAATATTTTTGAATGAACCACCAGGAAGTGTTGAGCTTAACTATTGAGAATATTGGGAAAAAGTTAAGTACATGAAAATTGTGAATTACACTGACTGAGAAGTTGGAATCTGTGTGCTTTTTAAATAGCACTGAACTGTATTTAAGTCCTACTCTAAGTCAAATATTCATTTAGAATAAAAGCAATGAAATACAGATGCTATTAGAGAAAAATATAAAAATCCCCATCAAGGGAATAAATCAGGAAATAGAAATTCACTCTTCTCACTATCAGCATTCTGAAATGGTCAAGTTAAAGAAACTTAAATATTCACACAGAAATGTATCCTTCTGATACATCAAATAAATATAAGACTTATCTTATAAAAACATAAATTGTAAATTCTGTATCAGCAAATGCCTGTAAATGTCCATAAATACACTTCTAATCATTACTTCATTTTTCTAATAGGAGGGTGGAGGTGGGCTGTCAGCCAGTAACACCTCCTTGAGAAAGCAAACAGAATTATTAATATTACCTCCTGCATCTGGTGTCCTTTAGAGAAGGATGAAACCAACGTTTTTAAGCTTGTGTTTGTTAAGCCATATGCCACAGTCTTGCTAATATTTCTCATTTTGAAAATGGAGATGTCATATTTCGACAGGGTGCATTCCCCGCTGGGCTCCCTGTCCCAGGTGTGCACGGGAGGGTGGGCAGAGCCTGCACTGCCACTCTGCTCCGAGGGCAGAGGGAGACTCCTGCTCAGACAGCACCAGGTCAGCCGGGGCTCGGCACTCAGGGATGGGAAGGTGCTCTTGGAGCCTGGTGCTGGAGAGCTGGTCCTGTTATTGTGGGGCAGCGCTGGGAATCCTTTACAGTGAGTGCTGAGGGTGTGGCAGTAGAAAGTGCCAAAAGAATGGCAAAAATAAGTGGGGGTGTCTCTTGAGCTCTGGGAATGCTGCAGATCCTGCAGTGGTGGGGGGGTGTCCTTAAGGATGCGTGGACTTCCTGCTCTGTCCCATCCCAGGATTGTTGGCTCTGCACCCTTGCTGGAAACTGATGTCTTTATCAAAGAGTCGCTTCCTGAGCAAAGGTGATGTAAAGCCTTCCTCTCATCTTTGATGTCAGCAGATATGAAAAAGCCACTTGTATACACAGAAGTAAAGCAGATTTTCTTCTTTGGAGTCTGTGTAGAGCACGTACTTTTACTCATCCACTTCTCTTCTGTTTGCCTTTGATAATTTAATTTGGTTTTGTTCTGTTTGTTTTTCCAATCCTCTCTTGAAATATCCTGCTGCTTGAAGTTTTGGTTGCAAAAGGTGTTCTCTGCTGTGGTTAAGATATTTGTGGTTTCTGAGTTGACTGGTGAACAGAATCCTGTAGTTTTCCAGTTTGTGTGAAGATTCCACTGAATTTCTCCTTTGCCAGCTTTTTGTCTCACTTCAGATTTAAAAGGGGAACAAACCACAACACTGGAATGAGAATGGAGGGATGTGCCACTGGAGGAGCAGGGTGGGGTGGTTAAGGTGTCTGTGCCAGGTGTCACCTCCTGTTCAGATCGAAGCAAAGGTGACAAATCTGAAGCTCTCTTGTCCTGTGGCAATTTAAGGATATATTTTGGAGAGAAGGCATTTTGTTGTGGGACTGGACTTAAATGATCAGATTGCAGATGATGGCTTTTAGGAGACACATCCACAGCATTGTCACTGGGAAGTGGTACTTTTGCTCTTGTTCTTACAAAATGTGTTTTGTCATCTCCATCTGTTGCATTGTGCAAGGCAAAAGAGTTGGAACCACTTCCCCTTAATTCAGACCCTAAAAATCCCACCACTGAAGCTTTTGAGATACCTGCAGGATATGAAAGAAGGTTAATGTCACTGTAATTAAGAGTTTGTGTGGGAATTTTGATTGTTTTCCTATTTTCCACATTCTCAGTACGTCCAGTGGCTTCATTAATTCCCGTGCTTGATTTTTGCTCCTCTGCTTTACTGGAGAAATTCACTGGAGCTGTGGGAAGACACTGAGTGCTGGAGCAATGGCCTCTCTCTGCTTCACTTACTGCAGTGGTTTCACTACTGGGACTAGGGCAGGACACTGAAATCACATTTTGTGTCTTCTCCACTTCGAATTTCAGCTTTTTCCTTTCTGATGGCAAAGCCTGGGATTTCCCTGCAGTTTCTCTGTTGTTGCAGTGGACCCACAGGGGCATCAGGCCATGCTGGCCACTTTCCTTAGTCCCGTGATGGTTCCCATAATGGTGTGAAGTGCTTTTACAATCTAATTCAAATGCACTGGATTCTTCCCCAGGGTTTGGTTTCTCCCTGTTGTTACTCTGTACTGGCAAGCAGTCATCATTCCTCCCGTGGCTGCTCAGCTGACACTCAGGATTTTGAAGCCTGAGCTCACCACTGCTTGGAGCCAGCAGTGTGCTGCTGCCAGCTGTGCATTTCTCCATGTCACTGCCACTGAGCTCTCGAGAAGTTTGGCTGGTTACAGCTCCGGCAGCTATGGAATGTGACGTCTCCATTAGGTTGGACACTCTGTCTGCAGTTTCCTCAGAGGACACATTCTGCAGAACACGATTACCATCAGCAGAGGTTCCTGATCTACCCGTGGTTGAAGCTGCTGTCACAAGGCAGGAAGGGCTGTCACTTGCAGAGCTCTTGCCATCTATTTCCCCAGTTATTTCAGTGCTACTGGCTGACTCTCTTGAATTAGGAGTCAAGCTTGTAATATCTGTAGTGTTATTCTCTCTTTGTTTAATTTTCTTGGCATTTTGACTGCTTTTCACTTTTTGGTAGATTTTCTTAAACGTTTCATCTCCATACATTTGCCATTTTTCTTGAGAGAACATCTTCAACTTCCTTTGATTGTGTTTCTTATTTTTAGCACTGATTACTTCTCCAGCCCCAAGCTTTTTAGTCCCTTTCAGCTCCTCTGACAGAGAAGGATGATCAGCCACATTACTTGGGGGCAAATCATCCACTGCTGTTTGTCTGACTAGAGCTCGGGGATGGCTATTAGGGAAATCCACTGAATTTGCAGCGAGATTGTTGCTAGGCAGCAAAGCAGCAGTGCCTGTGTTTACAGACTGCTTAGTAAGAGAAAGTGGTTTTGAGCAACCTGGTTTGTCATGTACCAGCCTCGCTCCCTCCACAACAGGCAAGGAGTTGCTCCGAGTAACAGGCACAGTGTCGATGGTTGTGGAGAACTGGGTGGGAACTGAATGGAAAAACACCGGCTTGCATTTCTCCAGGGGTGCAAAGGTAGATTTTGCTGAACAAAGAGAAACATTCTTTTTCCTATTTACATCACAAGTTCTGATATCAAAATGGAAAGAGTCTTTGTATGTGTAAGGCATTGGCAGGTCAATGCTTCCCTGTTTAGAAAGGACAGTTTTTCTGGGCCTGACATTGTCTAACTGGGTGTCATCCACCACACTTTTGTTGTGAGAAATGAGCTTTGAAATGTGTTCTTCCAGCCTCTTTTTCTCTAGCATCGAGGCTGTAGCTTTGTCAGCTGCCTCTGGCTTTGCAGTGCTTCCGGAGGCACACCTTGGGCTGCTGAAGGCAGTTTCATTTTCCAGTTCTGTGCTGTGCTCGCAGAGACTGTGCAAGGGGCTGGATGATGTCAGCTGCTGCTCTGTGCTGTCGGAGCGCGACAGATACCCTGAGTCAGTGCTCTCACACTTCTTCAGCTTGCAGTCCAAGGGTTTGTAATCCCACTGCTTCTCTGAAGAGGTTGCCTGCTGCCTTTGCAGCTGAATGTGCTTATTGGCAGTCGGAGTTCTGTGCTCCTGCATCTTCTTTCTCAGACACAGACCATTTGGCAAAGCTCCTGGAGATGATAAACTTTGAGGTTCTCTTTCAGGATCCCCCTGAACAGCCTTTGAACTGAGTGACTGATCTGTTGTTTCTTGATTTTCTGAAGCAGCTGATGAAGAGCTTGTCGGTGGCAGTGAGAGCTCATGAGGTTTCTTAGTGTCCGTTGCTGCCCTGGTCTCTGAACTGGGTTGTTTGATGTTTATCCCCTGGTCTTCACTGGTGCTACTCAAGCCTTTGCTGCCTTGGGGAGAGGTGATGCTCTCTGCTGATCTCTCATTTTGCTCTGGTCCCCCACTGGTGTCAGAGTCTGAGGGCAGCCTGGTGTTGTTGACATGTGTTTGAGTTCTCCTGTGTTTATATAAGTTGCTCTGAGTTTTAAATGCAATGCCACAGGTGGTGCACGGAAAGGGCCTCTCTCCCGTGTGGGAGCGAATGTGTTTCTCAAGGACACTTGGCTTCAAACAATCTCGTCCACAGTGTTTGCAGATGTATTTCCCAGATTTTTTTGATTTTCCCGGGCTGCCAACAGACGCATTTAGACAAGAACTTGGCGATGATAAAACAGGTAAAGTGCTGACGATGCTCAACGTTAGACTTTGCCCAAGCTGTTTCTGGAAAAGCGGCTGAGGCCGCTCCGCACCTTCCGCAGGAACGAGCGGGTTGAGGATGAGGGGAACGCTGCTGCCATCGAGGTGGACACAGCTCCTGCCGCTCACCAGGGGCCCGTGGGGCTGGAAGCAGCCGGGCTGGACGGGCTGGAGCAGAGGGATGGTCAGGGCTTTGAGGTACAGGGGCTGGGGCACGGCCCGTGGCTGCGAGGAGCCCCGCGGGGAAGGGCCCAGGCCGGGATCTGCTGCGGCGGCGCCGGGCGGGTTCTGGGCCTCCATGAGCTCACGGACCTGGACCTGCCGGGAGGGGACACACAACAGGCACGAGTCCGCAGGCAGCAAACAGCGTTCACGCTGCTGGATGCTGAAACAGCGACTGAGATACCACAGAGCTTACATGCAGGCGTTACACGGACAATCATTACTTCCTTTCCCGATTAAATGCATTCATCTTTCATTTCTCCTCAAGGAGTTGCAGTTCAGTACAGTGTAAAGAACACTGAACGCTGCACTTAGAGCCATTCTTAAAACCTACACTGAGTATCTAAAGCACTGGAAACAAGTCTGAGTTTCACATTTGCAAATGGAGGCTCTAAGCACACCAGAAATAATGCAATTTTAATTTTCTGCAACCGTATTTCCATTACATATTTATAAAATGTTTTTAAATTTCATTAATATTAATATTTTTAAATACAGAAACACAGAGCAGCTGAGGTTAAAGGGGACCTCAGGACATCTCCAGTCCAAACACCTGCTCACAGCAGAGTCAGCACTGAGGTCAGACTGGGTTGTCAGGGTGTTATCAGTCTGGTTTGGAAAACCTCGGAGGATGAAAACTGCACAGTTTCTTTGGGCAACCGGTTCCAAACACAGGACATTAAACATGCCTGCATGTTATCTGTGCCTACCCAATTTAAAGGAGCTAAGGCCAAACACATTGCAATAAATGGTAAAATAAATTAAAACATGTGAACAAAATGAAATTCATGTCCTGCTTTACAAGTCGGATTTGCATAAATATGTATAAAGTAGAAAGGATGGGATCATAGGAAAATAGTGTAAGAAATTAATGCTGGCTTTTGTGTAGACCAAATTGATTTGGTATATAATTAATGGAGATAGTATTGTGTACTGCTTGTTTTTGGATGCTTTCGATGCCAGATGTAAGCATCTTCTAGACAAAGTTTTTGAAAAAAGTGAACCTATTCTTTTGAAACTTATCCTAATATATGCAGGGTTTGTGCTGACTACTTCTTATTTTAGCAAAAATTTGTATTGTCTTTTTTTCTTTCTTATTAAAAAAAAAAGGAGGAAATTATCAAAATAAGCAAGTTGAACATTTTCTTTGGAAGAGTTAGGGGCATGAGCATAACCCGTAATTACAGTTTGGGTGAAAACCAGGTGATCTGTGAATGTTTATTTGATTCTTGCTCAGTTATGCTCACTGGATGCACTGGCTGCTATGAATAATGGGTTGTTCTTGTGCAAACAGCCATTAAAAACCCATTTGGAATAACATAATCAGTGTCTCAATTTGAAATCTGCAATTTGTTGCTCTACTGCATAATCTCTAGTGGTGTTTCTGTAACTTCCTTGGATCATTTAAATAGGTTATCATTACTGGGAAACAGGAAAAGAATTGCTTCAAAATGTGGTTTGAGATTTTTACTGGTTCCATCCAAGAAAACAACATGTAAAATGAACTGATCTGTGCACAGCAAAATGTTAGATTTTTGCCTTTTTTTCTTCCTCTTGAATGTTACAAATTAAGCTCAGTTATCAAGCATGGACTTTTCTTATGCACTTCTGACATTTCTATGTGGAATAATCACTTAAGTGGCTTTTTATCATAGGTAGTGACTATAATGATGAAAGAATGTTAAAAGACTATGGCTTGTTAAAGAAATTAAGTTATTATCCATATTGTGCAGTGTAGTTACCTCTACAGAATAAAAGTGGCGTTATCAACATTTCAAGTCCATTTCAGATGGTTCCTAAGTTATACGGTCACTTTTAAATTTAAACACAGCATAGAATAAGGGACAAGACATGAGACAATGATACAAACTAAGTATGCAGTAGTTTTTCCAAAATGCTAAAAAAAAATAAATAAATAAAAAAGTTTAGGGGAAAACATGCTGCAGAGAACAGACTCCAAGAAGAAGAGTGAAGCCTGCATACCCAGAAGGTAGAACATCTAACAAGTACCACATCAGACAGAACAAGTCACTGTCCTTGCTCCCCTCCTTCCCCCAGAGAGAGAAGTGTGGAAATATACTTCCACATATTTTACATTTCCCCCACCAGCCTGCTCCTGGGGCACAAACTATTTCTCTCTCTGGTTTCCTCCTGGCCATGCAGAGCTGATGGGCCCTTCAAGGCCACCACAGACAGATGTTTTTCATAGGAATCCTGTGGTTCCCAAGTACCAAAGGCTCTGTAATTTCACTTAATGCTGTTAAGTTTCTGGGACCCACAACACAGCCTAAGTCTGAGACTCATTTCGATGTTCTGTAATGCTCTACAAAGAAAATACCTAAGTGATGACAGAACATTTAAAGGAAAGTTTTAAATAAAGCTCAACGAGGAAGCTAATGGTGACACTTAATGTACTTTTAAGAATGTAATAACACATCTCTACCAGGTGTGGTAGTTTGCTGCTTTTCACAGCAAGAAAAAGTACTTTCTTCCTGAGTGAAACTGCTGTGACTTGTATTCTACTGGGACAAATACCATCAGATTTTTCACATCTGTTATTTATATTCCAAAAAAGGCCACTGTATTTCTTTGTGCATTTACAAAAAAATAGCTTATCTCAAACTAATTCTGGCCCAAGGCTGATTTGAGGTAGTCCTTGCCTAAAGTGGGACTTCCTCTGCTGGTTATGCCCTGGGCTCTGTTACTGAGCATCCACCCCACGTTCTCAGCTGCTTGTAACTTGTGGCACTGAACTACAAGCATAAGAACTTGATCCTAATTAAATAGGATTTTTTTCCCAACAAACAAAACTACATGCAGGATTTGGCCAGCTCACGATTTTCTAAATTGATTTCTTAAGCTATCAAAACTAAAACTCCGTTAAATACAATTCTTTTGTTCCTGTTTGAAATTATAACTTCAGGTACACACCATAGGCAGGTCTGTGGAACACTGAAAATTAGAGCAGCTTCAGACAAAAATCATTGTAGCAGAAATTGTCTTAGTCACTTTATAAGTATAAAGTATTTTAATATAGGAGGTGGATAAAAACCCCTCATTTTAAATCCAGTAAGTTCCATTTTTATAGACTTTTTCCTGAATTCTAAACACATTTTATAAAACTTGTTTCATTTTGTCAGCACTGTTATAATAATTTTGGACTATGCAATCAAAAAATTTTTGTCTTCTGCATGGCACATGCAATGCTCCATCAACTGTCCATCATTATCAACCAAATCAATAACTAAACATGTAAATACTTATTTTCTGCACTTTCATATCATTTTTTTGACACAGCACTGAGCAGGGCTTCAGTATGTAAGCAGGCTCAGAGCTCAGTTGTTCATTCCCCCACCCTGGTCTGCAGGTACAACCTGGAGACATGACAGAGTTCCTTTTTTTTTGTAACCCCACAGAAGCAGGTTTTCAACATTCTGGACATACACAATATACTCAATTATACCAGGAGTCTTTACCTTCTTTTAAAAGCTTTTAGTGATTCCTAACTTAAATGCCAGGGAGCAGAAGTGGAATTCTGGAAATAATTAAGTCTTTAGTCTGGAAATAATTTTAGTTTACGTACCTTTGATTGATCCAGGCGTTTCAGCAAAAACCTCTCATTTCTGTCAATACTTGATGAAAGCAGAGAGAAATGAGGACAAAAACTTAAAACAGATTAGAAGTAGGAAGTTGAGGTTTTCTTTCTTTTTTTTTCTTTTACATTGGTGTCACATTAACAACCTTCAGAAAACAGGAAGAGTTGACACAGAAGAAAATGAAGTGGCATTTCAGTCTCTCCGTGTCCTTTATCACTATTTAATTAGGGAGCTCTAAACAGAATCTTCAAAATGTATGGGGTTTGTTCTCTGCTTTCAATTGTATTGTCCTGAAATACAATGGTAGGGTTTTATTAATTTGTACTCCTAAAGCTGATTTTCCTTTAACTTTACAGTAAAGGGCTCTCTTAAGATACGTTGGGAAAAGAAACAGTGGTGGAGAGAAGACACTTGCCATATATGAAATGCTAAACTTATCCAGTATGGGTGCTGTCCACCAGCTTCTTCTAATGGTGCCCTGTGGGACAGGAGAAAGCAGTAACCAGATGGAAAAATGCCTCAGGAATGTTAAGAGCATTTGGGTCATGCTCAACAAACCTCCATAAACTTGTGGAAAGCTTCAGGGAAAACAGGATAGGGCACAGTCAAGTGCAGTGAAAAGGCAATTTTAAAAAAGTAGATTTTATTTGTGGGTCGAGCTCCTAAAGAGTGCTCAGGTAAACACAGTGAACAGCACTGAGGGGTCCTGGGAGGGGCCACTCTTCTTTCTGCAAAACTTGTTTAAAATAGGTTCTGGGATGACTGCAACCTCCTCTGCTGGTAGACTGAGTGAACCCAAACTGGAATATACATTCCAAATAATGTTACAAAATTGGCATCTCTGGCCTGTGTAATTTCCTTAGGAACACCATCTTTTGGAAGATACAGCTTTCATTTTCCCTGTGGTGCGCAGCTGCCCCGTTCAGACACTGCAGCCTGTCCCTTGTTGGGTAGTGGTGAAACTGTAATGTTATAATTGCCCAACATCCACTTCAGTGGGAGCTCTTTTCATAATTCTGGTGATAGACTAGTGCCAGAGGCCCCGGTGGATTTTCACTCCAAACAGCTTTATTGATCCTGGAGAGTTTTGCCTGTTGTTTGGATTGCTTTCCATTTATTTCTGGAGCCCTGATTTAGCAGGCCTCTAATTCTGGTGGTGGAGAAATATTTCTGTCTTGTTCTTCCCATCTTTCTTTCCTGTTATGTAGTTACTCAGGGGGCAGAAAAGCTCTTAACAGGGCCCAGGATTACTGCTTAAAATCCTCCTGGTTTCTTCAGTACCCTGAAATGCTCCCAGTAATTGGTAATGGCACTGCAGACGCTTAAAATCTGTGAATCTAGAAAATACTTGACATTCTGAACTGCTTTACAGTGACTCATGCTTCTGCTCTACAGACTCAGTCTGTCCAGATGGAGAGAATTACATGCAGCAAGTAGTTTCAACTCTGCTGGGAGATACTTTCCTAAAGGAATGTGTTCTCACCTCTAAGTGAGATCTTCTGGAGGATTACAGCATGCTACAGTCAACAAACCAACGAGGAAAAAAGATGCACATCTTATAATAGAACACTGGCATGAATCAAATCATACAAACAGATGATTATGGGCATTTTACATAACCAGTCAAAATTAGTTTGTCTTCAGTATGATCACATTTCTGGAGCCCATTATATTTTATTCCACTTTGAGACTAACTATTATTAAGTTAAGGTGAATTTACTTTAAAGGGACACTTAATTTAAACAGTACTAATAATTGATGGACCTAGTAAAAATTGAAAACATGTGTAAGCATGTTTAAAATTCATTATTTAGATCACCCAGTATCAAATTCCAAATGCTAAAACTGCAAACTGCTTACCCTGAGAGGCTTAAGGAGGCAGTAATTAATTAAAGCAAGTTACAACAAAAGCAAGTGGCTGTCTGGATATTTGTCACTATCACAGAGGTTTCAGGGCTTAACAGAACCTTTTGAAGCTTGATCTAAAATCTCTAAATCTTGGATAAGTGACTGTGGAATCAGGGTCCTTCACAGCATCCTGTGATTCTTCCCATTTATGTGGAAGAACATAAACAGAACAGGCTGCTGTAATGGCTAGAAGTAACAAAATACAGAGCACCAGTATTACACTGCATTAGTTCTGTTTGAAATTAAGTGATTTTTTTTTTCTCTTTCTAATCAATCTACTTATGTGTGTTGCTTCCTCAGCTGCAATCTCTATGCAAGATTATTTATATTCATTTACGTTCAAAATATTGTCCTGCTCAGAGGAGCTTGGCTAACTTCAGCTGTCTCAACACACAGCAAAGCATTGATTTAAACTGCACAAAGCTGAGCCCGCTGTCGGGTGCTGTACAGGAGGGACTTCTGGGGCTACACTCCTCTCTCGATTCATGTCCCCATCAGGATTTGAGGACTTAAACCTACTACTACAGCGTTTAAAGAACTTTGCAAAGTTAAAGGAAAAGAAAGTATCTTCCAGGACTGCTAATTATTGATTTTTCCTGTGAGGGCAGCGATGCTGAGAGCAGCACACAGTATCTTACTGTCAGAGGAAGGTACAGACAGTGGGATTATCATTTCCATTTGCTCATCCAACACTGACAGCCAGAACAACTCCCTTGATAGACCACTCAAAACCTCTACTTCAAACATAGCATCATAAAGTCATAGTGAACCACAGGCTCTGAAATAAACTTTGTGCAGGTACTTTAAACACTCCTTCTGTGATGGAAGCAAAATGCTTGTAAGTGTACCCCAGGTCTGGAGTTTTTTAGTTCTCAATTCAAACAAGCAAAATGGAACTGACACATTTCCTGGTTAGCCCAGAAATGACTGTTAATCTTGTTTTACTTAAAAACTATTTCTGCCTTTGCTCTTTTCTCGGTTTGACTTCCTATCTTGAAATGTCTCATAGCAGAAGTACTGAGTTCACCTTTCCCCTTGTTCTTAAGGGGATCTCACAACTCTGCCAGTTCCACCTGCAGCCTGCACACTGCTGCAACCTCCTGAACAAAGCTGGGAGCCTCAGTCCCCTGCAGAATCAAGCTGAAAGTGTTTAATTCCATCATCTCTTGAAACCTCTGGAGTCTTTCCATGGTAACATCTCAAATTCTGACTTTGGGAAATCTTGCTGCTTGCTACAAGTCATTGTTCTGAAGTTTTGCCCTTCTGCGTGTGTTATTAAAGTACAAAGCCATTGGAAAACCTGCTGGGGGAACTTTGAAATTCTTGTACCATATCCCAAGGACAATTATTTTTGACTCTTACTTCCACAATTGTATAATATCAGCAAAGCTGATTAGGTTGGGCTTTTTTAAACAATTATTTCTGTAAATACTGTACCAGAATACAGTATTAAAATATTTTAGGAAGAATGGGATCTGCCTTATCTTCCCTTTGTTCCAGAATAGCAGCAGCTGGTTTTATCATTTTCATACAATTTTCTATATTTTCCTATGGTCCTTTTCTTGAATTTCCATAAATAAAAACATTTCAAATGCTTAAATCAGTAAAAACATTGTTACCTAAAATCCATTTTAATGTGTAAGTAAACACTGTATTGGCCTTTTTTACTTCTTCATGCAATTTGTGTCAAGAATATTTCCCTTTCTACTTCTTACATTGCTACTTTTCCCAGCTCCAGCCATAAGAAATGCTTTCTAGTTTATTATATGTCTCCAGTTTAGATTTACATCACTATTTCTAAAAGAAACATACCTAACATATCCTGTTGGTTTTGTAACGTGCTTGGTGGCTTGGTAATGAGGAAAAAATAAGAATTCTAGTGCTTAAAAACCTCAAAGGATTTCAATTATCTTATCCTGTCATCAAATTTGTTCCTGTGCATTTCCCATGTTAGGAAATAGTTAACAACCTCCAGCCAGCAGACTGCAATCAACAGGTTGCTCTAACAGAAAAATAATAACCCTAATCTATCTTTTAAAGTTTAGAAGGTTGAACTAAATGGTGAAAAAACACCGATTAAAGCCCTCTGAAAAACTGAAGTGGGGCCAGAACTGAAATGCTTTGTGTTTTATGAACAAAAATCTTTCTCGTTGCTAAGTGAAAGAACCATCACAATTAAAAAAAAAAAAAAAAAAAGAAACGTTGTAACTTTACAATTTCTGTCTTGCCATCTAGAATTGAATTCTCTCTCTGTCCATAGAAAATGACAACAAAACACTTGCTAACCTTTAGGTGGCCAATTCACAGGCAGGTGGAGAGGTTCAGGTCCCTGGAATAGCGTTGAAACAAAAGCATCCTGTTTTCTTTTTTCAGTGTCTTTCTCTTCTCCTTTTTTTTTAAGCATTTGAACAGTGAAGGGTGGGTGGTGGGGTGTGTGCAGAGAGAGCAGGGGGTGCAGGCAGCCCACGCTGGTGTAGGAAGAGTTTTAATGGCCGATGCTGGGAATGTGGTTTGCCTGCTACAGTGTCTGCACTACTGCAGCTCTGTGTGTGGGCGTAAAGAAATGACACGACTGGGTTTCAAACCATTACACTGAAGATTTGCAAACAGTTAAAAAAAAAAAAAAAGGAAAAAAAAAAACAAAACAAAAAACATAACCCCATCAAGCACAAATGAAAAATTATTACTTTTTTCCTTTTATCTTTTTCTAAGGGTTTTTTGTTGCTTTAACTTAGCAGATGTAATCCAGTCAAGTTTCTTCCTCAGCCTCTAAAGGAAAAAAAGGTAAATTGAGTATTTATATGTTACATAGTGTGAATATTTTGTTATCATTTTTGCTACTATTTATTAATTAATCTACAAGAGCTTGTGCTCCTGGAGGGTATCCAGATTTCCCCAGTGAAAGTCTTCAGAGGACACCTATATTTCTGCTTTAGAACATGCTAAATAGGTGCCTAAATCTTGGTAGCACCAAGCAGCACAGTACAATAGACAACTGGCCAGGACATCTGAGCCCAGGACTATCCCTTGGAAATTCCACAAAACACAGCCAGAAAAACCAGGACATGCTGGCAGCCCACTTTTGTACAGTAGTCCAGCAGCACCTCGGGTTTACTGATCTAAACTGGGCAGAAAACAGACTTGAACGTTTGTTGTAACTACTGGAGACCAAAAGGAGTGAGACAAAGGGGCTGTTCACTGTCATATCATGGGGAATGAGAGGAAAATGGGATTTCAGCTGATATAAAGGTGCTGACACAAGTGACAGTGACTAAAACAGTTATGAACACAGTTGTTGGGAGGGACAGGTGGAAGGTTTTGTCAGAAAAGCAAGAACACTTCTCAAATTCATTTTTTACCACAAAAAGTGAAAGACAGACAAAACAGTTTTAGAAAAGAGCTTGAAAACTTCAGGTAATCTTTCTGACTTGGCTGCTCCATGATAGTAAGGGACTGATACTTGGTAAATGTGTATCTTCAAGTATGCTGAGAAGAGACAGCCGGGTTGGAAACCTCGTGCTCAGACAGAAGGCGTGTGCACTCCGGGGTGCAGGGGTTCAGGTGTGCACCTTTGCACACTCTCAGATGAGCCCCAAATCAAGCAGGATTTCTGGTGCCTTTGGTGCTGTGCTGACTATGGAAAGCAGAGCAGCTGCATGCACAGGGCAAGGGGAGGGAAAGGGGGAGTCTCTGGGTGGTGCCCCCCTTGCTGCTCCCAGCAGGTACCCCTGGCACTCCTCTGCCTCCTTGCCCAGGGCTGAGGAGCCAGAGCTCAATGTCAAACCAGCACAGCTCAGTGTGAGTAAAACCAGCAGGACTGGACTGGAGGGCTTCAGACTGCTGATCCCAAACTTGGACAAAGACAGATAAAGGAGTTAAACACTGAACCACCCAACAGTGAATGAAAAACAATCCCCAGTTCTGCATCTGTAAAAACTCTCAGATATTGCCATTATTACACAGCAGTACAGCCTGACTTGGCACTAAGTGGGGTCTGGCTACTGGCCACAGGAGAAACTTAAATTCTTCTTCCTTATATCCACTACCAGCTGAGGTCAGCTCCAGGAAAATTTTGCTGGAGAAATATCTGTGTCCTCAGCTGATGGAGAAAAGTGAATGTCTGGAGAGACAAGAAATCTGCCAGCCAGCAGGGTTCCATTCATGCAGACCGAGTGCCATTGCACAACTTGATGTAGTCTGCAAGCTGACATTGCTTAAATCAATTTGGTAGAACTGGTCGTTTTCCTGGCATTGCAGACGTTTTTGTGTGTGGGTAGAAGTAAAAGAAAAGAACCACAATTTTTTCTATTACTCTTTCTCTAAACTTTTAATCTTTGGGTTCTGTCTGCTCAATGAAGACACCTTTTGCCCAGTTAAACACCATGCATTATTAATGAGTGATATTAGCTCAATCTTTTATTAATCATATTTTTAAAAAAATACTGTTATCTTGACTCAGTTTGAAAAGTGTAGTAACAAAATACACATCCTGAAGCAGTAACTCTCTGAGATGAATGTGTTGCTCATTTTTGTCTCAATAGGACCTGGACAACTACTTCATGACCCTGTACTGCTGTATTTCCAAGTCATCATTTCTCCATGGTGTTGGCAACTGTGCTGCAGGTGAAGTACACCTGGAATGTCTAAATCCACCTAATCCTCCTCTGAGGACTAATCCCTATGAAGAACCATTGTGTAATATGGATATTGGTTATCACAAATAGCAATACTTCTTTTACAGACATGAACTCTTAAGTTTGAATGTACAGAAATCATGGTTGCCTACACATGGATCATTTCCAGCATGGTAGTTAAGGTGACTGTTTTCTACCAAAGATCACAGCTTTGTGAATTGGCAGAATCTTTTACAGTGACTATTAAAAATGTGGGGAAATAATTGAATATAAAAAAATATTAAAAAAATATTCACGTTATTTTAAACTGGACAGCCAACTACTGCCTTCCTGCATATTAACACTGCATAACTACTAAGATTCATCTGGCAATTCATTCTGTTTGTTTCAAACTACCACCCAAAGAGGGGTACAACCCTCACAAACTGGTCAGGCCATACCAAGAGAAAAAAAAACTTGAAGGAAAAAAATGTGCTTGGACAGCAAAAGGGAGAGACAAAGCTTCATTAGAAGCAAATGTGGGTCTCCTTGCCAAAAAAAGTCAGTTCAAGGAAAATTCAAACAGAAGGCAAAAGTAATGAATCCCATAGGGAAAAGACTCAAGGGCTGCTGAGAAAATGCTAAGGCAGCCACAAAACTGAAAAGGTTCAGCTGGTTCCGACACAAGCTCAATGTTTCACTAAGAATTGAATTTTTCCTTTAAAGTGCTTGGGATTTTTTCCACAGCCCAACAGCAAGGCTGGACAGGCAGACACTCACCCAAAGGAGAAAGGGAAAGAAAAAAGAATAGTCCAGCCTCAAACCATCTTCCATTAAAATCCCATATACCTTTTTTCCAAATGTAGTTTTAATGTATGTTAGGTAAGGCTTTAAATGCTGAATCATCACACAGTTTGATTTGGGGCTTTATTTTGTTTGGGGTCTTAGTATTAATTGACCATAAGCAGGTATGGTGAAGGGTTGTTTTATGGACTAATTTACAAGGATAGCCTAAAATCCAAGAAAAGTCTTGGACATCAGAGAGAAAAAGCAGATGAGCCCAGCTTTGCTCCTGAAGTATCAGGTGATGGGGTGGGAACGAAGAGCTCCAGCTCCTCCTCCTTGCCCAAATCTTCCTTTTGCTGACAGTTGAAAGGTTAAAAAGCAGAGGATGTTATAGTACCTCTGCCACAAAAATGATGCTTTGTAGGAGGAACAGTAAGGGTCTTTCCAGATCCTAAAGACTGTAGGATTAATGAGCTGTAGTTTTTTCCAGCATATCACATCACAAAAATGAGAAATTACCATTGTGACACACTTAGAAGCAATGCAGCTTTCAGAGGAACAGTTGCTCCAACTCAAAAAGGCAACAAGGTTCAGTGGTTTGTACGTGCACAAACTACAGATGTATTCATTTTTCCATCTGTTTCTTGTTTGCACAGAAAAACAGATAACTCAGAACTACTGACAGTACTCAGAAATGTTCTAAAGCCCACCAAGTGCACTGCCTTTAATGTGATTTACAGAGAAAGAGAATAGAATTTGACAGGGTCATTGATCACTTGAACCAACTCAGATCAATGTCAAAACCAGTAAAAGGAAGCAGCAGTAACTACAAATAGAGAAACACAGCATTCCCATCAGCAGGACCCCAGGCCAGCACCAGTCACCAATAAACCCATGGTCCACACCATTCAGACAACTCAGTTACGTATTTTTTACTTTCCCCATCAGTTTCTACATAGTTGTGTTTTTCCCCAACATGTTGTCAAGGAAGCCCCACACTCCTGTAGTGTAGTGTCCAACTCTTTATTGCTATTGACACACCAAAATTTAGGATTTTGAACCAGTTGATACACTGTCCTTCCCATTCTGAAGGGAACTTCACTTATACTGTAAGCTGGATAGAGTTAAAATGAGACCTCTTTTGGAAGTTCAGCTCTTCCAAAATACCAGGGAGAAAGTTGCCAATTAACTCTTCTGTTATTTTATTAATAATTTTACATATCAATATTCTATTATGCTATATGCTATCCACTGAAAAATAGCCCTGTAACCCGACTGGTGTCTTCTTATTTACCTTTGTCTCAATTCCACTCCTATGTTATCTTTGAACAATGTTGAGCTCTTCTGAAAAACAATGTTTTGTGAATTTTGTGAGAGTTGCCAGCTAACTTTCAAGTGATAATAATTAAGTTCCAGTTGCACACTGCTTGTATCTGTGTCATACTTTTTGTCTAACAGTTATACAGAATTTCACTGGGAGAAGAGGTGCTATATATAAATATATGCCTGAACACTGAATTTAGGATGCACTGCAGGGAGCAGGAGCTCTCCTGCCCCTGGGGGGTGCCACGGTGATGTCCCCTGTGCCCACACTGAGCTCCTGAGGAGCACATGAGTCACATCCACACTGCAAAGCACCAGGGCAGGCTCAGATCTGGCACTTTGTCTCACCCTGGGCTGAGAAGCTCTTCCACGTTCCACACAACACTCACCTGTTCCAGGGGGGCCCCAGGAGGGTTCCAGTTCTCATCACGTGCCTTAAGGCTGCAGTTCTTACCCTGAGTGCCTCATGCATGGATAACTGCAGGATAAAGGTCATGTGAAAGAGCACTCCTGCCAGAGTGAAGTTTATTGTTGCACTGGACTTGGATTTCAGTTGTCTGTCACGGTGAGAGGTATTTCTGTCCCTCTCTCCTTTGGGTCTCATGGAGCTTTGCTTTTATCTGTCGTCAAGGAAACACCAGGGTTCTTTCCCCTTGCTCATTAATGTCTGCATTTTTGTTTCCATAGCTACAAAGGAACCTTAGTGTTTTAAAATAGCAGTAATTGGATTACCATGACTTTTCCAAATTTATTGACACCATTAATGGCTCCGATTTTCAAAAGCAGACACTGAAATTGTATCAGCAGTTTTTCAGCTATTAACATGTTATCTCCTTGTCCTGAAATCCCGGGTACGTGTTCAGAAAAGTCTTCAGCATCCACACACTCACTGCAGCCAGACTCAGGCTCCATACATGGTGCTCTGAAATTACTGAAAATACTAATAGTAATGCTCTTTACTTGAATTAGTTTCAATTTCTGATAGTCTCCTGCGAAGGTTCTGTTGTGAATCTGCTCAGATTTAGCATATTACAGATCCTTTGTCATTTGACCCCAGTAGAATAATCCAGAAGAATTTTTACAGCCAAGGATCTAGGCAACTCAGGATGTTGGAACATGGGAAAAGCACAAAGAATTGAGAGTACCAGCACTGTTAACAACTGGAATTACTTAGCAGGGACATAATTAATGTTTTAAGACAAAAAGTGACACTCCTACACTGTCTGTGGCTCTGTGTACCCTCCTACCACCCTGAAATTGTTCCTGTGCTGCCTTCCAGCACTTTTCATTTATGTGTTACCATTTATTTCCCTATTTGAGGTGCCCACAAAGCACCATAAGTACCTATTCTGTACCCCTACCCTTTCTTTCCTGCCCCTTCTGCCCTGAACCAAGGACAGAAAGCAGCTGAATTCCCTGTAAGGATGTCCCAGCAGTGGTGTCACCACTCCTTGTGCTGAGCCCCAGCCAGAGACACACAGCAGTGCCACACTGGAATTAGAATAGAATTAACCAACAGTTTAAAAAGTTGTAAGAGGTGGACACACAGAATGTCCAGATACCATCTCTTGTTTTAGAAAAACAAGCTCAGGAGGGTCACCAACCTAAGATCTAGGCATAGAAAAAAGGTGACAAGTGGCTAAACACAAATAAGTGTGAACAAGGAAGTCTCTTTAATCGAAAATATTAGCTCCTATTTTCCACAATGGATTTCTGTGCATCCTGGAGGCTCAGACATTCTATTACCATGGAAACAGTATCCTGTGTCTCTGAGGACCTGCTGTGGCTGTGTGCTGTTATGGAAACAGTCATCTGAACAGCTCAACTCATGTCTGTATTTCAGTGCTTCTGTCTGTAAAGATCCATTGCTAATTTATCCTTTCAGGTTTCATTTTAATAAAAACTAAGTTGCTGAAGTACATGACAATTTAATAAACTCCTCAAGGCTTCTCCAAATTAAAAATATAGCAATGAAAAAAAAAATACATTAGAATTACCTTGCCCTTTCAATAATTACCAACCTCTCCTAATCCCTACCATCAGCAAAGGTTTGGGGAAAAGATGGGTCTGTCCTCCCTAACAATTGTTAATAAAGAAAACTACTTCAGGAAAAGCAAATTTTGATGTCATATTCTGTGCAAGGACTTCTTCACATACCCATCCTGTGTGCCAGCATGGAAATGAAATTCAAAACGTAAGAAGGTACAGGAAGAAAAAGTGGCTCATGTGGCTGAACTGGGAATTCTCACATTTTAATTCCAGGTGAACTGTTCTTTGTCTAAGAAAAGCCATCCAAGACAGATTTCAGAAAAGATAACATGTGAGTTGGAAGCTCAACTCCCACTAATTTTTTCCTGGGAATTGAATCCTTAGCTGATCCTAGAAAATCTCCTCAACATTTTCATATTTGTAACATCTGAGATACTACTACTTACATATTTCACTAGAGTTCTGTGGGCATGACTAGTTTGTATTTTCTTGACTAAAGCCATCAAAGAATCAGGCACACAACTAAAAGGTGCTGTTCAGGTTAATAGTCAGCTTCCTGCCTAATTACATAGATTTTTCTATGTAGTTACTGCAGCTTAAGACTATAAAATCACACTTTTTATCTTTATCTTTTTTTTTCTTTAATCAAAATCATCCACAGCAAGAAAGTACTTTCCAAACCATCCTAAGAAGGTTACATCCCATCTCTTTATTCCTGCACCAAATACTAGTTACTGTGGCTTGTAAAGGGAACATTTCCTCACACTGAATATCTGAATATCTCTGATTACAATCACATTTTAAAATTTATAAAGAAATTGCCCAAACAAAATTAATTTATGAGTATAATTCAAATATCACCACTGATCTTCAGGGAAGCAGGAAAAGAAAAGCTACTTAGAAATGTGTCAGTTTTGAAACCCAGGTCTTCTCCCCTCTTGGGAGGGATACAGTGATACCTCAGCAATATCATCATCATCTATTTTTTTTTCCTTTAAAATATTTACAGACTCTTTTATCAGCAAGGATTAAGATAAGTGACACTCCGAAACACACATTTATAAAGGGAACAAACATTGATTTTGGAGTAAGCAAATTAAATATGTTTTAGCTGTTGCTGATACTGGTTTGTCTCCAAGTTTTGTGATTAATGAAGCTTTGTGGAGGCTTTTTATTAATATTACCATTTTCCTTAGAAGTCTCCTTGCCTGTTGCTCCCCTCGCTGATGGATCTGGCAGCACCAATCCCCGTGTGAGTCTTTGTGCTCAGGAGTGTCCAGCTGGTCACACAGTATTTGTTTTTCCTGTTCCTATGCTACTCATCCCACTGCACATTTGGGAGCTCCTGGCTTTGAAGACACATAGAATCCACAGATGGATTAAAAAGAAGAGCTGTGCTCTTCATCTTGCCTTTTACAGACCTTTATTTTTAATAATTACTGCTTTACACTGTTTTGTGTATTTCAGAGAGCTTCTGGATACTCAGAATTTTTCACCAGTACAAGGTGTATATAAAAATTCCTCTTATTTCTGAGCATGAAAACCAAACATTGACACTAAGAAACTTAAACTCCATTTTTGCCACCTTATTAATCATGAACCTGCTGGGTCTCCTATTGAATAAATGCACTAGAACTGATATAAATATTATTTATTGTGCAGCAACTTGGAAGTGGTCCCTAAATGACTCAATTTAGAGGTAAAATAAATAGAGGCAGCTAGGTGGAAAGTGCCTTAATGTACACTATGCAAGACCGAGATATGAAAAACTTCATTTTAAGTGGTTTTGTGAGAAGAGCAGTCAATGCTAAAACTACTTACTCATTTTTAAAATATTTTTAACTTCAGTTTGTAGCAGTCTGTTAACATTTTGGACTCTGTACTCATGTAACACAGAACATATATACATCCTCAGGAGATGAATTAATCCAGGCTGACTTAATCAAACCGGGATAAATTTGATTTCTCAGTGCATGGAATTTAACTTTTTCTGATTTTTTTTTTATTTATACACATGGCTTATTCCTTTTATTATTGCTGGAACACTAAGTTGCAGACAGCTTCATTTCAGCAGCACATTAAGTCTAGGCAGCACAGTGATGAAAAAGCTGTTTTCTCACAAAGGGCTCTCTAATTAATCATTGCTAATGAAACTGCTAATTAACAATAATGGGGGTGGTGGAAGGCCTAGAAGAATCTGAGGGCTGAGTCCAGGCTGTGAGGATTTCACTTGCTGTCCTTCATAAATGCAACACACCCAGGGCTGGCCTGCAAATCGATTTTTAATAGCTCATATGTTCTTGTAATATTTACTAAATTCTTATCTCCTCTTCACGTTCTTGCATATGTTTGACTCAAATTCTCTTGGTCTGTGTGTAGCAGGTTTGTACAGGCCTGTTAAATGTGTTTGGCTTTGGATCAGGACAGAATGTAGTGGAGTTCTTTTGCAGGATTTCCAAGATTATAAGTATTCCCACATATTCCTCTCACTTTCCTTCAGTGCTGTAATATTTCACAGCTAAGTACATAAAAAGCCCCCATGGCCTGGAGTGTCAGTGGTTACAGGAAATGCAGAATCAGGCATTTTATCAAGCTGGACTCTGACAGTTTTGATCACACCATCTCATGGCCTTTGATTTTGATTTTTCTTAAATGGAATCTATGACTTTTACATTAGTGAAGATTTTATGGAGTCTGCTTACTTCACAGTTTAATATGTTTATTAGAACATACCATGAAAGAAAATACTTTTGTCCCAACTGTGCATGAAGAGTATTCTGTTACTTTATTTGCATGGAAGATCCTTGCATTATATTTCCAGCTTAAACTCTCCTATTTGATTAATATTTTTTTTTCTTTTTCCTTTATAGTTTATCCCTTAGGTTGGATGAAATGAACTCATGAGAACCCCTCAGAAGGCTGTTTGGAAAAGCAAAGCATTTTCAGTGAAGCTACAAACAGGAAACCACCACTTGCCAGATGAGATATTAAAAATCTAAAACTATCAGAGTGCCTCATTCCCAGAAGGACAAGGATCATTTTCAGGTGAAGTTTTTGACTTCCATGCTCTCTGTTTCCCTGTGAGTTGTCAGTCTTGTCCAAAACCAGCCCTTCTTCTCAGCTTGGGGCTGGGAATTCCCACTGTCAGGCCCAGGTGAGAGGCTGGGACTGAGCCTGAAGTTGCTGCTCCTATTAAAGATCTGAGGTCCCAGAGAGGAGGTCTTGTGTTCTCAAGACTGGATCCTCCCCCTGCAAAGAAGTGACAAATACAATCCCAGCACTAAGGACAGCAGAAATATTCTTAAGTCCAGGGCCCACCTGTTCTCTAGCCCACAAAACTTTCAAGAAAAATTATTTAATGCCTTGCCTTCAGCAGAGCTGTGGGGTCAGCCATGGGCACATGAAAGCCTACGTGCCTGGAGACTGTTTGGTTTATATTGATTTGATCATTGTCTTGGTGACAGTTGTCGGCATTGATGACTAAGTGGCCACTTCCACTTTGTGTATGACAAAGTGACGACTTCTATTTCCAGGTTTTGGTTTCTTTAAACCATATCCAAAGATTGCTGATGGAGCACAGGATTTTTGAAACAAAGAGAAATTTTGGACACAGGAGCATGGTCTGAAGACCATGAGCTACTTTTGTGATTTAATACATAATTCTGACCATGACCTGTCATCAGTGGTTCTTCAGACTTTGCACTGAAAGTTGCACCCAGCAAATGTTTGAGAGCACCATGTTTTTATAAGAACTGTTGTCATCGTTTGAGTTATACCAGGATCACTGGAGAAGAAACATGATTATCTCTAAACAACACAAAATCATCAGCATTTTCAAAGTACTTTAAAATTTGTGGTTTTGTCTTTAATTGTGCTCTTACTGTGCTTGCTCATGAGTTGTGGGTGATAACATGTGATTATCATCTGCCTACTTGATCATATGCACATTTGTGATGCTTGCCAGAGCAAACATTATTGGCTGGGATCTGTCACATTCTCAGTTTCAGAGACTGTTTCCCAGACAACAGCAGAGTCCCCTTCATCCACGAGCCGTGCACCACCCTGGACCTGTGCTCAGTCTAACACCTGGAGGCAGCTGCTGCTCCCACT
This sequence comes from Cinclus cinclus, assembly GCF_963662255.1. NCBI lineage: Eukaryota > Metazoa > Chordata > Aves > Passeriformes > Cinclidae > Cinclus > Cinclus cinclus. The sequence goes on from NC_085063.1 coordinate 12,111,598, forward strand.
CCTGACACAGACATTTGTAGAGCCATCATCCAACTGCCTGAACTCTGCAAGTCAAGGAAACTGCACAGCCTCAATTAAAAAGTCAAAATGAGTCAAACAGCACCTACCTTGTTACAAATTCTGAGTCAGTTTTTAAATTGAAACCAGATCATTCCTTCTCAAAAGCCGTTTAAGGGCCATGTACTACCTCTTTAAGACCCCTGCTGCCAAACTTAAAGCCAAGCACAGATGTGTAAGGTGGTAAATCATTTCTCTGTAGTAATTTGAGTGTGTTAAAACAAAGGAGCCCAGAGGGCAGGTGGAAGAGTGAGTGTCAGAAGCAGCTCAGGCCAGCTGGGGGGATCCTACGTGCAGGGCATTCACATTTTGGATGTTGTCAGGTGGGAGAGGAAGCTGATGAGAAAAATAATTATTTGCATTCAAAGTATATAAACAGTGCCAGAGCCTGGTTACTGTAGGCAGTGTTAGACAGAGTGTTTCCCAACTGCAGGAGATGTATCACATGCTGGGTAAGGAAGGTATATGAGACAACAGAACTCAGAAGGTGTGCAGCTCTAGGCCTCTTGGCACATTTTATGGCAGAAGAATAAAATTAAAAGGATCTGAAAATCAAATATTTGCCCCAGATCATTCCATTAAAAATGCACGTTTTTAATATGACCTAACTTAAACTCTGTGTTGTGAAGCAAAGATAATGTCTGGGTTTGAATTTATCGAGGGGAGTGGGCAGGGTATTGGGGGGAGTTGGGCAGGGTTCTTCAAGGTGTGCAAGGGTATTTGGGGAAGGGAGAGCTGTTAAATGGCAGGTAACAAAATCTCAGTCTCCCCTTGATGTTCTTAGTCCAATCATCTAAAACTGAGTGGCTGCAGCAGCAGTGTAGCAGTATCACAATTAGCAGTTCAGATCCCAAGCTATCCTTCCATATCAGGTGGCCACAGCTTTCTGAAGACCTTATCACTAATTTTTTGTTTTTCACTCATTACGAATGACTTCAAATGTGAGGGAAATATTAAATTATTTTGCTTATTGATCCTGTGACGCTCAGTTGGAATATCCTGTAAGTTTGCAGAGGGTGAGCCATTCCCTCTGTGAGTGCCATGGGAGATCCACGGTAGGATCTGATGGGAGATTTACCACCTTCTATACCACTCTTTCATATCCCTTCTGACTGCAACTCTGCCTTTCAGAGCTTCTCCAAGAAAAACCAAATCCATGATCAAGATGAAGAGGCCATTCTCTCTCCAAGCAAAGACTGCTTTAAATCTTTTAAAGATATCCCTCACCTCCTGCTGAGAGCTTCCTCAGCTGCATTCTGTGAATGATGTCCTTGGCTTTCTTCACTGTTTCCATAAAGTACCAAAGGCTCTTATCTGACCCTGAGCACACAGGTTTACAACAGGACATTTGCACTCTGAATTGTTCTCAGGTTTTCCTGTCTGGACATCTCCATTACCTGAGACACTGAAATTGAAATCACGTCCTGGAGAGTTGTGCAGTGTAATTGTAGCTGTGGTGACCAATATCTGCTAAGGGAGGAAAAGCTACTTCCTCACACATGAGGACTTGTGCAAATTGAAACCTAAAAACTCTTCTCACAGGGACACACAGGGAGTGGAATACACAGACAACACATGTGATCCAGCCCCCTCTCGTGGTTTTTCCACACAGAAGGCAGGAATCAACTCAAACTGATTTCTCAGTAGTTATATAAATACCTGCATCTCTTCTCTGAAAGGTGATATGGTTTACTGGCATTTCATTTCTTCTTAGGGAGTGATAGGTATTAGTGAGGATAGAAAGTGATAACCTGTAAAAATGTTTATTTGTATTTCCTAGGCAACTTGACAGCTATTTCTGGTGGAATATGAAGGAATAAGGGAAGGGGACTTGTTGGCTATTTCTATAAGCTGTTTTTGCTTCAAACTGAGGGAGGAAGTAAATACTGCAGGATAGAAAACAAAACTGTCCTGGCCAACTGATAAAGTGCAGAAACAAATACAGGCATTTGGTTGTCTTCCACTGGTCTGTGTTATAACTGAGTTGAACTGAATTGCATGATACAAACAGCAAGTCAATGTTTGTCAGCAGGTGAAGAACAAATGCACTGAACTGAGAGAACTGCTGCAGGTCTGGCTAGAGCCAAGCTGGTTCCAGCGGGTGTTTTGGGGGTGCACAGCATTTGCCAAATCAGTCCTGATCAGTTGTTCTTGTTCTGCAGCACTAACATGACCTTCCTGTCATTTTTCCATTTTCATTTACGGCTCACGGTGTAAACAGAAATTTAGCTGCCTTGTTCACTCACAGTGCTCTTCCTGGCCATTTGAAGACCTGTCCCAGAGCAACATGAGCAGCAGCCCCAGGACAGAAATAACTGTCCTTAGGTGGCACCAGGGCCAGCTCACACAGCTCACAGAGCCCGGGCAGAGCTGCAGAGCAGCTGCACAGGGGCAGTTTGGCAGTGCAGTTCCCCTGCTTGAGGCTGTGAGGTTTATGGAGCTCAGGACTCCTCAGTGCTATTTGCTGCATTCTGCTCCTTTCCCTCTGCCCTGGGTCAAATGAGGGCTACAGGTCTCAGTGATGAGGAATTTGGGACAACATTTCTGAAGAAGAGAGGTGAAGGGCTTTGGGGTGGGAGGTCAGTTTGCTGCAGCAGTGGGGAGCACTGTTAGGACTCAACATCAGCAATGAAACTGTCAATGCCTTGCAGAGGAGGAAGAACGGTAAAGAATGCTGGTTACTTCCATAAGGACACATTTTCAGTATTTGAAGGGGAAATATTTTTATTCCATTTATGTTTCTCTGAAGAGACAAAGAGATGCACCAAAGCATGCAAATATTACTCTTTGCTCCAGTGTGAGCTCTGTTCTGACCTAATAAATGTCTCATCATGGAAACTCATTTGTGTCCAACACCACTTTTCTAGAATGTTCTGTAGTGGTGGCATTTCCCAATTGGTATCTTTAGATATTAATCAGAAACCTGGAATGATCAAAATTACTCGAGCAAAGCTCCTATTAAAGTATGGGCAAAGCTAGAGGAGTGGGTACCATCCTGCACTGAGGTATTGCTGCGCTTTCTTGCTGTCAAATATGAAGGTATTTGTTTATTAAAAGCACCATTTGATGTGACCTTGTCATACAGGAATGGATTATGACTTGTCAGGCATTAATGAGCCAATTCTGGAAGCACTGAAAAGGAGCTTTGCTATCCAACAAAGTTTTTTTCTAAGAAGTACATTCAGGAAAACACAGCCAAGCACGAGGAACTGAGATACTGGATTGACAGCTGATGAAAGGGTGTTTATAGATGGGCAGCCGTGAAGAATTGTATAATGGAAGTCACTGAAGAGGTACGTCTGGAAAACACTGACTATTTTCTATCATTACAGCTGCCAGATTGACAGAGGGAGTGGGAACTTGTTTTTCAAGCTCAAGAAAAGAGCAAGACCTTTGAATGGTTTTCATTAATATTGCCTGTGAATACCGGAATATCACACAAATAAAACTTGGATTTCAGATCAAGGAACTTGTGCAGTGTAACTGCAGCATAGCCATATTTCAGAATACGACAGGGGGGAAAATACACCCCAAAATACAATATTCCTAGGCGTAGGAAATAGTAAACACACCAGCTGTCATGTGAAAGGGGCATAGTTGTGATAGCTGAAGCAGAAAAGCAACCAGAGCCTATGACAGGAGTACAGCAGGTGAGTAAGAACTTTCCCCACTCACCCCTCTCTGTATCTGTCCTCTGCACAATTCAGTTCTGGTGACCTATGACGAATGGCACTTGAGACTTGCATTCATTTCCCTCAGACTCGGCCTGAGTCACTGCCACTGTCACCAAACCCTTTTCAGGGTGGAATTCAGTGACATGTTGTGCTGCAGAGTGGGCTGGTTGATCTCTGGAGCAGGGCTCTGAACCAGGGTGGTGTTTGCTTTCCTAATGGAAATATAATACCTGTATTATAGTGTAGGCCTGGTTGGGTTTGACAATCTGGGGTTTGGGTACCCACTATGGAGAGCAGGAATGATCTGGATATAATGCTGGAGATAAAGAGACTTTTGGGTTGTGAGTTATTTCCTGATATTTGTGCTTTTTGATCAAATTTATGAGGTTTTTGTGAGGCTGCTTAAAGGGGACAAGTCACACTTCCCTACTGGCAAATATGGGTCTGCCAATACAAAATCTTCCTGCCTCATTGAGCAGCTAATTGTTTGGGACCCCACAGCACTTTCCTACAGACTTCCTAGGGCAATTTCCAGTATTTCTTAGCTATGCCAAGATTGCTTTGCCAAAATCTGACACGTAAGAATCACAAGGCCCTTTTCAGGCATCAGTTGTATTAGCAGTTGTGAGCAAACAGCCCCTGAAAGACACATATGGACTAAAGAATCTCATCATGGGTTTCCACAGGTTTTTATATTCTCTTGTAGGTGTCCATCATCATCCTCAGTGATCATTTTGGTACTGCCTGGGACTGGACAAACTCAACTGACAGAATGTTTTCCTTTATTTCAGCTATTAGACAGATACTGACAACATACAGGGGCAAAGATGTTGGATTTTATGGTATTGTAATACATGTAAGTAGTTGTAATGTTTAGGATGCACCACTTCTCATTCTGCAGTTACAAACGTGCATTTTATTTTCCTAAAGTCTGGCTGTATTATTTATAACTGTGTGATTTCTCTTACAAGACAGGTTTATAAGTAGTTTCACACTTGATATCACTCAGATATAGAAAGCTACTTTAACACATCTCCTGTTAAAATAGACTGAAGTTTACATGAGCAAGAGCTGCTGAAATGTAGCTCCTAATTTGCACCATATGTTGGCATGCTTCCCTCTTGGAGATGGCATTTTGCTTTGCTTCCAGTAGATAACATTTCTTTAACAGAAAAAAAACCTGATGAGAGGCTACAGGCAGCCTAATGGATAAGGGATGGGTATCTGCTACACTGCCCCTGCCTGTTAAAGGGTCACCACCTTCCACAACTGTGTCATACTGAGACCTCCCAAAATGCTTCACATTTTTAACATCCTTTGCAAAATTCTCCAGCTGCAATAATCCTTCAGTGGGTATTCAGACTACAATGGATTTAGAGCTGCCTCACAATCTCCCAGCAGTAATTCTGTCCACTCTGACAGATCAGCAGTGTTCAGGAATAGTCCATGACGTGAAAGAGTAAGGGAAAATAGAATCAAGACAGGTACGCCCAGCAAAAATAAGCAGCTCTCATTTAAGTATTTGCTACTGGCTGAACCTGGTATTTATTAAACAGCAGCTTCTCTCTAACAGAGGCGTTGGATCTGATGTTCGGGATGCACAGGGGCTGCTCTCGGAGCGCTCGCCCAGCCTGGCTGGGCTTTCTGGCACGGCAGGCGGGTGTCAGCAGTCACGGTGCGGTATCAGCTGTTTCTGCGAAGTTTCCCTCTCATGCCGTTCCACTGAGGCTATTTCTGTGCGGTTATGAGCACACAGAGGTCACTCCCTCTTTGGAACGCTACCCGGCTGCTTGAAAAAAACAACAAAACCCGTTTGCACTGAACTCACGGCACTTTCCAATACTGCCGAGACTTTTAGAAGGGAGCGCTCGATGGCGCGCCAAGAACCGCGCGTGGGTCCGCTTGGCGCTGTGGCCGTTCCTTCACTAACGCCGGGAACGTCGCTGGCTCCTCCCGAGGATGAGTCGGGAGGCGGTCGGTGGCAGGGGCGGGTGCGGGGTTATGCGGTTATGAAACCCTTACGAAACCTCTTACAAAACCGGCCGGGCCGGGCCGGGCCCGCGGCACCGCGCCCCCTGCGTGACGTCACACCCCGCCTGTGTCCCCTGCCAGCCCAACGAGGAAACGGCGCTGACGTCATCGGCCACCTGCGGCCACACTGACGTCATCAGGCACCGCGGCCCCAGCCCCACCGCGCCAGGGCAAGGCGGCGAGGGGCGGCGAGGGGCGGCGGGCCCCAGCCTGATCGGAACGCGGCCCACAGGCCACACCCCCCCATGTTCGAGCGATGGGCGGCGCAGCCGGCGGTGCCATCCCCGCTCGGGCCTTTCACGCCCGGCCCGGCGGTCACGGGCGCCGACCTCACCCGAACGTCCCCAATGGGGCCCGGCCCCGGGGACACGGTGCGCGCCCCGTGACGTCATCGCGGCGCCGCGCGGCGATTGGCGGGCGCTGCCTGCGCAGGCGCGCGCTGCCGGCGGCAGAGCCGGGCCCGTGGAGCCGAGCGGCGGCAGCAGCGGCGGTGGGCGCGGAGCGCGCCCGGGCCGGGCCTCGCAGCCATGAAGATCTGGACCTCGGAGCACGTGTTCGAGTAGGTACCGGGCCGGGCCGGGCCGGGCCGGGCGGCGGAGGGGCCGGCCCCGGGCGCGGAGGGCCGAGGGGTGCGGGGACTGCGCCGCGCCAGGGTCGCCCCCCGGGAGCTCCGCGCCGCGGCCTCTCGCCGCCCCTGACCTTGCCGGGCCGGGGTCACGGGCTGGGGAGGCTCCGGAGCTGGTGGGGCTGCGGAAGTGGCGAGGGCTGTCGCTGTGCGGGGTCACCGCGCTGTCGGCACCGAGCTGCGCCCTTGTGCTGCCCGGAACACCATGAGGCCCTTCACGGTGTCGGGCCCGGCTCAGGTGCTCCGGAGCAACTGTTAAAAATAATCTGAACGGAGTACTCAACTTGACAAATCACTCTAGCATTACGAAAACGGGGATACAGTGCAGTCTTTTAGCATTGACGTCACAAGGAAAACATTCTTACCAGTTATAATAGAACTCAGCACACCCAATTAATCAGGTGCGTTGTATACTTGATTTTCATGTGCACTGCCCAGTCAATGCAATAGGGGTTTTTCTCCAGCGAAAGATACAATCCTGTTGCAACCAGAGCTGTGAACTGAGTGTCCTGATTGTGTTTGGGCAGTCACCCCTGGGAAACTGTGATGACAGCTGCCATGAGGAAATACCCCAACCCCATGAACCCCTGCGTGGTGGGAGTCGATGTCCTGGACAGACACGTGGATCCCAGCGGGAAGCTGCACAGCCACAGGCTCCTGAGCACAGAGTGGGGAATCCCGTCCATTGTGAAATCGGTGGGTATTGTGTCACAGGCCAGAAAGAGACGCTTCGGGGAGGGGAAGCTCCTGAGCCAGCTGTTGTAATAGACGTGTATCATTTCATAACTTTAATGGTTTAAAAGTTTAATGGTTTAAGCATTTCTCTGTTGGGAAAGCTCAGCAGAAGTAGACAGTGACCCTGATAGCCAAATCTGTGGCTCAGACTGCTTCCATCTGGAAAGTGAGATCTACATCAACTGAAAGCTCTGTTTTAAGCTAAATCCTAATTGTGTTCTCTTGGTGTTGTGTTCTGCTTGTGCACTTAAAGACACAAAGCATTGCAGTGGGTTATGGAATTGATCCCATCTCTGTTTGCCTGCCCCCAGCTCATTGGCACCTGCAGGACAAGGACATATGTACAGGAGCACTCTGTTGTTGACCCTGTGAAAAGAACAATGGAGCTTAAATCCTGTAATGTAAGTAGTTGTGTTTGTACCACTAAAATGGATCACAGAGTATAGCACCACCTTGTACATATGAAAAGGAAAATCATCTTGAAAATAACTTTAAAATTGCATTAGAATAATATGAGTGAAAGGTTTCAGTAATGTGGCAATAGTTGATCAGTTCTTTTTCTCAGGAAGGATATACTTGGCTCTGGGAATTTGTCACTGCTGAAGCTGTGAATATGCTGATGAGCAGCAGTTTTGTGGGTGGGGGTGGTGTTAAATAAAAATGTTTCAAAGCCTCTTGCTGTATGTACACTGTGACTGTTTGCTAATCACATAACATTTTGCCCTCTGTAGTACTCTTGTTATTTGTATCAAGGGGTAATCCTGTGCTGTGTTCTACAGATTTCATTTACAAACCTGGTGTCGGTAGATGAGAGGCTTGTCTATAAACCACACCCTCATGAACCACACAAGTGAGTACCTCCCTGCCCTGAGATTGCCCCCAACTACTGGATTTTGCTTTGAAAGTGTTCATGATTCCCTCGATCAGAAGATGAGGTTTACATGGCCTCTCTACATAAATTGTCGGAACCAGGATGAAATGATTTGTCACTTCCTGCAGTGACATTGGTTCTGCAGTCACAGGGAGACTTTGAGTCGTGCTGTGCTGGAGTCCAGTCCATTTCAGGGTGTTCTGTCTGTAACTGAATTTGTATACATCTGCAGTTTTCAGCTTCTTGTTCCTGATCTCTTTGTCAGCCTGAACACAGATCTGCACTAGAAAGCAAATTCATGTGCCTTTAGCCTCTGATTTTGGAGGTTTGTGTTTTGGTGGCTGCTTGGGTTTTTAATTTAAAGGCAACTTAGAACTTAGTGAGTCTGTACTGCTGGAAGTGATGATAATTCTGAAAGATCATTCTAGGGATTCTAACATTGGAGTTTTTTTCTGTCATGACAGTCAGAAATGTTCAATCCCTATTGTTGAAGGGGATGTTTTAATAGAGTTTCCCCAGTATACAGTAACTCCAGATTTGCTGTTTCCACTCTTAACATCCTGCTGCTAAAGATGGAAATGGCTGAGAGCCACAAAGGGAGACTTGGACTTGCCAGGCACTCTTGGGCTTTATTTTTAAGTAGAAGCATAAAGCAGTTACACAGTGTGGAAGTGGGTTGTGTTTAGGGGGCAAGAAGTTCTTTGTTATTGAGCAAAGCTGATGAGGGAATGTACTTGTAGGGGAGGGGGGAGTTTCTTTTTTCGACTACTCAGGGTAATTCAGTTTCCTGCTCTCTGTTTCAGAACCATTTTGACACAAGAAGCAATAATATCTGTAAAAGGTGTCAGTCTCAGCAGTTACCTAGAAGGGCTAATGGCAAACACAATTTCTTCCAATGCTAAAAAAGTAAGTATGGCCTTTGTGTAAAGTGTGTGGTCACTGGCTAAATGTCAAAGGGAATAAAGATCTGTATTTTACTTTTTGGCTTTGTCAGCAGTCTTAGGAAGGGGCCACATAGTTCTGCTGCCTTTACTGTAGAGATTGAATGTCCAGCATGCTGGACTTCCTCTTCTTTTTCCTCTTGCGAATGGAGATAAATTGTTATTGGCAAAGCTCTCTGAATCTTCACTGGAGAAAACATCTCCACTCACTCCACAGTGTGACACTGTCATTCTTTTGCTGCCCTCTTGATGCCATCTATTTGTTTTTGGTGTCAAAAAAGGATCTACATTCATACAGATCTGAAATAGTTATGTGGGAGCAATGAAACAGTGCTTTAGTTGAGAGTCTGTCCTCTGGCAATCCAAAGATATCTTGAGTTCAGCCTCGAGAACAGTTAAACAGTCTGGATAAAAAAATCTTCTGGATCATAATGTGAGAACTGCTGATACAAGGAATTGTTTTCATGAAATGTAAGGCAGAACATGTTCCAGCAGTACTCCAGTAATTGAAATAAAAAATATCAGAGGCATGTATTCTGTTCATCCCTCTTTCAACTACCATATCTTTAGTCATTTTCAGTAAGAATTTAACTGATTTACTTATTTACTAAGATTTACACACTGATGAACTTTTCTTTAACTGTAGGGCCGTGAAGCATTGGAATGGGTAATTAAAAGACTGAATGCTGAAATTGAAGAGTTTGCAGCTTCAGCAAGAGGAACCATGAGGAATTCGATGGCAGCAGCAGCATTTGTAGAGAAATGATGATAGTTCTTAGACCTGCATCACTAATGAGGCTTAACGACCTGCAGCTTCTCCCTGGCCTAAATACATGTATCCTTTGTTATTTAAAGGATGTGTGTATTAGGCCTGTTATAAATTTCATCTGGAGAAAAGCTGAATTCTTACCTAGGCTGAGGCTCAAAGGCTGTTTAATATATTGAGTCAGCTGGACCGAATTGCGGTTACAGATGAAGAAATAAATTTCAAGTGTAGTTCCTGTATTTACATGAACACTAACTTATAATGTTTGCAGATATGAAATAGCCTCATTTAGTGGTGAGGCTGCATATGGTGGAGGACACTGGCATGTTAGGCTTTTATTTTTTGTGTGACTTATGGACTACCTCTTTTGGGACCAAGCCCAAAATTAAGCAGAATGGTTGTTCCAGCATTGTTCATTTTGTTGATTTTTGACAGTTGTGTGACACAACTTGGTTTAACAGAAAGCTTATTACTTGATGCTTGAATTATAAAAGAATGTACAAAATATTTTTTGATAAGCTTTTTAACTTGACTGGTTGAAACCTAACACGGTACTCAAATGGTTTTTCAATTTAGTCACTATAGGTAAAACATCAAAACATCAAAGTGTCTCTTACCTACCTACCAAGACCTAAATCCTGCTCCTAAATGCAACATTAATGAGCTGGGCATGCAGTACCTAAAAATGAGATTTTATCTTAAACTTCAACAATAACTATCTCTATTTCTAAAAGCCCATTACATAAAGGTACAATTAACAAAGAGCCTTAAAATCTTGTAAGCTGCTACAGTAGTAGGTGTTCACTTTAAAGAACCAGTTAAAGACTAAAAAAACTTCTGTGAAGGTGGCTGAGGAGATACCTAAACATAAGAGGAAGTAGCATTTAACAATATAGTCATTAACTTGATCATGTTCCAGAAATAACATGCTCCATCCACTGGATTTTGTATTGTCCTTTACTTTAACCAGTGCTCTAAGTTCCAGATCCTTTTACCCTTTGAACTAATTTGTTCACAGTACGAGGCCCTTTGTATTCTCCAGGTTTTCACTTGGCGTTCTCCAGTCTCTGTTTCCTGGTACTCGTTGCAGGTTCTTGGTACTGTCACCAGTCATTCTCTGCAGAAAGGTCAGTCCTTGGCACGTGCCATGGTGCCAGTCTGCAGGTAGTCCTGGGCACCTCACAGGGACTCTGTCCCACGAGGCTCCTTCAGTATGAGCAGAAAAAGGCAAAGGCACAGCCCAGAGGTAGCTATGGTGGTATTTTGGTGCCCAAGGCTTTTCCTGGAATTTTAATTCTAAGCTTACAAGTGGTTTCAAGACTCTCTTAGCCTTTATGAATTGTAATGTCACCCAGCCCAGCATATTTGATTTTGCATGCCATTTCTGTTATATCAAATTGCCTATTAAGTAGTGTCTGCTATATAGAGAACCAGAGCTTATTTTAACAAACACAAACACTTCCGTAAGATTTGTGCTAGGGGAATAAAATATAGATATATAACTTTTAAAAATTAACTATTCTAAACAGAATATTTTTCTAAACAGAAGTGGTTTGAGACTACTTTACTAATTGAAGTCATTGAGGTTTGCCATACTTTTACAGATTATTACAACTGAAATAACATTTCAATTTTAAAAATGTATGTGAAATTTCTGCAAAACTGTACCATCATTTCTGATAAAAATGCTTAGCTTGAAACTCATTTTATGTTTGTTCAGCCATTAGCATCATTTGATATTTTCAAGTCAGTTTTTTCATTTCCAAATTTTTCTGCACTAAGGACTGCATAGCAGAACTCACAGTTTGGCCTTGCACTGAAAAAAACCTTACTGTTTAGTTTTTACAGGCATTCAACAACTTCTTGAAAGATAATACATTTCTTTCTTCTGTTTTATTTATATGCCTGCATTCTCATTCTGTCAGAGTATGGCTTTCTGTATGTGGCGCTTTTTTAATTAAAATTTTGTTTCAATTCTGGCTAATTCTTGAAACTTTCTGGTCTATTTGTGTTTTAGAACTATGAGGTAAATAATCTAAAACGAGAGGGGTGAGGGTGAAGAAATCCCTGGAGTGAGTGATTTCTTTTCTTGAAATGCATATCCTAAAATGCACATTCACAGCTGCCGTGGTCTTTTCTTGTTTCTTAATAACTCAGCTTTTCTGCAAATCTGGCTTTAACTAGCAACCAGATTTCACAGTTTGCTGTGGAGAGTCCATCCTGTGGAAGGATTTTCAATCTGCTTGGGCTCACATTTGTGTTCAGATTCCCTGCAGTGAATGTGAGTTGCTGTGGATGAATGCAGCACTGCTGTGAGAGGGACAGTGCAGGGAAGTTCTGGGGGCTGGAAGGAATGGAGGAGGTGGGGAAGGGAAATCAGCTGCAGCTGGAGGAATAGAACTGAACAACCAGGAGGAAAGAATTTTAAAAAAGGGGCAGGGGACATGGGAAGTGGAGGGGCAGACGTGGAGGAATGTGATGTGAACAAATCAGTGCTGTGAGCTCTGATGGATCCCTGCCCACCAATGGGTGTCAGCACCTGTTCAGCCACACAGCAGTGAACTACAAGTGCCAGCCAGGGGTTTGCTTCAAAAAAAAAAGCAGAAAAATTGTAACCACCATTTCCTACAGCATTGCTGCTCTGTCTCTTGTGGTCTGTACTTGAATTTATATTTCCAATAAATGTCATATATAGTAAACATGAGCACCCACTGTGTGATAACTGCAACATTTCCAATTCCCTGGCCCTGACAGAGCATTGGTTCAAAGGGAAGGTCAGCAACCTGTTGAGGTTCACTTTTATGGAAGAACTGAAGAGTGCTGATAAAGAGCTTACATGGAAGCAGTGAGTCATTTTAGAATCTATTTCTTAAGGTGGAGGTGGTTCTTTCACTTGCACAGGACCTGTTCATGTCTATCTTAAATAACTTTGTAGCTTTCCTTTGCATGTTGCTGTAGAACTGAATTTTTCTAAAGGTAAGGTTACATGTTACAACCAAGCTGAACTAATTGCTTACCTGAGGAGGAACTAGGATCATCAGCTGTGGACAAAATATCTTACGTCATGCTATTTTGTTATAACCACATTTGAAAAGTAACACAAGTTATTAAACACATGAAAAGAGGAAGTAATGCACAAGATTTTTAAAACTTGAGTGTACCTGAATTCTGCTCTGCAGATCCTGGGTCCCTCCTCAGGCTATTTATGCCGGATTTTGTAGAATGAACAGCTGAGACTTGGATGACACTGCAAAGTAATTTTTGCATTGAGTCCAGGTGTTCAAAAGTTGAAAATTAATGTCTTCATCTGCTTCATCAACTAACCTTCAAAATACTGTCCTGTAATAGAAACAGCTCAGAACTGAATCTTTCTCTTAAGACTAGAGCTGATTTCAGTGAAGTGTTGCTGGCACGCTGTGCTGTGCTGTGCTGTGCTGTGCTGTGCTGTGCTGTGCTGTGCTCAGACAGATTTACCAGGAGATGACCTGTATTGTCATCAGCATGGCATCATTTCCAGTGGCTGTGCAGCAGATTAGGGTCAGCAGCAGAGAACAGCAGAGCTCGACCAGCACAGCCCAGTATGGCTTACCCAGGCAGAGAAAGGAGGTAAATCCACAGCCACCCAAGGTAGGAAACGTTATTGCTGACCTCTACATTTTGTACAAAGGTGACCACAATTCCACGTTTCTTTACAGTGTTATTTCATAGGAAAAAGTGCAATAACTTGGTCGTTTTAAATTAGGACAGAAAGAACTCAGTGAAGAGATGATGGAATATATAGCCTGTTGGACACTGACTTTTTATTATATTGTAATTTGCCTTTTTAAAAAAAATGCGTTCTCCCCTGTAAAATACACTTGAGAAAACTTGGAGATTAAAGATGGTCATGCAATTATATTGTTTTTAGTTAGCAAGGGATTTTTAAGGGGTTAATTACTTTTATGTTTTATTAAAAATAGAGGACAGCAAGCAAACTTGTCATTTCATCATAAATTATGCATGTTTGGAAAAAGTAATTTTTTGCCTTTTGATCTATAAATATTGTACCTTTGAAAGAATTGCAACCATATTGCAACAGCTCTTAAATTACAGAAGCATTATCTATAAATGTTAAATATATTCAAGAACTCTTGGGGGTCTCATCAATGGTATATTAGTAGCTCTTTCTTTTAGCGTGGCAATTTTTGCATTGTGCTAAATCCCCGCTATTTTAATGTTTGCATAGTAAGACAGCATTCAAGTTCAGTGGCTGTTCTGCAGACACCTGCTTCAGTTAAGAGGTGACCTGGGTGGGAGTTGCACCCATGGTGATTATGTTAAATCCATTACACACTCATGTGGCCGTGGGTTGTGTAAGAAGGTGGGCAAAGCTGGGTTGTGTTCACCTGTGGCCTCCTGTTCCTGCACCTTGCACTTTTTTGGTCCATACAATGTGGGGTGGTGAATGAAGAGCTTTTTGTGCCTTCCTGTGCCCGTCTGGAGACAAACACAGGTTTGAGTGCTCTGAGCTTTGCGGCACAGTCTGGAGATGAGAGAAGGCAGCTGTGGATCAGCCTCTTGATCTACTCACACTATAATTAGCTGCACCTTTTAGAACTGAAATTTAAGCTGTTCAGTTCCCTTTTTAATCACTTCTGCCTTCTATCACAACTTCTCTCTATGATATTTTTATTAAACAATTCAAACTAGAACAAATGAAAAATTATTGTTACTATACAGGTATTGTATCCAGAGGTATAAATGATAAGTAAAAAAATTAGACCTCTTTTTATCTGAATAACAGCTAGAACAGCTGTTGCTGAAATGTGTATTTCTTGGACACAGAATCAGTTTAGTGCATTGTTAGCTTCCAAAAAATGCTACAAAGAAAAATAAATCTGGTTGAACAAGGACAGACATGCCAGGAGAGAAGACTGTCTGCAGTTGTATGTGTGACTTTGTACTGGTTCCCTGGAAAGGCACAATGTTCTCAGTAATTCTGTGGGCTCCTGTTACTGGAGCTTTTCTGCACCAAAAGAGAAACTACTAAGAGACCAAACACACAGTTTGAATCATTATTTTCAAAAACATATTTTTGGGATCATGCTGCCTTTCTGTTTTGGTGTGATGATAGAGATCTTTTGTTTAAAATACTTCTGATTTAACACCCATCTTGTTGGGGATTTATTTGGCTTTTCAGTGTCATCTCTTCAACCTACCTGGACCTACTTGGTCTCACTTTTTTGGCCTCCCTGGACCCCTCCAGTGTCAAGACTTTAGCGTCCTTGGAACTCTTTAAAATCCCCTTTTCAGATTCATTGGATTTATCCAGTCTGAGCTCTTCATCCTCTGTGGAATTCTCCAGTCTCACTTCTTCATGCTCTCTGGACCTTTCAAGTCTCACATCTTCATGCTCCTCTGACTTCTCCAGTACCTCCTCTTCAATTTCCTTAGAACTCTCCAGTCTCACCTCTTCAGATTCCTGGGAGCGCTCCAGTTTCTCCTCTTCAGTTTCACTGGACCTATCAAGTCTCACTTCATCAGGCTCTGTGGATCAGTCTGGTGACAGTTCTTCAATCTCTTTAGATCTCTCAAGTGTCACCTCTCTATCCACAGATTTCTCCAGCCCTACTTCTTCACTCTCTCTAGACCTCTCCAGTCTCACTTCTTCATGCTCCACAGAGTTTTCCAGTCACACCTCCTCAGTTTCTCTGGACTTTTCCTGTACAATCCCTCCATCCTCACCAGATGACTCTGAGTACAGCTCTTCCACCTCGTCGGAATCTCTAGACCTCACCGATTTTAACTATTTCATGTTTCAGTGCTCCTCTGGATTATCTTCAACTCCTGAGGATGTCTCCAGTCTCATCTCTACACCTTTTCTGGATGTCTCCAATCTAACCTTTCAGGATGCTTCTTCCCTCACTCCCTCAGTTTCTTTGGACATGTCTAACCTCACATCCTTAGTTCCTCCAGACCCGTCCACGCTCACATTTCTGGATGTTGCTAATTGCACCGCAGCGGCTTCTCTCGATCTCTGCATCTAACCCTCCTAACTTATTCCTTTCTCTCTGAAACCTCTCTCTGTCCTTCTCTCCTTTACCTGCTCTCTCCTTTTTTCTCTCTCTGAAAATTCTTACCTGAGAAATTCTAGGTAATTTACAAAATATCTGGCATCTAAACTGGGCATGAAAACATGTCATACCAATCTATAACGGTGCCTTGTAACAGCTGCATCGACATCAATATTGATTCTGGAAATTTTGTTGAGCACAGTTTCTGCCACTGATTGATACCCAGTCTGCCTCAGCATGGTTGGTACCTCTCTCAAAGGTTTACCTTTTTCAGTTTGTGCTGAATTTTTATCCATCAAGACCAACAAATAGTAAATAGAGCTAAATTTGTAAATAATTGCATCCAGGTTGTGTATTTCCATTATAGATTTAGAGCTGAGTTAATTTCACAGAATTGCAGGCAGAGGCATTTCACAGGGAGGTACAGAGAGAGATGAAGTGGTGGAAAAAATAAAATTCTGGAGGAAAATACAGGTGAGAAATGGGTTTGGGAGAGGAACAAGTGAAGCCATGGGGCAGGAATAGAGGAGCATGTAGTTGGAAAAAAATGTCCAACTCTACTGGCATAATTTTTCTCTGCCAAGCCATCTATGTGGCCTGGGCTGCTCATGAGGATTAAAATAATCTTAGTGCTAATTATTTTACCTATCAAATCATCAGATATCCCCATTAAAGAGGTATTTGCATGTAACATCCCCTTTCTCAATATATGCAAGTACTGCAGTTACTTGACTTACATCAAGTATGCTGCTTAGGTAGCACTGAGGGGCTTCCCAAAATCTTTGGTGCTGAGTTGTATCTTTCTGTTATTGTTTTGACTGGGGCTTTGAAACCAAATACATTTCCTTTCAGTATCAGTGGCACCTTTCTGTGCTAAAAGTGCAGAGACATGTTTGTCATAACAAATATTTTTTATTTCATTTCTGCAAATTGGAAAGCTTTGCTCCAATATGCCATGTCTGTCACAAAATTAGAATATGTTTCACACAAAAACAAAGAAGAAAACAAATGCCTGAAGTAAGAATTGTTTCTGCCTCGTTTACAGTAGCTGTTTAAAATTAAGTAGGAACAATTGCAATATGTGGGTTTTAAGAAATTAACCCAAAATTTTATAGAAGAGTTGTTTAACAGTTAAAAAAATACAGATCACTGGAGTCCAGATCTTACTGTTGTATGCTGGAGACAGAATGACATATCTGGTGAACAGTTGTTCTTGTTCTGGTGGCTCTTCCCTGTGGATTGTTAATTGCAATGGTACTGGACTAAATGAGATCTCTAATAAAGTTGGAAATTACTCTGTGCTTTAAAAATGGTTTGAATTTAGATGAAAGGAAGCAAGTGAACAAGACAAAAGTACAAGGATTTGTTAAAAAGCCAGTATTTAACCTCCTTAAGTATTTTGTCTTAATTATTTAAATGAACATTAGGTTAGGACCAAATTCCTTACGTATCAAACGTGATTTGAATCTTCTAATAGCTTTTTTTGCTTATTAAATGTGGGAAAATTACTATTTTTTTTTCTTTGTGTCAATAGCTTCTAGTTTACTATGTTGTCTTTTATGGATTTGTTTAGAGCAAATGATTGAATTTCAGGAGTTTGTATCAACATCCAAAGGAAACCCATGGCAAGGCACTGTGTCCGATGGGACAGAGCTGTCACAGCTTGGCCACACACACATCAACTCCAAAATGAAGACAGTCTGTTAAAAAAAAAAAAAAAAAATCACTGGCTCCACATGCTTGTAAAATGTTTTTTCTTCTTTTCAGTGTCTTATGTGGAAAAAAACAAGCGAAGGCACGGAGGGGTACAAACAAGATTTAGGTGCAAAACACACCCTTTAAACCACTTGCTCGGATTCTTAGATTACAACAGGATTACTGAGGAAGGAGTTAATGTGTAGTCAACACAAGTGATCCACAACTTGCCGTGAGCCTCACAGAAAACTTGGCCTTTAATTTATGTTCTTTAGGTAATTGACGTCCAGTGTATTTCCGGCAAATTAGCAGCTCTGAACCACTGAACCAACACTCACACTGCTGTGGTTTGAACAGTCAGGCAGGCCCCGGCTGGCCACAGGTGGAGGCGGGACCCTCCCGCACAACAGGGAAGGGCACACTCCTTTCCCGCACAGCTTTGGCCCGGAGCAGCCGCGAGGAGCTCCAGCACGGCCGGAGCCGCCATGGCGCCCCCGCCTCCCCTCACGGCCCCGGGGCCGCCCAGGCCGAGGGGAAGGGGCGGGGCGAGCCCGGGGAGCGTCAGGCGGAAAGGGCGGGAGGCGCGCGCCGGAAAGGAGCCCTCTGATTGGTCGCCGCCGGAGGCGCGCGCCCGTGGACGGCGGCGCGCGTGAGCGGTTCCCGCCCGCTGATTGGCCGGCGTGCGCGTCCCCTGCGGCGCGCGCTGACCTTGCCCCGCGGAGCTGCAGCCATGGTGGCGTATTGGCGACAGGCCGGGCTCAGGTGTTGCTGTCGCGACAGGGCGGGGGCCAGGGGCTGGCGCGGCGGGGCTGTCAGGGAGCGCCTGGCGGGGTGACAGCGGTGCGGGTGGAACGCGGGTTTGGGGCCGGGCCCGGCTCTGACCTCCTTCTGTCCCCCCGGCCGCAGCTACATCCGGTACTCGCAGATCTGCGCCCAGGCCGTGCGGGCCGCCATGAAGCCGCAGTACAAAGCGGAGGCGGAGAGGGCAGCGGTGGCCACGGTGAAAACGGTGAAACCCAAAAAGGACTGAAATGTAAGTGGGTGGGGTGGGCTGGGTGCGTGGCTGGGGCTCTGTAGTGCGAGAGTGGCGTTAGCGATGGTCTGTAAGTGCTGAGTCCATTAATCCGCCATATCTAGAGGTGATGGGCTCGATTTCCAGGCGTGGGAGTGGAGGGGATTGCGGCTGGTGCGGTACGGATGTGTGCAGGTGTCTGTGACCTGATTACGTGTGAGATGGGAAACTGCCCAATTTCATTAGTGAGGTGAGATGTACTGCCTGTCAAGCCCTGCACTGAACCTCTTGGGGTTTGGTCAGATTTTTAAAAGGCTTACGTAGCACAGCTGGGGCTCTGTAGTGATGCTCACAGGTTTCTCTGTTATGTTCACGTTTCATACTTATGCCAGCAGACAGCCTCTGATCTGCTCCTTCCCCTGATTAGCAAATTCATTGTATGGTATGGGTTATCTGTTCTCTGTGAGACAGATACTGCTTATACCTTTATTTGTGCATTCCATACATCACCAGCAGCTGAAATATTTTCTGCTCTGGATAGAACACCACCTATTTCTGATCTGAGATTAAAGATTATTACCTTTTGTTTGAGGTGTACCTTGTACACATTCTTGAATTGAATAATTTGTATTTTTAATCTCTTGTAGGAGCTGATCTGTGGTGAATAACAGCAAACTGCAAAGCTGTAGGCAAGCTCAAGACTGCAGTGTAATGTCATCACATGAACTGTAGAACTTGCCTCTGTATGTAAATTGGTATGCTAATAAATGTAATTTCTGAATGTGTGGAAAGTCTTGTTCCTCTTGAAACAAAGTTTCTGTTCTGCAGAGATATTTAATTTTCAGTTCTGTTAAAATAAAAGACTGCTTTTAGCACAGTCTGGGCATGCAGAAGCAACATTGTTTATTTTTAAGCCAAATGTCTTTTTGGGTTTCATGCTGATATTTCAGGTACATAAATGAGTGAGAGATTTGATAGTTGTTTAAAACTTTTCTGCCAACTACATTTTAATGATTGCTTTGCAAAAAAATCCTGGCTAAAATCTGTATTAGCAGAGAACATAGCATACAGTTTTGAAAACAGGAAGCAGGATAATTGTGCCATGGATGTGCTGCTGGGAATCAAATCTCCAAGTCTGATACATTTAGCAGTGAATCAGGAACTGGGAGACCTGGTGTCGTGTAAGAGGTGGGCAAGGAGACATGTGAGTCTGAATTGTTTATCCTCATTAACACTTTGTCACGAGAGGGACACATGTTCCCTGGGAAGTAGGAATGGAGTGGGACACTTCTCTTGGCTGGGAGTCAAAGATGCACTTTAAGCTGTGTGGGTTTGGGGGAATTTTTTGCATTTTCCTGCTGCTGTGTGTCCTCACAGCAGGGATGACATTGTCCCACTGCAAAGGAGAATTGGCTTCGGGTTCCTCTGCCAAGACTGAGCTCTAAACATAAGGTGTTACTTCAAAATCCAACAAACCTTTTCATATAAAAGTATAACTAATGTAATTCAAAGTTAGTTCTTGCAAGAATAAACTGGGGTTTTGCCCATCAAATGTTTCAAGTATAAAACTTTCATAGAATGGTATATAATCTTTATTTAAAAGAATATTATAAACACATTGTTAAATAGGCAGCTGTGATGGCAAGAAATTTCTTTCACTGAAGGCAAGATATGGTTTTGTTTTAGTGACTGCCATGGAATTTACATTAACAAACTACAAACCATTCTATGTCATTTTTGTTGTAATGAATGTTAGGAAAAAAATTTACAGTAGTTAGTACCTAGGGAAAAAAAGTACCACACCAAAACTTTTACACAATGTCACAACTTAGTGTGCTAATGTAACTCAACCTGTAGTTAGAAATAGAAACAAACCACACCATGATAATGAATACAAGCTCTGCAATAATATAAGCCAGCAATGTGATAGAACAATTAGAGTACTTATAAAATAAGAATGTGCATATTCAGTCATTTGCCCCCTGTTGCTTCTGCAGATGTACATCAGTCTGTGGAGTGATAAAAGAGTCACTGCCTTGGAGGCCTTAGAGCTGTGCACGTGTTCCTAAAACAGTAACAAGTTCACAATCAGCAGGGACTGTTTTACCTGAGAATAAATAAAGGTGAGGAGCTGGAAGCATATTTTGCTATTGCTTATGGTCCTGATCTATATACACAGGCAGAGGCTGTATAGTACATGCAGTATCTGGTGATTATATTCTAAAAGTGAATCCATTTACAGGAAAGGTTGGTATGAGATAACGTGTCTTCATAGTGGATCAGTTCTGGGAGAGATTCAGTGTCAACTGTTGTTTAAGACAGTAAAGCGGAGCTGCCTTTAATTTCAAAAGCACTGTGTTGTAATACCAGATATACTTGGCCAGATGCACAGAAAAAGTTCTGAAGTTGTGTTACTTTGGGTATGCAGATGATGGCTATTGCTTTGTCTTTAATGAATGTGAACAGGCTCATTAGGAGAATGTTTTGATACTTTTTACTCTGCTTCCTTTTCTGGCTTGGGTTCTGCTTCCACTTCTACCTCTTCAAATTCCTCCACGTCTGCAGTGGCGTCCTGATACTGTTGGTACTCGGACACGAGGTCATTGGTGTTACCTTCTGCTTCAGAAAACTCCATCTCATCCATGCCTTCCCCCGTGTACCAGTGGAGAAACGCTTTCCTTCTGAACATGGCCGAGAACTGTTCGGACACCCTGATGAAGAGCTCCTGGATGGCCGTGTTATTGCCAATAAACGTGGCTGCCATCTTCAGCCCTCGCGGCGGGATGTCACACACGGCCACTTTCACATTGTTAGGGATCCACTCCACAAAATAGGAGCTGTTTTTGGTCTGGACAGACAGCAGCTGCTCGTCCACTTCCCTGGTGGACATTCTGCCCCTGAAGATGCAGGCGACGGTGAGGTAGCGCCCGCGGCGGGGGTCGCAGGCTGCCATCATGTTCCGGGCATCGAACATCTGCTGGGTGAGCTCTGGCACCGTCAGGGCCCGGTACTGCTGGCTGCCCCGAGCTGTCAGCGGGGCAAAGCCAGGCATGAAGAAGTGCAGGCGAGGAAAGGGCACCATGTTCACCGCCAGCTTCCGTAGATCCGCGTTCAGCTGGCCAGGGAAGCGCAGCGAGGTGGTGACGCCGCTCATCGTTAGGGACACCAAGTGGTTGAGATCCCCATAGGTGGGATTGGTGAGCTTTAATGTCCTGAAGCAAATATCATACAGAGCCTCGTTGTCAATGCAGAAGGTTTCATCTGTGTTCTCTATCAGCTGGTGGATGGAGAGGATGGCGTTGTACGGCTCCACCACCGTGTCAGATACTTTGGGCGAGGGCACGACGCTGAAGGTGTTCATGATCCTGTCGGGATATTCCTCTCTGATCTTGTTGATGAGGAGTGTCCCCATGCCTGAGCCTGTGCCACCGCCAAGGGAATGGATGAGCTGGAATCCCTGAAGGCAGTCACAGCTCTCACACTCGTTCCTGACCACATCCATGACGTTTTCAATCAGTTCAGCACCTTCTGTGTAATGGCCCTTGGCCCAGTTGTTGCCAGCACCTGAATTACCTGTGAAGAGAATTACAGAAAGAACAGCCACAAAGTTAACGGGAGAATTTTTAAAGGATTTATTAAAGGCCTCCCAAGGCCCTTTTGTGACAGTTGCCTGCAGTCAGTGTGCTGTACATACCATGGATAAAGTTGTCAGGTCGAAAGAGGGGGCCGATTTTGCTGGACCGGACACTGTCCATTGTCCCAGGCTCCAGGTCCACCAGGATGGAACGGGGCACATATTTATGGGCTGGAACAAAACAAAATGAATGCAAATAATTACTGCTAGTGATCAAAGAAACAGACTTACAATCCACTCTGGAAAGTCCAATTCACCCAGAGGGTCTTAAGCTTTTTGTGGGTTTTTTAATTACTTATTTTACCCTCCCTGTTGGCTCTGCTGAGCACTTACAATAAGCCTCATTGAAGTACACGTTAATTCGCTCCAGCTGCAATGGTGAATCCCCACGGTAGTTCCCAGTGATGTCAATCCCATGTTCCTCACCAAGCACCTCCCAGAACTGCAAAAGGAGAGAGGTACAACACACTGAGAATGATTTATTTTCAGCATATGTTCAGCACCAACTCTGGGAATTGTGCCTGAAGCACAGGATGCTTTGCCATTTACTTACCAGATCAGAACAGGGATCCTTCTCTACCCCTCCCAAATCAATTCAAGGGAAAGGTTTAGACCATGTATGCTGCTTAGCTATGACCCATGCACTATTAAGTGAAGGCCCTCAATTTCTTCTCTTTATGGTAAAAGTAAAATTTAAATAACAGTTGGTATGAACTTAACAAAAAGATTGTGAGGGTGTGGATTAGGGAGTCCTGTCATGCACAAGTGTGGCCATGGCACGACAAAGCTAGCACAGGCAAATTTGTATGTGAGCAAGGCTTTCCACAAACAGCTGCTGGTCCTAAACGTCCTATCTTGACACTCATATGGATGTGTTCTTATGCTGGGCTCTTATCTGGGCAGCAGCCACAGCAGTGTTCATGTAGACACACCCACCCACTGTAATGACCAGCAATTCTTATATTAAAGGTTTCCTGGGTTAGCATCCAGTCCCATTCTGAGTGTACAAATACACTACTGCCAACAGATGCATGTTCTACGCTTCATGTTCCATTAAAAGGAATCAAGGTTAGGTGTGGGAGAAAGGAAAAAGAGCACAACAGAACAATCCCTCAACTATCCCATGTCTTAAAAGACCTTGCAGCCCAAAACAGATAATCTTTGGACAACTTCCTATTTATCAAAAATAAAAAAGGAAGGACAACACACAGCATAGTAGTTGAGGTTTTGTTTTTTTTTTAACTCCTAGCCCAGAAAGTCAGCAATAGTGACTTACTCCCTATGTCACAGCATGCCAGTGTTTGAGCTACACAAAAATACTCCAAGTGATATCTGTCTCTCACAGGAGGCCAGTGACACTTTGTGTCATTTTGCACTCTAACACAGGTTATGCTGTTCATTAATATGGTCCCATATGATCTTTAAGACCTTTTCCAACTCAAACCATTGTATGATTCTGCGATATTTAACAATAAAATGTGGCAGAGGTGCTGCTGATGCATGGCTGAACGAACTAAAGTACCAGCAACACAACTTCACAGCCCTGGAATTACTGGCTCTGTCACTTGCCCCAGTTCTGGCAGAATAAGAGAGTTCCTCCTGGGAGCTGGAGTCCCAGCAGGAATGCTCTGGTGCACTTGTAATCACTGGGCCACGGATATTGCAAATGAACATTGAACTTTGCATGAGCAGGAAATCCAGCTTTTACCTTTCATACCAAAATACTCATGTTCCCTGTTAACATGCTATGCTTCCCACCACTGACCTACAAGGTAACCGTCCTCCCCACAAGTCTTCATCCACTGATGATGTGTGACCTCCTGCTAATGATCAATGTTGAAAAGAGACCTTACCTTGGCTCCAATTTGGTTCCCACACTGGCCAATCTGCAGGTGCACGATTTCACGCATTTTGTGTGGCTCAGACCTGTTGGTGGCTACAACCTCACCCAGGCTCCCCAGAACAAGCCCTCTGCCTGCTGCTCTATCAGCTACACCCAGCACAGCCTGGCCCCAGGGGCCCTTTTATACCCGAGGGAGTGTCACTCAGCTGGCCAGGGGAGTAGCCAGCCCCAGGCACTGCACCAGCAGCCAAGGGCCTCTTTGCTGCCTGGGTACAGGTACAACAGCACAGGTGCACCACTTGGAAAGCAACATTGTCACACACACCCCTTCCCAGTTCTCTGTGCAGGAGTGTGGTGCATGAATACATGTGCATATTCTGTTTGTGTTTCATTATTTTGTATTAGACATAATATATATACAAATATATGTGCATGTGTAGTAGAGATTATAGCCCAAAGTGAGTGATCTTAATTTATTAAGCACATGTGCTTCTGCCACATAATTTAAATTTTAGCATCATATGAGTCATAGAGGACGACACCCATAATAAGAATGGTAACAACTTGTGAGCAGGAGTCTCCTATAATCACAAAATTCAGTGAATTGCAAGACAAACTCAACTAACACGCATCATTCCTGATGTCTGACTGCATGAAGGAGGGGGACAGAAGAAGTAACAAAAAATATTTTGTAACACATAAAAATAACACTGTATTCTCAGTGATTCATGGTCCTTAAATAGTTATAAGAATCCATCATTTTTAGCCAAAACTTGAATTAACTTGTTACTAATTTGCACAAATGCTCTTTCTCTCTCCCTCTCTCTTCATTTCCTGGCATTAAGAAATACAGCATTTCGAATATTTCTTAACTTCTTATATCTCAGAAGTACTTCAGAACTTGCCAGGAAAATGCTAGAGGTGAAACCCCCTTTCACTGAAGTTCTCTGAAGTGAACTGTAACATTCACAGAGTGAAACATCTCACTGTGCTAAAGGAAAGGATGTGAGGCAGAACAAAACACAGCACAGTCATGTTTGGCTGCTGATAACCAGGACCAGTATCACTGAGCAGCAGAACCCCAGGATAAAATGACTTCTGGAAGCCTAGAGCAGTTTCATTACGTGTCAAATTACTGTCACAGCCTTGCAAGTGTTCCTTTTAAGGATGGGGAAAGGAAATATAATTAGGAAAGCACCTTAAACTATTTAGCATAAAGTAGTGACAGTGGAAGGGCTTGACTCACTGAACGTAGCTACTCTACCACTTTACGTGTTGCTAGAGATAAGGGATTTCTGAGCTTCTATATGGTTCCAGAAGAAAAATCAGCTTATTCCAGGCTTCCCCTCCACTTGATGACTTCCACTTCTCCCAGCAGCCAATGAAGGAACAGATAACTGCTCCTGATGCAGAGTTCAGCACCAGAAGTGCATTGTAAAAAAGTAGAGAGCAAACATCCGTCATCCTCAGTATGCTATGAGCATACTGGGTAGGGAGCAATAAAAGGAAGACCTTAAATTCAGGTAGATACATTTTGTTTCCTTAAAACACAACCATTTTATCATTTTCCAAAAGATAAGTATTCTCTAAGCCATTCAGTTTACCCAGCAAGACACCAGAACGTTCTGTTCCATTGCTACATTGTCAATATTTCCCACAATGGCTTTGGATATCTTCTACAATTCCCTAAGAAAATTCTGATAAGGTTATTTGGACATAAACTTTAAAAGCATATCTCATTTTATTTATGCACATTGCAAACTTGTTTTCTCCAACCATCCTTAGCTAAGAGCAGTAATGCACATCTGAGTTGTATATTCAACTGTTGCATTCTGAATGGGAGCTGCCTCGACACAATGTCAGCAGAGAGCTGCTGACAAAATAAATACTATTTAAAATATTCAAGTATTCACAATAGATACAGCTTAGGAAGAGGCTGAAGGTGCTAATTCACTGTCCAAATAAGTTGACAAAATAATTTCAGCAATAAATATATTTGCTGAGTACATCTCACAAGGAAAGGGGGAAAAGGGAAGTGAAAGAAATATGCAATCACTCAGTAAGGGTTTTCCTCTGGCTGAAAATAGCTCCCTACAATCATGTGCCTCCTCTGAAGCACTTCCTCATAGAGTCTTAAAAATTCTGGCACATGACACCAGGTAGCTGAGATGCTTTGGGAAGTGGATGTGGGTTTGGGCCTCTTTTCCCTCTCCTCCCCATGTGCATTTCTGAGAACCCCTAAGTCTGACTTTATCCCAAGCCTGGCCTAGGAGGGGCCTGTTTCTGTGTAGGTTCAGCTGCAGGCCTGTCCCTGCTCAGCCCTGAAAAGCCCCAGGCCTGTTAACAGCCCGAGGCTCTTCCCAGGCACTGCCATGGCACATGTGCAGCTGCAGATTAGCGCGGAGGCACTGGGGAGAGAGGGCTGTGCTGCACGGGCTGGCTCAGAGGGACTTTTGGCCCTGGGGAGATTAGGAGCAGCCTGGCACCGGGCACAGCTCTTACAGGGTCCCACAGTGGCTATTATCAGGCTTCCCACTGCTTCCAGTGCCTCCAGAACAGATACCACAGCCCTGGTGATGACCTTGAGCTGAGACCATGAAGATGCCAGGCTTTTGTGGTGGCTGGGTTTTTTGTTGCTGTTTTTGTTTTCTTGGTTGATGTTTGGGTCTTTTTAACACTACCCCCAGTAAATATGCTTGTGCAAGGAGGCCTTCTGTGATACTCTTTTTTAATAGTTTGCCTGGAAGGAACTGTCTTTTCGGAGTAGCAGAGAAGGTTGTTTAGAGGAAAGCCTATTCATTTTGAGATGAGCCTGGCTACAGGCCATCAGATAATTTTAGAGAGATCTGTGAATGGCAACCACACAAGCTGATGCAAGTCTTAACGAACCTGGGCTAGCTGAATCACACTTAAGAATGATACCAAAAACATTGTATTCATTACTCAGGCTCCATTCTTACTCTGCTGTTCCTTTTGGTGCTCTGTGCCTCAGTTTCTCTATTCATAGTGTGGAGCTAATAAACTCAGGCCCTCTACAGAAAGTGCTGAAAGCTAAGGAAGAGAAGCTAGAAGGGGAGAACTGTCTGTGGTTTACTAAACCTGTTTATCAAACATGAAAGCTTCTAGCTAATGTATGGAAAAGAGACTGGTAATCCGTTCTCACAGTCATGAGAAGCTTCTATAGGAAAATTAGGAAACTATTTTTACTATTGACTAAATCTTCTAGCAAATAATAAATAATCTTCAGATGTCCAAGACCTAAGGAATGGCCTAGAAATTGGACACAGGCCTGTGTTCCTTTGGAAATTGTAGCACTAAAGGGCTTGAGAAATCCAGAACTTGGGACTAGGAAAAAAACCACAACAAAAAACAGTCACAGTCGCTGGCCAGAGTTCAGCACGATGCTGAGGTACAGAAAACCTGTAACAGGGCCTGTCCCAGGTACAAGTCTTCTTGTACAACCCGTGTGACCAAATTTTTGAGCCTGCGAGCTGGAAACGTCACTGGGGGCAGGGAAGGCGGGATCTCAGTTGGCTCCTCGTCCCCAAGAGATGCATCAGAGACAATCCAAGGCGGCACCGGCACGGGCTGTCCCCTGTCCCCTCCCTGTCCCCTGTCCCCGCCCACCGCAGGTGATGCCGGCCCCGCCCCGCCCCTCCCGTCCCTCCGCGCCTCCCGCCGCTCTTAAATCCCGGTGGCGGCCGCATCCCGGGAGCTGCCGCTGTCCCAGCATGGCCACGCTGCTCCAGCCCCTCATCCCCCTCCTTCTGCTGCTGCTCTGCGGCTGCCTCTGCCCGCCCGCCCGCGCCGGGCTCTACTTCAGGGCAGGGCAGCACTGCTACAAACCGGCCCCACGCAAGGCGCCGGCCCTCAGGTGAGCTTCGGTCCCTCGTCCCCTCCCGGGTGGCGCTCCCGGCCGCTCGGCGGAGAGAAGCGCTGGGGAAGGGCTGGGCAGGCACAGCCGGGGCTCGGGGGGTTCGGGCCCGTTCCGGAGGGGGGTGGATTCGGGCCCGTTCCGGCCCAGCCCGGCCCGGCCCGCTCCGGGGGAGCGGTCACGAGACTTTGGGGCCGGAGCCGTCACGTGATCCCGCCGGACACTCGCGGCCCCGTTACGAAACTCGGTGAAATCCGTGGGTTAAAAAAATAAAATAAAATAATAAAAAAAAGTAAAATCCACCGGTCTGCCCTGCTCCGGGGATTGCCGGCGCTACCTCCCCGTCCCGTCCCCCCCGCAGGACCTACCCCCGCCCGCACGAGTACCTGGATGTGTCGGCGCTGCCGCAGAGCTGGGACTGGAGGAACGTGAATGGGGTGAATTATGCCAGCACCACTCGGAACCAGCACATCCCCCAGTACTGCGGGTCCTGCTGGGCCCATGGCAGCACCAGCGCCTTGGCAGGTATGCTCGGGTTCACCTGCCGGGCTGGCTCTCCGCTGGAATCGGGAGGCTTTGGGTAGCAAAGGAAGTTTAGCTTCAGGTTATTGACGGCTGGTATAAAGTGTTTAATCACTGCACTGACTAACCCAGCGAAACCGAGGCTGAGGTGTCTGTGAATACACCACATCAGTGGGAATGCCCAAGCTGAAGGCAAGGAGGGCTGGTTTCGATACAAAAAGTGACCGGAGTGAGGCTGTCTCCACCTTATCCAAAGGCAGCAAGGGGGGAACGCTGGTATGTGGTCAGTAACCTGTCTGCAGAAGGAATGTGGTTATAGCTCCTCCCAAACTGCTCTTTAGGTCCTGGTTTAAGAGCTGGGGTTTCTGCTCTCCCCTCGGAGTTGTGGTGATGGCAGCAGCAGACACAGAAGAATTGTCCGGTCTCCTTCCCCTTTCGGGTACCTCGGCCTGTGGCACTAGAGCAGGGGTTCTCCAGCCATGCTGGGAGTGAGGAAATTAAAGAAATAAAAATGGTGCCTCGTGTGGGGTATTTGCTACAAGAGCTGTGTCATTCCAATGAACTGACCACCACAGCAGACACACAAGTCTGATTTCAGCAGGAATCTTCAGCCTTTTTCTTAGTCAAGGGGAAGTAGTAGCTTGCTACAGATGGGGAAGTAGTGGCTCTAGAGAGAATACATGATTTGCACGCAACAGTTATGTGCTGGAGAAGCACCACTTGCACAGGGAGGCTGTAGGAAAATTGCTTGTGAAGGAGAGCTAGAGGAAACTGGGGAGAAGGGGGTAGACAAGGCAGGTGTGAGCAGATAGCAGGACTCATGCATCATACAAGGATATGGACATGTATGACACCTGCCAGGATGGAGTGAAGTACTGGGATAGGTAAAATACAGTAACTTGCAGGATGAGTAGGCTGGGATGAGAGCTCCCTGTTCTATCACATGTATTTGAATGTTGTTGGTACTAATAGGATTTAAAGTACTACAGTGGCATCAGTTAAGACTGTTAATGCAGAGAAGCAGTTTATAAATACTCGTCAGGAAGCTTTTCCACCAAGTAAGCTTGTTGTTTCTGACAAAATAAGGCAGGAAGGGTGGTGGTGCCTGTCTGAGATAACAGTGGCAGGATTTCTGTGAGATGTTGGCAGGATAACAGTGAGATGCTGATGTAACAGCAAGGAGATAACTCTGGAAGCTTTCTCCTGAATTAAGACTGTCTCACAGAGCCAGCAGCTTGTGCTCCATGGACTTACGTTTATGTATGGCCTTATACATAAATCTCTACTCCTGTAAAAGATGCTGGTCAGAGCTGTTTTTTATGATGTGTATTTGAAAACTCTTTGCTGTCGAAGTCCGGAAACAGATCTGGAAGTTTTCAGAAGCTGTGGCTTGAATTAAAAGAGGTCTAGGGCTCTTCAAGGCTTTAGACATATCTTACTCATCTCCATGTTTTTGCTGAGTCTTTAATGGAAAAAACCCTCCTAAAGGAAACCCACAAGAATAACTCAGCCTCTGGTTTGAATTAGGTCACACTGTGTTCCTCATTGCAGACAGCAGAGGCTTTTCCAACCATAAGTGCTGCTGTCTGCAAACAGTTACAGGTTCGATGAAAAGGAGACAGTTTCAAAAGCAGCTGCAGTGTGTAGCCACCCACATATTCCAGTAGCAAACCCCGGGTTCTTAACCTTACAGACCGAATCAACATCAAGAGGAAAGGTGCTTGGCCTTCTGCCTACCTGTCTGTCCAGAATGTCATCGACTGTGCTGACGCGGGGTCCTGCGAGGGCGGGGACCACTCCGGGGTCTGGAGGTACGCCCATGACCACGGCATCCCCGACGAGACCTGCAACAACTACCAAGCCAAGGACCAAAGTAGGATGTCTCTGCTTTGCTGTAGGATTTCTTCCCAGATTTAGCAGATCCTAGTGTGTTTTAAAAAAAAATATAATTTCTTGGGTTTTCAGAGTACTGGTTCCTTCTGTTTGACTGACAGAACAGGTTTTCTTTACGGGCCTGTGTGGGTCTCTTACTCCAGACAGACAATGTAGCACTAAATCATGCTCAGGCAAGTTTGCACAGCTGAATTGTTTTAACTTAATATCTTAAATCCGTGACACACAATCTCTAATGTACTGAAATATTTACAAGTGTCACCTCAAGCTGAACAAAGGAGAAATGTTACCTTTGGCTGGTCATGTATGACTGGAATGGTTTTTCTATGTCCTCAACCAAGTATTTCTACTTATGAAGTAAAGAACAGTAAGCGGTGATAATGGGGATTTTAAATGTGGTTTCCAGAAAATAATTGAGTTCACCAGAGAGACTATGTATTAATAAATACTCTGAAGTTATTAATATCTGCCTCAAATTATAAAAGCTCAATGTCTTACCATCACTTCACTTAAGAAAAGCACCTCCCCACAGATTGCCTCCAGTGGTAACCTCACTTCTGTTTTACAGAGTGTAAGAAGTTCAACCAGTGTGGAACTTGTGTCACTTTTGGAGAATGCCACGTGATCAAGAACTACACTCTCTGGAAAGTTGCTGACTATGGGTCTGTCAGTGGAAGAGAAAAAATGATGGCAGAAATCTACAAGAATGGACCAATTAGGTAAAAAAAAAACCATACACGCAACTCAGTGTACGTTTTCACTCTAGCACATGTCAGCAGCTCTGCAGTAACATGCAGACTTTAGTTTGTATATAAACCGAGATCAGAATTCAAAATGCAAGAAAACCAGTTGATTTTTAGCCAGGCCCCTGCCCTGATCCCCTTGTATGAAACCTTCTCTCTGTTTTCTTGCAGCTGTGGCATAATGGCTACTGAAAAGCTGGATGCCTACACAGGGGGACTGTACACAGAGTACAACCCCTCACCTGCAGTGAATCACATCGTGTCTGTGGCTGGCTGGGGAGTGGAAAATGGGACAGAATATTGGATAGTTCGTAACTCCTGGGGAGAGCCCTGGGTAAGGAGACATGGGAACACACTTCTGGCTTTGGAGGGAGGGTGGGGTTTGTTAACTTGCGAAACTACAGCCTGTGGATATAAAACTGAAACTTGCTTTGAACTAGACTAACAGTTTAAAAATGCTAAATGTTAAACCCAGACAGTCTGAAGACAAGGACATTTGGCCAAAGCTACTTGAGTAGTATCGGGTCTATCCCAAATTCTATCTTTCAAGGACATGCAGCTCCTGTTACAGGCAACTGGAAATTGCTGTTGTAGGCAAAAATCAAGTAATGTACCTGGACTGGATGGGTGGGATGTAAATTCACTAAAGCAGGTTGCCCCATGACTCCAGGGTTACACTTCAGCTTGAGTGAATTCCTCTGTTCACTTAACTCATATTTGGCAGACAGAACAGACACGATTTCTACAGTTGTGTTTCCTAATTTACAATGCAAATTAAATCCTCTACAGGGTGAAAGAGGGTGGCTGAGGATTGTGACCAGTGCCTATAAGGGTGGAAGAGGAGGAGACTACAATCTGGCTATTGAAGAGGACTGTGCATATGGAGATCCTATATTGCCTTGATTCTACATGGTACAGCTTTTTGTTTAGCTACTTTGGAAGCTTCCCAGCACAACCTCCTTTTGTTTAAAGAATAATAGCCTGAGACTCTTTCACAGTTCAACATCATCAGGCAGTTCTGCAAAATTAGCCCAGATGCAACACACAATGCCTTCAAAAAATAGAGAACTGCCCTAATTTTATTTACATCTTGAAGTAATTCACCCATGAAGGAGTTGCCTAGCTTGATGCACAGTATTGAAATCACACTGACTGAATCACAGAACCTGTACATGTAAATATCTATTTTTTTAAAATATAAATCATGTTAGATGTATTGGAAAAGTATACTCAATATTTGGGTCTAGAGCATCTTTTAAATTCTGTGACAGTAGTGACCAAATATGTTACAATGATGCAAAAGCCATGATAAGTCCAAAATAAACCTTGTTTCCTTGACCTCCTGGTGAAACAGAGGTGTTGGAAGTCTCAATGAGATTGCTTTTATCCACCAAAATGATATAATGGGAATTACTTTGACCAAAAGACAGTCCAAACACTTCCTACTTAATTAGTCTTGTCTTTGCTCAAATTTCTTGCTTGAATATGTGACTGTGCCCCTTTTCTCCTAAAGAGGCAAAATATAAATTGCCATAACCCAGAGCACTCCTCACTAATATGACAAATCAGTGCCATATCAAATGTTACTATCTGGCATTGCTAACTGCATTTAATAAACAGATTTTTTTTCTCTTACATGACTGGGTATTTATTGTAAGAGCTTATTAATACAGGTGTGTGGTTGTCTCCTGGATGGTGCTGCTTCCACTGGACTTTCTCTTGTGAAAGGCCTGATGGACAAGTTCATACAGCAACGATGCTGGTTCAAACATGTGACAGCACTGATCACAGCACCACAAAAGGTTTAACAAGGTAAAAATCATCTCTAGGCATCAGTGCTGAGGAACTGCTTAGAGGAAGTGATACCAAGCTGAACACAGGGAAGTAAAAACAACCCCTGTTTAAACTTCTGGCAAAGCTGCAGTGGACACAGAGCAAACTGCTCTTGATTATCACCAAGAGCTTATACAGGGCTGTATCCTAAACTGATTCTCTGTAGGGTGAATAATTTCTGTTGTTACTTGTGCAATTTACTTAAATTATGAAAACCAGGTCTCATGCAAGTCTGGAGTAAATCTATTCAGAGATAAGCAAGGAAGTTCAAAACAGCCTCTACAGAAGCAACTTTTGCCCTTTTCAAGTGATTTGCTCTTTAAATTTACATCCAGCTGCACTTAAGAGTTTCAGTGTCTGTCAGAAAGCAGGTTCTTCAGAAAACAGATGTGCATGGAAAAGCAAAATGCACTTGTTTGTTCAAGAAAATTACTGTTTGTTTAAAAGTGAGGGGTGAAAAGAGAACTCTAGCCCCATGACCAGAGATAATGAGTCATCTTAATGAGACTGAGAGACATCTCTGGAAACGAACAAACACCTTTATTGAAAGGTAAGTTATTGTTGGGTGTATCTCTCACTGTTTGGCATGAGCCAGGACAGAGTAGAGATAAGTATAAAAACAGAGCCACAAGAAGCAGTAATGAAATTTTAGCACACGTTCATATTTTGGGACAGTAATGACATGGTAATGAAACTTACCAGTAACATCTGATGCATCTATTTAGCAAAAAATAGATTCTGAAAGGTAATACACTCACATAGACTTAATCTCTTAATACAAAACTAACCTTGATTGTTACAACTCCTCCTCTGTTACACAAAACAGGTTTTTTGTTTTCACGTAGGATATTTAGAATTCTAAATAATGCAAAGGGGAGGAATGGATAGTAGGGCTTCTCTGCAGCACAAAACAAATCCCACAAATTCCTATTTTTAACAACTTGCAACATCAAAGCCTAGAGCATTCAAGACCTATTCTGAGAATTATCTGCAAAGTGTTTTTTTGTAGGAATTATCATACCTGTTCTTCATCTTTTGTTTATTACACAAATAATCAGTGACAAATTCTGCAAGTAACCAAAGCAATGTTCTTTCAAATAAATGTTTCTTGCTCTCCATCCTCTTCAGAACATTGATTTTTATACTGATTTGTGTAACAACAGAAAATCCTTTGGTATCACTCCATTTTCCAAATGACATTAATAGTCCTCTGATATGAAACACAAACACTCCTCTGATAAGAATGTCAAGGTCACCACGCAAGTCAAGCAAATGCCCTTCAGCCTTTTCCTCCTTGTTTTAGGTTTGTTGGTTTTGTTGGGATTTTTTTTGCTGCTGTATTGGCCATTTACAGAACCTCACTGGTGGAGAGCATGGCAAAGCAGTGACCATGAGCTCTGGCTGCATTCTTGATGTTTTCCACTGCTCAGTTCATCATAATGAAGTTAGACTTGCAATGAGCTTAAAAGGAGAGAAAAAAAGACGCTGTTCAGTACATTGCTATGATTCTCTGATTTATATATTTACATATGGATTTCTGCATTATGTAAATAATGAGAAATTTAGGGTCTGGACAGATGGTTTTGTTTTTAGGATGGAGTATAATATTATTGTATAATATTATACAGACAACTTTCCTTCCTCTCCTTTCCTTGCTGCAGTGCTAGTTCCCAAAAAGCAGTACTTATCTTCACTTTCCTCACTACTACCCACAGATTGTTGATTACAGGAAAATTGCTAAACACAGGCCCCTAAAAGGGAAGCTGTCTGTGAAAATAACTGGCAGGCATTCCTATTTTTAGCAATCTTCCTCCTGAACATTATTTGCAAATTGTAACAAATGAAAGCAGGTATGCAGGGAGTAACATGACTTACCTATGAACTCCGTGACAGGATCATGTTCTCCTTCTGTTTTTATAGTGCCTGCAATACTTTCATTCTCTAAAATGGGAAGAAAAAGCTGTACAAAGTCTGAGGTATATGGAGGAGCAATCACATCAAGCACCTGAAACAGCAGACAAAAACTGATGATTATTAACACTTACAGGGGGAGGAGGGACAATATTTAATTCACATACCAGTTTTGGAAGCACACAAGTAGTTGTATGGAGAACAGGACGTCTCCATTTAATGCTCAGGGTGCTCTACTGAGTACCTTATTACTTCCAGAAGTCAGGATCAGTACGACCAAGTCACATCCTGGTGACCACTGAGACATTGCTCAGAATCTGACCTGAACTTCAAGTATTTCTGAATATCCAAAACATGATTTTAAACTTGATCTCTAGACTTCAGTGAGCAGTTTTTGCTGCTGACCTCTGTCACAAAGTATCTGATGAGCGAGATGTCCGTGTCCAGCTTCTCCAGGCACTTGCGGATGTAGCTGACGACAGGCAGGACGTACCCTCGGCTCAGCAAGTGAACCATCCTGTCCAGGAGAGTCTTCTTCAGCTCCAGCTGATGGTGAAAGGAGGGAAGTGCCAACACATCAGAACTTGCTCTCAGAGTGTGCAACTTTTATTCATTCAGTATCTGCTATGCTACATTTTAACCACTTCTAAATTAACCCTGCTGTGAGAGCAAAAGCTGTTGAATGGGGTAAGAGTGATTGATGTGAAGTAACAAAAACCACTGAATCCTCTGAGTATCACCTGCTCCATCACATCCAGCTGAGAATGTTCTGTTTCAAAGAGCTTGACAAGAAGTTGCAGAACTTGGGGATGAAGCAGCTGATGGCATGTACTGATCTGAAAACAACACAGCAAAGTGAGATCCTCAGAACTGTAATTTAAAACACAATGCAGCAGACACTGATGTTCAGTGCCAGACACAAATTCATTTAGAAAAGCATTCCGTGATGCCCAAGTTTTCCTGGCGTAAGTAATGCTGAGCTGACAAAACCAAGCAATTTACCCTAAATAGATTAATCTCTGCATATTTACTGCCTTACTGCAAATGTCAGGCACTCAGTGCACTGGGTGTTACACAAGAACCAGAACTGTTCTTGCTCTCCAGCAAAGTTTTACAGACGCTCTTACCTCATCCAGCAGTGCCAGGTGAACTGGGGTGTGATCAGTCTGCAGCTGGAAGTACCTTGGCTCTGACACTGTCCAATCCACCCATTTCAACACACCCATAGCCACCACTGGGAACCTACAGAGAGACAGTACTTCAGCACAGCAGCATGAAAAAATAAATGGAAGTTTTATTAGGAACCTGAAGTAATCTGCCATCATTTTCCTCAGGCACAGAAAATCATGTTCTGCCACCCAAGGAGGACAAGTTGTGTGTGAAAGACAGAATTTATGTCCTCATGAAAGATTCCCAGCCTCTGTGCTCACCTGATGCACTGATAGAGAGTGCTCAGTTCTGCAACCAGCTCTGATGCCCCTTTGTTCTCATTGCAACACAGATTGTGAACAGTCTCAATGGCTTTTGAGGTTGACTTGAGTTCATCCTTGTTTATGCTGACTCTCTTGTTCTGCAAAATTATTGCAAAGTTGGAATGCAAAAGTTGCAGATGTCTTTGGTCATTTAAGGAAAGGAGCTGTAACCTGCAATAAACCTAGAATTGCATCCTGTGTCTCGAAATTCAGACTCACATGCAAGTTTCAGAAGAATTAATTATGAGTGATCTGAGTACAAGGATGTTTGTTTTATTTAATTCTCAGTGCACTCAAACTGTCGTTTGATCATC
Organism: Cinclus cinclus; assembly: GCF_963662255.1. Taxonomy (NCBI): domain Eukaryota; kingdom Metazoa; phylum Chordata; class Aves; order Passeriformes; family Cinclidae; genus Cinclus; species Cinclus cinclus. The sequence goes on from NC_085063.1 coordinate 12,148,097, forward strand.
AGGATCTACACTTTTTAATCACCTCTGTTGAAGGCAGAAGCATTTAGTATTAAAATAGGTAAACTAAGCTGAATATATTATTTTGAACTGAGCAACTTCACAACCATACATTTTTTTCAGCACAGATAGGCTACAGGTAAAAATAATATTGTTCACAGAAGTGAACATTACCTTTTTCCACATCTCTACAACACTAGCTGCATATGCCAGTATGTGAATATATTTATGTTTGTGATCCTGGTTGATCTTAGCACCTGGTTTAAACAAGGACTGCATGAAGAGGTCCAGAAATGCAGGCACTCGAATCTGTGAAGAGAAAGAACAATTTATCAGAGCCTGAGAATCATGAGAGGTGACTAAGAATGGAGTTTCTGCATCAGATATACCTTGCATAGAACAAGATAAACACATTTTCCTTTAAGTGTACGTTAAACACTTTCCTGAAGAGACACAGAGAAAAAGGAAAAAAAGGAATCAGATACAGACCATACTGCTAAAGTATCAAAATCTTGCCTTTTCTTACCAAAAGCCATGTTAGAACAATGCAGTGAGAAGTGTGAAATGTATCATTTAAGCCTGCTTATAACAAACTGCTAAAGTGGGCAGGGATTTTTTCCTCAATTTTTTTTTGTTTTAAGAACTAATTCCTTCCCATTTTTATTTCCTATGGAAAAGTTAGTTAATTTAGTTATATGTAAAAACACAACTTGGAATGATTAAAAAACCTCTACGAAAGTACCACAAAGCTAATGCAAACCAGAATGCAAGCAGCAGCTTCAACAGACATTACTGACAATTACATAAGGGAAAGTGAGTGCTGATTTAATGTTTTTGTCCATACAACACTTAGCACAGGGCACCCTATTTCCGAATGCTACTGCAACAGAAATAAGTTTCAGAGGTTACAAACAGGTAATTACTGACCAGTTCTACTGGAGGTGGGTCCATGCTTGTAAACATTTTGAAGAGGACAGTGATATCTGCTGGATTCAGAGCTCCTTTGGATAGCATTGCTCCCAGAGCCTGGCAAGCTCGGGGGTAGGAGGCTGCAGTACCCAGGGCTAAGGTAATCTGACTGGCATCATGCCCTCTGCAGGAAAAGCAAACACACACAGTGACTTACTGTCTAAATTCAGACATTTCAGATGAAGTCTCACTAGGTCAACAGGGTATATTCTGTGGGATGTAATGCCTTAGGGTAATTACAGAAACAGGCCTGTGTTTGCCTTGTTTATTTCCAATATGTTAAAAGAAAAATAGAAACAGATATTTCTTAATAGACAGAAACTTCACGTCTTTGCTTTTCTAGTTTCAGGTCTCTCCCGTACAGGACACTGAATTTTTCTGCTGTTCCACAGCTTCAAGCTCTGCTACAAGAACTGCTCAGCTGCAGCTAAAGATTCTCCTTTTGCTGGTGAAAGGTGATCAAGAACGAGTGAAAGGCAGCAGAGTTTACAGACTGTGGTGAGCTCCATTTCCCTGAGCCCACGGCTGGCACTCACTTCTCGTGGGCGTACCGCTGAACCTCCTGAGCGATCCGTCGGACAGCGGAGCCGCCCTGCTCCTCCTGGGCCAGGATGGACATCATGGACTGAGCAAAGAGGTACGTGTGTTCTCCATGGCACACCATCTTCTGTGAAAGCACAGCACAAACCTCACCAGTCAGCAAGAACACATCCCAGTGTCTGCCTGTGATTACAATGCCGTGAGAGCAAAGGGGAAAAAAAAACCCAAACAAACAGCAAAATTGCAAAGGAAAGAAAAAAACCAAAAGGCAAACAACTTAACAACAAAGCCAAAACCCCAACAGCTAAGAGGAAAATACAGAAAAGCACTGACAACAAACACGAAGAAATGGCTGAATTGAGAACTTCATTTCTCAAATGCCAAAACTGAGAGGAAAATCTATTCTACTTATGCTCGGTACTTTCTGTGCAGTATTTAAACACTAAGAGAAGCTCAAAGCCAGCTGAAAATCTTTGTGCTGTTTCACAACACTGAACACATGCTGAGTTGATTCAGATGGCAACTTTCACGCTGACGTGGATTATTTTCATTTGCCAGGGGACTGACAAGACTGATCTTTAGATCTTGCAGTACACATGAAGGACAACACTTCTATCCCCACCTTTTTACAACCCATTTAATAAATATAAGAAGTATCACATAAGCAACCTAAGAAATTCTTGGTCACAGAATGACCAAAAATATAAATTTCTGGGTTTTAAATCAGATATACCTCCTCTTCATAAGCTTTTGTAGGACATCAAGATTGGCTACAATCCCACAGTGATCTGTATCTCCTAACTGGAAAGCAGAACACTTCTTTTTCCATATAAAAAGGGGGAAAAAAGTCAAAAAAGCAAACTTACAGCAAACTCAGGGAGGTTTTTCTCAAGGTTTTCTTCTCCTCCATCTAAAATTGTTGCCAGAGATGTACGCAGGACTCTGGAAAATACTTCTAGTTGCTGACATGCTGTTGAAACACTGGTTATTTCCCCTTGATACCCAGCATCAGATATAAGCTATAAAAAAATCACAGAAATCTTGTGTTATTTACATTTGTATTTCTGATATCCTAACAAATCTAGAAGAACACCTAGAATCGAAGTTTCACCTCTGCATACACTGACTGGAATTTACACTTCTATTGTGGTCTACAGAAAAGGAAACCAATAAAGATGTAGCAAAAATAAAGCACAATAATAAAAAATGTAGCAGAGCACATCAAAATGTATAATTCCTTTCTTGTCACAGAAACATACAAAACTGACTGAGAGGTTCCAATGCAACAAATCTAGAAATCCAGAATTTTCACACAGAGATAAAAGGAACACAAACAAGAAAAAAAAATAAAACCCCCACACCTCAACAAAAATATAAAAAACAGTACTTCAAACTGGGAAATGACACTTACTGAAACCTGTAGCAAAATCCTCCCACCAAGGTGTACTTTTACTAATTAGTATTAGCAAGAGTACACTAAAGATACAAGCAAGAGCACAACTAACATTTGATGCCAGAACAACTAGTCCTCCATGGATATTCTTATTCATCAGACTTAAGTAGAGTACCTTCACAGTAAAATTAAGCATTAAACAATCAGGATGGGCTTCTGCCAATTTGTAAAAAAGATCTCTCCATGTGGTATGTGCTATCATTTGCTCAAGCCAGGCTGGAGTCTGAAAAGAACAGAGCAACAGAGAGAAATTTAAGACTATCTTGTTGTCAGGATCACAAAAAGCAAGGCTTTTACCTCTCAGCAGTACTGTGAGTTGCTCTACAGAGCTTTATTACAAAGGAGCATTCCAAATTTCCAAGTTCTCTAAACCTCTGAGGACTCCAGTGAGATAGAACTGGTTTTCTGAAACCAGCAGTTCCTCAGCCAAAGAGCTTTGAAGATTCAATTTCCCTTCCCTTCACCACTCCATCAGATGAAAGCATCTAGGAAGGATCCACTGTAGAGACAGCAACAGGGATTCCATGCACACCTCTCCTTCCTCTGTAAAGATGGAGTCTGCTTTCCGAGGGTCAAAGTGCTTGATCAGTAAGCTCTTCAAGTGGTTCTCAACAGTCTCCTGAACTTGCATTGGCTCAACACCTGCACAGGAGGAACAAAACACTAGGCAGATGCAATGCAGTCCAATGGAACACAGCAGCAGCATCCCACACTTTCCAGTGAGAACAGAAACTCCAAAATTTCTCAACACAGAGAAGATGAGAGGAGAGCCATCAGTTCTATTATTGAGCTGCACTGACACAGATTTACATATTTTCCACCTATTTTTCCTAAATGCTAAACTGATCTCAGACAGGTCACAACCTTCCTCTTGCTTTCCTCATCAGACACACAAAAAGCAATGCCAGCCATCACCAGGACTGTTACTGATGTAACAGCAAAATGCAGGGGTGTTTTAACCAAAAAAGGCATTCCCAGGGCTGCAGCACAAACCCACGTTACTACACATTAAAGTTCATCCTTTAAAATATGGGTTATCAGTAGCTTTGATAGTATTCTACAAAATAACACACCAATACCAATGAGGAGTTCTGCATTTCTGAAACCAGAGTACAATAATTCTGGTAATGTAATAATGATAATATAATTAATTCTCTTACAAGATACCAAACACTACATATGCTATGTAACAGCACCCTCATCCTTTGAATGAAATTAAAAAGAAACTATAATTTATGCAGTTGCTTCAACTATAAAACCTTTTATAACACAGTTTGTTGGCATTTCATCAACATATTGCTTCATTCTCCAAGTGGAATAAACCTGTTATTATAAAGGATTTAGCCACATACAGGATGACAACTTTATAACAATCCGCTTCCTGTGTATGAGCAAATTTGCCACAAATTCAGATATTTCTGACAGAACAAAAATTATAGACTCAAACTACTATATATCTTGTATCATACCTGTCTGAATGAGCCACTCTGCCAGCAAATTGACAGTCTGTGCCACTGCAGTGTAGTTTTCAGAGAGGAGTTGAATAACATTCTCTGGAGATCCTCCTGCTTGAAAGTATCTGATGAAAGAACGATTTGAGCCATATTAGAACCAAAAAACACAATCGAACTCTAAATGTAAAGGGGAAATAACAGCACCATGTATACATTTGCACACATTTCCGTACAAAGTAACACCTCTAACACACCGTAACACACATCAGGTCACACTCACCTCTTCAACGTGTTAAATATAGACGGTTCCATTATATAGTCAGGGGTTGAAAATTTCTTCAGGCACTCCTGCTGGACTTCGGCATCATCCTCTCCCTCCCCATCCTCATCATCTTGCTGCTCATAAGCACAGTCAGGTCAGCCTCCCCTGTCCCGTTTCCCCCCACACTCCCATATTCAGGCTCTTTTTGCCCACAGCACCACACAGACCTCGGCTCAGCACCGCCAGCACCCCGGCACACAGCCATTACTAACGGAGAAGGCACCAAAACCAGCACGGCCTTGCCGCTGTTTAACCACGGAGCCCCGGCCCGGCCCTGCCCTCACACCCGGCGCTCCTCGCCTCAGCCCGGAGCCCCCGCGAAGGAGTGGGAGGGCCCGGGGGGAATTCTCCCGGAGGATGCTCCGGACTCAGGGGAATGCTCGGAGTCTACGCCCAGGGGTTGCTCCAGGACACGCCTGAGGCTGCGGCCATCCCTCATCCCGCTCACCGCGCCCCCGTCCGCCTCGCTGCCCCACTCGGCCGCGCTGCCCTCGAAGTAATCGGCGTCCTCCATGGCTGCCAGCCCGGCCCTCCCCTCCCCTCCCCTCCGAGCGGCCGGAACGGGCGGGGCGGGAGAGCCGGGATGGCGGCGGAGGAGGGGCGGGAGAGCCGGGATGGCGGCTGGGGGGGAGGGAGAGAGCCGGGATGGCGGCGGAGGAGGGGCGGGAGAGCCGGGATGGCGGCGGCTGAGGGGGAGCGGGAGAGCCGGGATGGCGGCGGCTGAGGGGGAGCGGCGGGCAGGCCGTGAGGGGGCACACACGGCCTCACGTGCGGAAAAGAACCCGTGGAAATGTAAAAACAAACTGCCCTGCGGAGCTTCACAGCGCAGCAGCAATCGGACGGGAATTGCAAAGGAAGAGGAAAAAAGTAGGGACGCGCTGCTCCATGGAATGTGTTGCTCTAAAGGGTGTGTTGTTCATGGGATGTGCTCTCCATGGAATGTGTTGTCCAAGGGATATGTTCCTCTCCTGGCTGCAGCTGGGTAACAGCAGTTCCCTCCCGCCCATGGAAGCATGAGGAGGATGTTGGACAATAGCAGGTTGATAGGAATGATGGAAAAAACAAAAAGGACGTGGGTAACTTTGGAGAATGAAAGTGGGCATCTCTGGGCAGAGGAGAGGTGCTGTGAGAGCCACGTCCCCTGTTGTGAGCCTGTTCTGGCAGCCTGTGACACAGGATTTGTTCCCATCCACAAAGCTGGATCCCCAGAGCAGTGGCTGTGCCCAGGACCCTTCCTGGGGATGCTGAGCAGTGACAACGGTCAAGAGGGTCCCCAAGGAAGGGAGGGACAAGGAATGAGATGAACGGGGGACAAGTGTGCAATGAAAATTGATCACATAATCGGGCCTTGGGCAAGGAGAGAGGCATTAGTGAGACCATGTGAGAAACAGAGTCCCTTTGTCTCTCTTCAGATCCATTCCTTTCTTCAGTTCTATAAGAGTTGAACTGGGAGAAAGGGGAGGGTGAGGGTGTGTTCTGGGATTGGAAGCCAGCCATGAGTTTTGCTGATTAATGATTTGAAAGGTCCTTTATTCCCATTCAATTTCTAACTGAAAAATAGTAAAAAGGGATGGCATTGTCTTCCATGCATAGCTTGGTAAGAAAGGCCAAAAAACCCCTGTTCAGAAATAAGTTATAGGGTCTCCAACAGACAAAATCCTTGTTCAGATGTGGTTTGAACATTTGAAATTGGCTGTGCTAATCGAAGGATTTGCTGCACTTTCAAGTTCAGTGCAGAGAATGTACCCCAGCGCCTGAGCTGCAGTTGTGCTGTGGTGTGCTGCCCTGCAGTGGTGAAGCCCTCCCTGAAACACTGCTCCGACTTCGGCAGAGCCCGGGATAATGTTCTTTTTGCTCTGCCAGCACAAGGGAAAAAAGACTTTTTCGGAATAAATGACATGGATTGAAGTAGAGCCACAAGGGACAGGTTTTCCACTGCAGGAAATCAGGACAGTGATGGGCATCCCAGTGCCTGTGGAGTCACAGTGGTCATTTTTATGAGGGACAAACTGGGAGCAAAGTGACAAGCTGAGGTTGGGAGCCAATGATAATACCCTTAAGAAAATGTTTTTGGCTCATCTCCATTTGGTTAGCAGGCAATTTCCATCTAATAGATGTGAGAAATATAGTGAACTTGGAGCAGACAGTATGATTAACCAGTCAGAGCTTCCTAAGAAAGTACTAGATCTGAATTTAATCCATCCCAAACCAAGAAAGAAAAAGTAATTGCTGAGAGTCTCATAAGAAACATCTCTATAGCTCCTGTGCTTTATGAGCTCTCTCTCTTTTTTTTTTTTTTTTTTTTTTTTTTTTTTTTTTTTTTTTTCCTTTGGCTTGCAATGAAGTTATAAGATGTGTAATTAGGTGTAAGACAAATTCTCAGGAGGTGATTTCAGGGTAACCATTATAGTACCTTAACAGAAGGTTCAGAAAACTTCAAATTGGAGAAGAAGGGAGTCCAGGACTTAATATTCCAGTGAAACTCAATGGGAAAACCACAAGTCTGAGGAGGAGATCCTGGTTCTTTACAGGAAGTTCAACTAAATGCACTTTGCATGACAGTTTTTATATAGGTAGGAGAATCTTCCTTCCCACAACCAAAATTTTCTGTGCATCTCCTGGGCAGGACATTGGGATCTGCACCCTGGAGAATTTCATTGTGCCAGAGGTTATGGCCTGAAACATTCCTAGCCTCAGTAAAGCATTTTTCAGAGCAGGTAAAAGTTTTGTCTGGTGACAACAGCTGGACTTCTGGGACTTCAGTGATAATTATGCTACAAAACTTCCTCCTTAATTGAGCAGAAAACGGGCACAGTCCCCAGCACCAACTGCCATTAAGAGACACAGTGGAATTAGGCATTTATAATACAATTTTAGTGCCTGAATCTTCAAACTAGAAGTTTTCCATCTTTATATATTTATATCTCTTTATTTTGATTACAATAACAGGAAAATATTTTTTTAAAAAATATATAAAGAATGAACAATACTCAAAGCATTTACTTTCAGCTTCCCTTGAGGAGAAAACTAGGGATCTGTAACAGCCAGACATTTGCTGAATAGCCCTTTGCAGAATTACAATATCCAAGCTTACCTCACTTCAGGTCAATAAACAAGAGAAAAAATCAGATTAAACCAAACAATTTCAAGATGTCAGTTAAAATGTGATGAAATATTAAATGTACCAGAAATTGATTTTGCTAACTAAACCTTTACAATTTTGAATGGAAACACTCTTAGTTGTCTCTTGGGTTTAACTGCATTCCCCCATATGTGTTTTACATAGTTTCAGTGAAATGTTCATGACTAAAGCACTTAGATTTACCTGAATGTCCCTGAAAGGTTTTATTATGCAGCAAATTAATGCAACAAATTTTCCCCTAAATGCATATTTGACTACATTTTATGTGTAAAATATTCTTGAGTGACAATTTCTATCTAATGAGATTTTGAAGAGGCAGAGAGCAAATTTTGAGATAAATTTTGAGATAAATTTTGAGATAGAAGATTTGGAGCCCAATAAATATCCAGTGAAGTTCAGCCTTGGTGTCTCTGCTGCATGATTTGAGGAAGCAGTAAAGGCATTCTGGAAAGTGAAAGTGTGTGAAGAAGAGCCAGATGTACAGGAACATGCAAAATTACATTTTTTTTCTGTACCTTTTTTTCTGTTATTTAACAGAAAAATAAAAAAAGTATCAAATGCTCAAGTTTCAGTTCCAACTGTCAAAATTTGCTTGATTTTTGAGCAAATTATTTCACAACTGTACTTCAGGATTTGCTACCTAAAGGGCTGAATGCAATACAGCTGACAAATCATCCAACTTCATTTGGTTCCTCCCTAAAATATAGAAGAAAAATCCCAAACAGAAGAGCCGACTTCCAACAAAACTGTTTGCCTTTTATTCATGTTTTTTAAAAATATCCACCCTGGCATTCTCTGTCATTCCCTCTGCTCCTTGCCCTCTACAAATTCTTTCAGCATAAATCTGGATTTTTGTAATCGTTAGCCCTTTACAAAGCAGCCAATACATTCAACTAGAGATAACAACTTTCCAATGGAGTAGGAAATTACAGCAGCATCGTTAGGCTAATGAGTTTTGAATAAAAAGTTCTTCCTTCTCAAGCAGAGCCTCAAGATGAAGCATTTCTGTTTGTACCTCTAGTACTGGTAACAATTATTCCAGACACTGAACACACAACACTTCACCAGGTAACCAAGAATATTCTGAGACAAAACAAGGTGGTTTTGAGGTTGCTGATGTGATGTCATTCTAGTGTCCTTTGAATGTCAACTTAAAAGTTGGAACTGTATTTTATATACTGAGGATTGCTTAAAACACCGAGCCTCCCAATGCCCCAAGTGCTTCTCAAGACGAGCCTGTGGTGGAAATGCTTTTTTGCTTCAAAGCAAGTTCCAGTTGATTTTCATGCTGATTGTTAAACTCACCTTTCACTAAACTATCTCCCAGCCCTAATGGTTGCACGAAGTGCCTTTTGTTTTGTGGTTCCTTAACTGGATATCCCTGGCCTTTTGGGATAGATTTCATTCTGAAAATTTGTATGAGGATCCCAGACTGGGTCACTCACCTGGGGAATGAAGAATTTTCCCCCTAAATTTCTTTTTCATTGTCCAAGGTGATGGATTTTGAACTTTGAAGTTATCTCATACCTTTGTTTTGTTACTACTCTATTCTCTTACCAACCACACTGTTACAAGACTAAGGGAGGTGGAGGACAGGAGAAAGCAGAGGCAGCAGGGTTTGGGTCATGCTGCAGGACAGAGCAATTGGCTGTTAAGTTTCCCAGTTTTAAACCACAAACAGGTTCACAAAAGTTGTTGCTTGTGGCTGCTCTGGGCTTCCAGACTGCCTTACACAGACCAACCTCTGTAGCCCAGCAGAGCTTTGCCCTGTGAGAAGCAGAACTCAGGGTTAGCACCAAAACTGTCACAAACTGTTACTTCATTTTGGATGTTGTGCCTTCAAACACTAAGAGAACAGAGACTGAAACTACTGAGATATTCATCACCCCTCACACCCTCCTCAGGACTCATCTCCATGGCTCTACCTCACACCAGTCTGAAACATTTCCATAAATACTTTGAGCTCTTCCACAATATTTATATCACCCCTAATTTGTCTTTTTGTGGAAGGTCTTCCAATCCTGCCAACAGCAAACTGAAAATGTAGCAAAAAGAGAACTGGAATGTGCCTCCCTGATGTGGCAATTCCTAACCCTGATACAGCTGCTCCTTCCTCTGCCAGCACTCTGGCATTTCAGTTGCAAGAATGACACAGTTCCAAAATCACATCAAATACCAGAAAACTACAGATAGAAACACTGCACTTCACTATTAATAATTCACATAAAATTCACAGCCTTAAACAATAGTTTGCATGACAAAAACAACAGAACTGAGAGAATTCCCAACATTATTGCCTCTGTCCTAGGCCTGTCTTTCTTCAAACTTGAGTAGTAGTATAATAAAAAGAATAAATTAGCCAACTCATTCAATAAAATGACTGGGTAAATTAAAGTGAAGAGATAAATTCACATTTTAATTTTGAATTTGCTTACAATTGTCTGTTGGTACCCCAGCATTAGAAAGCATATTATACAAAATCCCTAATGTCAGCATCTTCTCCCTCAAAAATTTATCCTTCTCCCTATCTGGGACAATGTTTAAAGGTTTTATTTTGTTCTGTCATTCAGTAATTTTGAGTCAGACTTCTTCAGTGAAGAAAAAATTAGGAAAATCTGTAAGTTTTGCTTTTTTGGTGGATTTTTAAATTATCTATTACATATTTGGTCAGTTATCCATGTTACAGAGGTATCAATGCTGTTGTTACCCTGGGGAATTCCCTGTTTTCCACAGAACCAGGCTAAATTTATAGGACACAGAAGTCAGAAAAAACCCCTCCATTTTATTATTTTTATGTTTAATGCAGTGAGAGATCTTATTTGCCTCCCCACCTCCTTCCATGTTGCTTTTCCAGGTCAGATTTGTGCTTTATACTGCACCCATTTTGCTCAGCTCAGTACACTGAAAGTAACCAGGGTAAAAAGCCGTGTGAGCTTCTAATGAGAATCAGGGATCAAAACAAGTAATTACGAAGGCAATACTTACGGCTCAAAGTTTAGCAGTGTGCACTACAGTAAAACTCTGAAGCAGTTTTACCTACCCTGACACATGCACTAACAGGACTGAAGCCAATTGGGTATGACCAGGATTAAAATAGGCTCACTCTTGGAATTCTTGTCAGTCACCAGAGGGATTTTTCAGTGTCAGGCTTTCATCAGCAGAGCTTCAGAAATCCCCATTTGGCGCTTATTTTATTTACAAAGATGCTTCATAGAACAGGAAGATTTTTTTCCCCAACAGATGAATTTTCAGAGATACCAAGCTGAGGAAGAAGGGCCCAGTTTGGTTTTGGACTGCAAATAGATGTTTGCTTGTAAATATTTTTACTGTTATACAAACTCAACATGCATTTTAGAGATGAGGACCTGCTCCTGTGTGAGATTTCCACTGATATAATAATCTATGGCCCTGATCCTGCTTATTAAATTTAGTAGGAATTTTATCATCTGCTTCCATAGAAGAGGTCTTAGGAGTGCCAGCATTATTAGGAATACACACAGCACATTAGGTACAGCTAGGGAAAGAAGAGAACTTACTCTCTTCCACAATTAGTTACATCATTTTATAACTTAGAACAACTTTATCACTTTTAAGACATTTGTATAGCACCAATCACCAAGAGCATTGTCACTAAGGCACTGGACTGGTACTCAGCTGTCACAGGCTCTGCCTCCAGGTCAGGGTCAATCTCCTGTGTTTATGTCTTTTGTTTTTACTGGCACATAATTTTTGACATTGGAAAATAAATAATACAAAACATCCTCCATCATTTACAGGAACAACACATCACAACAAATTACAAGGTGCTCAAGTTCTGAAGCCACATGAACATTAATATTTCTGTGCATAGATTTACTGGCAGAAGGAAATTACCCTGCAGGTATCAATTCCATGCAGCACAGTGGAGCAGTATTAGCTTCCCTTCCTCTGGAATTAGGACATACCCTCAATTAAATCCTGCCCTGATGCCACGAATCAAAACAGCTTTTAGAGAAATGAAGAAAAACCCTCAGGACTCCTGCCTATGACAGCTGATCCAGGATGCCTTCCTAGGCTTTTGCATCAAAGTCTGCTCCTATCAACTTGCAGAGCTCCAGTTCCAGCCTCTGAGAGCAGGTTTTGATGCTTTCAGAGGCAGCTGAATCCTTTTTTAGTCTGTAGTGGATTTATCTCTCCATATGATTAAAAAGAAAAATATCTTTAGGAGTTATCCTTACTCTGTGGCACCACTCTGAATGTGTGCTTTGATGCACAAATTACTAAAAGTTCTTGGGTTGAAATAAGTTACTGCAAATGCACAGTAGCTGATTTTGAAACCACAACATCTCTACCATTTATTATTATTTTTACAAAATACCCAAAGTGATCAGACCATATTGTAGGTTACTGGCTTGCCGAAGGTTCTTTAAAAATCAAAACCATTTCTGAGTTACAGAAGTGCCAAAAACAATCTTGAACCAGGTTTGTTGTTTTTTTTTTTGTTGTTGTTGTTGTTTTCTTTTTAAACCAACCCCCATCCAAGAAAACAGTTGTATAACTTAAAACAGAAACAAGAGTTTATGTTGGAAACTGTTGAAAAACCAACCCACCAAATCACGCTTGAGCAGAAGCCCTGTATGGCAAAGATTCAGCTTAGGGCAGTTTAGTGCCAAGGTAAGACCCTCCATAGGTTTACAATGGAAATACTGACACAACCTCAACTACAGTGATGCAAATGTGCCCTAAAAACACTGTATTTGCTTTTATTAATAAAAGTGGTAGTGTTTACATTTGCAGGTATCTTACACTTCAGCATCACGATGAATACTGAGTAGAATGAGTTAAGTTCTGGCTGTAAGGTCAGAAGTTTCCAAACAGATGAATGAGACAGAAGTGACAGTCCTCAGTCATGAAAACAAGAAGTTCAAATAAATAAATAAAACAAAACTAAGAAATATGGGTAAGCATTAGGTTGGAATGGTTCAATTAACTGTAAATTATGGCCACTAAATTAGAGACAGAAGAAAACACAGTTACTTATTAAATAGCAAGCATTAAAGCTTTATGGTTTTGTATTTAAAAAAAAAAAAAAAAGGAAAAAGAAAGCTGTTAAAAATAAGACTTGCATTTACCAGGCCACCAAACTGCATGGACTAATAAAGAGACTAACAAAGGCAATACTGAGACATTAAGACACACACACGCTCTGTACTTGTGCAACTCAACCATATTCAAAACAATTGCCTTTTTCCTCACATAGGAAAAAAAAAAAAGCATCCCCTAAACATATCTGTTCATATACAGCTTTAGGTTTCTCAAACTGTTGCTGCCTTATATAGCTCATGTTATTATGTGTCCTCCTCATCAGAGGAAGAAGCTTATTTTGTTAATTTTTTTTTAATGGAGGTGCTTTGTTTCTCTCAGACAAGAGATTACATTCCTCACACCACTACAGGTTTTCTCCATTTATAAATTTGGTGTTCACACCAACTCCTCCTAGGCTTTAAAAGATAAGGGTTGGCACTAAAATAAAGATTTTGGCTTCTGTAACTAAATTTAAGGCTCACAATGAATTTCCTTCCCACTACATGCATCCCATTTTTACCTAGTGGAAACGCCAGCCCTTCACCTACAGGCACTGGATACATTCTGAATTGGAGGGGCCTATTTTCAGTCACGTTTTCTACAGTTCTACAAAGTTCAGGTGGCAACTGTCTAAACCTGTGAACAGGAAAGATCATTCTTGAAAGGCAAGTAACAACCGCAGCTAAACCTTTTCTAGACTATTCAGTGTCTTCTGGAAGTAATTCTGAATTGAGATGGGACAGTGACCCCCTCACATCCCTGCTCTCCAGTGAAAATGGACTGTGTGATTCATTTTAAGACTTTACCCACAAAAGCAAATGAAAAGTCACAATTCTGAACAGCTGCAGTTCTTAGTATTGAAGAGGCATCTGGTACCTGAAGCAAATCTAGCTGCACAGTTATCACCAACCACACCCTCACTTGAATTTAAACTGGATCTCTTCCCAAAAAAAGAAAGCCAACACGGTCTCTTGGGTGGAGGGAAGCTAGTGTGAAAGGCAAAGAGGCAAGAATTTTGGTGTTTGTTTTTGTTTCTTTTCCTTTTAAAGTCACTGCAGTTAAGATCCAGATCAGTTTAGGGGTGTAAATGAAGAGGGAACAGGGGTGTTTGAGTAATATAGGCTAACACTGTTCTAGATGTGTTATTACAGCTGTAATTTCTGACTGTACAAATTGTACACGTAGGTTTAGACACATGAAAAAGTAACACACTCACAGAGACATAAAACACCTAGGTATAAAATATAAAGCAGTGTAGTAGTTACTAAAATTACATGCTCTCTTATTGCTACAGTGATTTTTGCTCTTTTTTCTTTTTACTGTACCACATGTTGTTCTAAGCATATAATTTGCATAAATTATTCAAGTTTAAGAAAAAATCCACACATCTTCACTTTTAAGCTACTTATATAGTTAATATAAAACAAAAAAGGTTCTAAAGTATCTCTTTATTAAAAGAGAAATAAAAATGTCATTTGAAACTGGAATTCAGTGGCCAAATCCAAGGGCAGTGCACACCTTGTCATTCTGGTAGTCGTTGCCCACGCAGCACAAGCCGAGGTTGGTGGGTATTTGGCCCAGTCTAGAGATGGTCACCAGACCTGCATGATGCCCTAAGTGTCTGTTATTGTTCTGGTTTTGTTTTTGTTTTTTTTTCTTTTTTTTTGGTTTTTTTTGTTTTTTTTTTTTTGTCTTTAGCAAAAAAAGGACTATGAATGACCAAAGACTAACATTTATAATTTGTAGCAAAATTTGGTTTTATGTAGAAACAAGCCATGTTTTGCATTTGGATAGAGATTTAAATGAATTAAAGCTAAAAATTAAAAAGCACGATGCTGCAACATCTGGTCACTTGTTGAAGACCTCACTTTTAAAGTGGTTAAGTTTGCACAATTTGTACTTTTTTTTTCTTTTTTTTCTGTTTTTTTTTTTTTTACTAAACAGTATTTTTCCTTCTTTTATAAACCAGAAAAACTAAACTACAGATAAATTTTCCCTACCTTGAGCTAATGCTGCAGATAGGGTTGACAAAGCTGTACAGCGCAATCAAACATACTTACATCTTAGCTCATTGTACAGGTACAGCCATAATCAAGGCACAAAGATCTTCTACAAGTTATTTTCAATAAAGTTGTACAAAATAATACATTTTACAGTCTGTACAAGAATAATAATCCAGCAGTAAAATAAAAAATGAGGGAAGGGAAGAAGAAAAAGAAGGGAAAGACTGTGAGGACTACAGTCTAGATAATGATTTTTAGAGCAGACGGGATCATCAGTGGACAAACTGAAAACAGTGTGTGGTTTACTCTTTCTGCAATCACAGGCCATACGCAGTTCAATTCATAAATGTCCATGGCTGTCTTTAGACCACCAAGACTGGTTTTAAAAATACCCTTCTGAAAGGTAGCAGTTGGTTTTTGCACTGTCTAGGTCTGCTGGAGAATTGTCAGTATTTCCGCCCAAAGCCACATTACAGTCAGAGAACCAAACTCAAGGGTCAGTCTTCAAACTTGGTCTGTGACTTGGCACCTTCGTTACTCGGATGCAGTGAGTGATACAAAGTGGAGATCACGGGTTATAGGATTATGCCCACAGCAGTGCTAAATTACCTACAGTTTTCTCACCCCCAATTTTTTGTTTCAACGTTTTAATTTTTTCATCCCCAATTCTTTCAGGTGTTCCACATTCAGGACTTTTAATTAATTAGGTTTTATTTCATTTTTTGTTTGTTTGTTTTGGTTTGGGTTTTTTTCCTCTCTTTTTTGTTAATAACAGTGTTAGGGAATCCTCATGGAAATGGCCTTTTAAGTGTTAGGGGCCATCTCAAACTGTCCGAGGGGTACAGAAGCAAGCTTAGAAGTGCTGCTATTGTCCAGCAAGGAGTAAAAGTTGAGGGGTGCAAATCAATGGGAGATTCAAACAGTTCTCTTCCACCCTATGTGGGCAAGGGTGTTTTTTTTTTCTTTTTTTTTAATAAGGAATAAGGAGTCCAAAACACAGAAAAAAGTGCTCTCCATCACAACAACTCGTATTGGCGAAGGTGCATGCGCTGAATAATGTCCCGACAGTCATTGAAAACCCTCCGGATGTTCTCTGTGTCCACGGCACACGTGAAGTGAGGGTAGCAGTAGTGCCTTCCATCTCCACTTGCTGTGCTGATTCTCTGTGCAAAGCAAGAGAGAGACACTGGGTTAAAACACCAAACCCACGGGGGGATCCCCAGCCCGTCCCCAAAGCTCGGCTGAACGAAGGTGAGGTGTGCATCGTGAGCTGCGTCTTCAACAAGTGCAACTGAGTGGCAAAATGCCCTCAAAGTTTGCACTCTCTCACCTGAAACACGAAATTCAAAATGATCAGAATTACATGGTGAGGTGGTCACTGCAAGCTGGGGAACTGCAGAGAGGAATGAGAACTCGGGAAAATGCCATTATTTATATGCAGCTTTGGTGGATTTAGCAACACAACTCCTAGTCCATTTGGCCATGAAAAGAGTAGGATTTTGCCTCCCTGTACAAAGCTTTTATCCCTGCTTACACTTACAGGAAGCCTCTCTCAACTTTCTGTTTTGCTCCATTTTAAAATGAGTCCACAATTTGATTGCCAGGCTCTCCATTACAAGTAATTGTAACAATATTATAAAAAAAAAAAAAAGGTCTACGTCCATTATAGCTTCAGCTGACCAGTAATGGGAAAGATAATACAAAAAGAACATTAATATCTGACAAATGAGGCATCTTCTGATTAGTCTCTATCTTTAGAAATAATGCATGCAATAAAAATCTGGCCCCATTAATAACAGCAGGACTTCACTCATCATTCTATTTGGGGTTTCTTAATTCTCACAAATTCTTACACTATTTAATTATGTACAAACAAATATCAAAAAAAGCAGCTAAGAAACAGCAGTAAAGCTCGTAAATATAACAGTGGTTGATGCAATGTGGATGTTAAATATAAACAACACAAGAAGTGACAGCTTTACAATAGCAGAAGATGAGCAGGAGTTTGGGTTTGAGAAGAATCATGTAACAAATAGCCAAAGAAAGGAAATACTTACAAGAAACTCGTCTCTAATAAAATACTTGGCCCTTGTAACTCTGGGATCCTCACCAGGCTCTGGTGTTGCTGATTAATAATAAAATAAGTATCTTATTAAAACAGGTGTTTTCTGGTAAGAGCACCGAAAAATCTCAATTTGTTCTGTTTTCTGCTCACATATGACAGAAATACACTTGGCAAAACTGACTATGAGACAAGACAAACCATAACATTATTTAAACCAGCAGGATTTCAGGGGAACAAGGGAATATTACAATGGCCACAGTACCAGGCATATGGCAGGTAAGAGAAATGACCACAGGCAGGATTTGGGGGGGAGTCCCAAGGACACATTTGTGACACAATGTCAGACTGTGATCTACACCAAAGCAGAAGGATTTTGTCATGATGAAATTATTAGTATAATAAACATTTAAGAGGCAGGAATCTCTCATTATTAATACCTTAAATCAACATTAAAATTTGACTAAAAGACATTGATGATTACATCTACTTCAGAGTTTTCAAGTCTTAGCTGGAACTACCAAAGCCATCACAAATGTAATTAACAAGGAAATGATAAATTGCAAACAAAGCTTCAAAATCTTACCATCATCTGGTGTAGTGTAGCGAGCAAATTCTGGAAAGTAGTCTTCAATTTTAGATTTCCCTGCCAAAACTTTCTCTGCTAGCAAATCTTGTTTATTCAGGAAAAGGATTACTGAAATGGTCCGTAGCCACCTGTGGAAAATGGAAACCAAACACTGTGAGGAGACAGAGCCTAGATCATACAGAAACTTGAAATAAAGTAAGTCACACAAAATGTCTGGAGACAAGATCATATGACACACTGGAACGATTTGGAAAGGTTGCTTTTATACCTGAATCCCAAGGGTGTAATTTCAGGTGTGCACACCCTGAGGCTGTTTGGGTGCTCCCCATTTTGTGCTGTTAATCCAAACCCATCCCAGGGGAGCACTTCCACCTCCCAGAGCACTGCTGCATCACTACTTTAATTACTTCAGCCTCAACATGCCAATCACTAATTAGTAGCTGTGCAGAGCTCTTTTCAATAAACATTAAAGGTGGGAGGCTCTGACCAAAGAACCAGCCCAGACTGTGCTGGGAGATGTGAATAACAGAGCCTCCCATGCTGTTAACCCTGGTGGGCAGCCAAGCACCACACAGCTCCTTACTCACCTTCCTCCTCAGGGGATGGAGGAGGAGGAAAGGAAGAATGAAAGCAAAAAAATCTGGGGGTCAAGATAAAATATAAATGATGACTGTTTAATTAGTAAAGGATAAGTAGAAGCAAGGAGAAGACAAACCAAGTGATGCAAAGGCAATCACTCAGCACCCCCTGTGGGCAGGCCAATACCCAGCAAGCTGAGTAACCTCCCAAAATCCCCCTTTCCCCCTTACTGCAGAGAATGATGTTATGTGGCATGGAACACACCTCTGGCCAGTTTGGGCTGCCCACCTATGTCCCCTCCCAACACTGCAGGATTCACTGCAGGGACAGAGTGAGGAACAGAGAGGGCCTGGATGCTCTGTACACACTGCTCAGCAGCACTAGTGTGTTACCAGCATTGTTTTGGGCAAAACCTAAACCATGGCACTCTAGGAGCTGCTGTGGAGAAAACGAACTTTGTGCCAGCCAGGCCCATCCACAAGTGGTGACTGCAGTGTGAGACAGGATCAGTAATCAGTGACAAGAGCCTTTCACAGACCTGTTGTTCCAGATGCTCTTGAAGAGGTTTAGTGCTTCCTGCAGCCGATTGGTCTGATTGTCCTCTCGTATCACCATGTTGTAGCTACTGCTCGCCACCACAAATATGATAGCAGTCACATCTAAAACAAGGAATAGCCTTTAGTTAATGCCAAACTTCAGAACAAATATCCAGGAATCATGGAGTTCAGTAAGAAGCTGCAAGACTTTCAGCTCCCTGCAGAGAACAGGCTGGGATGCTGTTGCTGGCAGCTTTTTAAGTACCAGGAATCAAAAAAGAAACTGAAGAAACCATGGGAGACAGGCAAGGCAGGCCCCAGAACAGAAGCTGACAGAAAATGTAGAAAAGAAAGGAACTGAAGCAACAGAGAAAAACTGAAGAAAGCCAAGAGCAGAATTTAAAGAAGATTTAAAATATGTAAAGAAATTTGAAACAACTGTGAAGTATCAGGAAAGGACAGGGAGGTCCCTGAGGGAAAGCCTCAGGACAAACTGCACTTTTGATTTGTGTAAAGGGTAGAAATAACAACAGCAGACTGCAGTGAATTCATGGTTAATTGCTCTGGTCCCCCTGTAGTGTGTTTTACTGCTTAGAGCCCCATTTCTTCCCTGTGAGGCATTCCCAGGATCACAGGATCTGTGTCTCCAGCCCCTCACAGAGTTCCAGCCTCATCTACCTCAGGCACCAGCAGCAGAACAGATGAGTCAGACCATGAGGTAACAGGAAGAGGAAGGAGCAGAGGTAAAACCCAAACAAATCTGTTATTAATAGCACAGAAGAAAATACTGCACAGTCCCTCCACACACATACACAGTGTCCAGGTGATTCTGTGACAGGAACTGTAGCAATGAACCATGAATTTCAAGTTGCATTCTGCTTTATTTGTTCTCCAGGATCTTATTGTAGCTTTTCTACAAAAGGATAGACTTCCTTGTGTAACTTCATTGCTATTTTGTCCAAACAACAAAGAATAGAAAATATTTTCACCAAGTCTAGGTTTAAGAAAACCTGTGTGGAGAAAGGTTTCTCAACAGATACGGAGTAAAACAAAGCTGCAGTGAAGGTACCTGGCACACTTCAGGAGAGACACAGAACTGCCTAATTTCAGTCATGTGGGAATTAAACCTGACCTGAACTCATGGGGACATTGGTGTTAAGAGACTCCAGCTCTCACCAGATGTGTCCAACCAGACAGATGCTCCCTACAACCTCATTCTGCATTACTGGGTCAGTGCTGATTCAGACAGAGGCACTACAGCAGAGCCAACTGGCTGCCATTATAAACAAAAATGTGATAATCTGATTTTATGCATATAATAATTATCCTATATTTTGCATTTTGCACAGGCACATCCATATGCAAACCTGCAAGTGGAAGACAGAGCATGGCTTGGAATTTACACTCTCACAGCTGGCAAATAATGCACAAAGCCACCTCCAAAAATTCCTGACTAACTGAAGAGTTGGAAGCCAAACAAATGGACATGCTGAAGTTATCAAACTCAAATTCCTCTCCAGCTACATTCTCCTTGAAGATGCTCTATGTAGTTACAGGAGTTTACTTGTCAAGAAAATCTGAATCCTGTATGACTCTGAGATAACGCCTTATTGAGCTACATGGAAAGATGATGGATTTTACACAGTTGAGAAAATGAAGATTAGGCACTACAGTTCTGCAGAGAACTCTTTTATAAAGTCAACAGAAATTCCAATCCTACCATTAAAACACTGGATCCATTTTCGGCGTTCATCTCGTTGCCCTCCAACATCAAACATACTGAGGAAAAAAAACATAAATCCAGTCAGTCAGAATCATTTTGTGTTGAGTTTTGTTTTTTTTTTTTTTTTTGGTGTCTGCATGCAAACAAAATGGGTAAGAAACTTTAGGAAACTTCTGTGTCACAGAAGTTAAAGGGAATCTTGGGTTACAAGAACCTGAATAGGTGAACAGTCCATGAACACATGCATGCAGAGAAAATAGACTTAAAACATTTTGTTCTTTGTGATTTAAAATAAAGCAGAAATACCAAATTGTATTTAATTTTCAAGCCAGACTACTAAATTAAAAAATCATAAAATACTTCCTCCTTTATATTAAACACCAATACTTGAGAAATATAGTAGGCTCAATGAATATATGGTAGGCTCTCTTCCCAGTTTACCTTGGTCTTTATCTGTGTTGTATTAAAAAAACCATAAAAAATAAAGAATTATACTTACTGAAAATTTACTTTATCCACCTGAAACTTGGTTTCAAAAATTCCTGATGTCAAAACTCTGCATCTGAGAAGATCCTAAAGCATAAAAGGAAATGCATTAATTCAGCACAGATACTTAGTGAGTTTCCATGTATCCAGCAAAGGAAATAAACCTCTTTTTTGTAGTACCCCTGATGCTGTACTACAACACCAGGGAACAGCACTGGAGTGTTCAGTCTCACAGAAGCACGATAGAAACATTTTAAGTGATGTAACCTTGTACATCATTAATGTGCATTAACATAATCCAAAGGACAAAGGCATTTTTACTGGAATACTAAATATGTACAGCACCTGGCAATACCTGAAAGGGCAATTAGAAAATGAATGAATTACCCCCAGAGATGAAGGGGGCACATAAATTGTGTCATTTCCTCACAAAGCTCCACGTACCTGGTCAGATGGGGTGTACTCATTCTGTTTGACTACGTCAATCTTGTCTAGAAAACTGGGGAGAGGAAAGAAAAAAAAGAGAAACTGGTCACTCTGAACTCAGACAAACTTTCTGACGCTCTAGGAACTGACAGTTCCCAGGTAACCTTTGGTGCATTTTAATGCTCCCAGGCTCACAAAACGATGAAAAATCACACACTGAAATGGCTCAGTTTGGGTTTTATCCTCAGGACAAGTGTTCCCAGCAGCAGCCGCCAGAGGGCTGAGATCAATTCAATTAATCCAGCTGGGAATCTCACGCCAGCCCCTGCCACCACAAACACAGGGGGGGTTTAATTTAGGTGGTTTATCCATACGGATCCCACCATACAGCCTGCTGCTGCTCACGGTAAAGCAGCGACTCGAGCGATTCCCCACGTGTCCTTCCCCTGAAAGTCAAATGAGTGTTTTTAAACCATTTATCAATTATTTAGATAAATGAAAGCCCTAAACCAATTTCAGTACAAGTTCAGGTAAGTGAGAGGGGACACTGATTTTTCTGCCAGCTGCTGTATCAGTGTTTCAGACACTTTCTGGAGCAGCAGCAGTAGTTGGCTAAATGAGCAATAAAGAGATACATTTCTTTCAAAATCACTAGGTATTACCTATAGTGCATTTAATTTTTTTTTCCAATTAACTATAACCTCATAATTATCTTTCGCTTCAACTCAAAGAGCAAAAATCTCAAGGAATTAGTAATTCTGCTTTATTGTGGTGGCAAACCAGCAGCTCAGGATGCAGATTTTATGGTGTTTGCCCCAGTGCCACTGCCCAACACCAGGTCTGCAGCCAGGTGTCCCCTTGCTCAGCCCCTTCCACCTCAGCAGTGCCTTTACCCCTAACATTAATGATTAATCAGCCTTTAAACCAATCGCCATTGAGCTCCCTTTGAAATTCCTCTGCATGAATTGTTTTGTCTCTGAAGCAGAAATCACAAAGAAAAGGTGAGTTCTCCCTGCCTCCTTTAATGTGCACCAACAACAGCCACAGCTTCAAGGGGGGGAAAGGGAGCCTTGTCTCAGATTCACAAATCAAAAACCCAAAAAACTTCCAGTAAAGCCACCACACAACTCAGCCCCAGTTTCTGCCCCAAATGACTTCCTAAAACACCTAATGAAGAGCAGGGAAAGAGGGAAATATAATCCTGTATTTTGACAACTGCTTCAGTGCAATGCCCTTTTCACCAGGAACTACATGATCTTGCTTCGGAGACACATGAAAATTAATTCTTGTTCAGGCTGAATTGCAAAATTTTAAGCATATTAAAATGTATCTTAAGTTAACACGCTACAAAAACACGTGAGACAAAGTGCAAAGATCAATTTCCATCATGGAACGTGACATGGCCACAGGCACACAAGGCTAAAGTGGTGACAAACTGTGCTCTGCAATTTGCAAGCTGGATTTTTTTTTTCCACGTATCTTCCAAGCTCTTAAGTAAATTTTTCTTTTTCCTTATTTTTTTTTCCTAATTCAAAGGGAAGAAATAAAACTCCCTGTTCAGTACGCAGAGGATGTTAAATGCGTACATCAGCCGTGAGTTCCAAGTAGCACGAGCGTTTCCATCCCATCCTCTCCCCTCAGAGCAGTTTCAGAATCACGTGGCAATTTCACAAGTTGGAGGATGCTTGAAAAATGTTCCGAACAGAACATGTTCATCAAGATACAAAGGTGATTACTGCAATCACCCAGCCTTTCTGTATGAATTTATCCAAGCAGAACATTTTATGCTGGGTTCCACAAGAGGTGGGTTTTTGGTTTTGTTTTGGGCTTGAGGTTTTTTTTTTTTTTTAATTTTGTTTTGTTTTCTTTTTGAACACTCTGCTAATCAGCTTAATGGATTTTGGAAACTGAAAATTAGAAAATAACAACAAGATACTGCTAAAACCTGGAACTGAAAGTACAAACCTCTTACTGTTGTTTATGCAGACTATTTTTAGGCCTGTGATTTCCTTGAAAAACATCAGCCACATAGGAGCAGTAGTACTGTACTTGAGATGAATTCCAACAGCAATACTCATGCCAGGTAAAACAAGTTCAAATGGAATAAACATTTCTTCTTCCCCCCCAAACAAGCTCCAACATTCAGCAATATCTGAGACTCCCAACAATGCTCCTTGGAGAAGGAGGTCTTTCCCTGTGTGATAGTCACCAAAAACCCCTCCTGCTTCCAGGGCATTTTAGGGAAAAGGGAGCACAGCAATCCCTTCAATGAAGATTTCTCCCTGTGCCCGTGCCTCGCATGAAAGTTTGCTCCAGCAGCTTTAGAAAAGGCTAAAGGCATTAAAAAGCTGTTTGATTTTCTGCTCACATGTAAAGAAAAGGGATTGTTCTTTCGGTTGGTCAATGCAAAAATAAATGTGAGGAGAAAGGGGGAGCAGAAATTTGATCCGCTCTGATGCACCTAAAATAAGGAGAAACAGCAGGAGCATGAGAGTTCAGAAAAGACCAATACACTGTGTTCAGAGACTTCTCAGTCAATGTTAGTCAAAACCAAACAATTTATCCAGTAAATTAAACTAATAATCCAGTCAGATGAGAACAAAACCCAATTCAAAATAAACACAAATTCACCATCATTAATTTCTATTTTTAATTCTTGCTATGCTCTACCCAAAACATAAGTGAGGCCACTTGAGTACTACTTTGTGTGCTGAATTCACTGCTGTGAGAGATTGTTCTAAGCCTACTGGAGACGTGCCCACCATCTACTGTGTCAGCAGTGAACTTACAGGGAGAAATAGAAGTGACCTTGATGAAATAATTCACATAAAACTGTCAAACCACAAAACCAAATTTTATACTGTGAGCAAGGCTTGAACCAAGTTACAAAGTTAGTGTTTTTTTGTTCTGTAAAATCTTCCCAGAGATTATATGGAAAAGCTATTTTCCAGAAAGCAAATAATTCATTCAGCATTGCTGCCAATTCTCACTTTGGGCCACATTCTGGACATGACTAAATAACAGGATCAGCTACTGCTCTGCAAAATTCTGTCACGTAGTAAGAGGCTCTTTTGACTGTGTTATAAAACATGGATACTGCTCTGACACATGCCAACAAAATACCTCAAAAGACTTCAGGTAGTCAGCAACACTGAGAAGAAGCATCACTAGGACAGCACCAGTTGTGTCTCTGAGATATTAAAATGAAAGGTGTTTAAAAAAATTAAAATAATCTGAAGTAAAAAAAAAGCTGTATTTTTGTGTTCATTTTTTTAGCTTAGGGAAGGAAAACCACATGTGAGGTGCTCCAAGCAGATCTTTGTGACAAATAAAGCATCTTTAATTTTAAGGGTGCACTCAGGAGACAGAGTCAGAGAAAACTACACACAGCTTTTCCTTAGCTCCAGCAGGTCTAAGTAATTAAGCCATACGTGTATCCTCAATTCTTTCAAAGTTTCAACTAAAAATTACTATGTCAAATTCATGTCCCGAAGTTCAGATGAAGATATATGCCAGCACCTGAGTTATTCTGGAGTTCTTTCATCCAGAGAGAGCTGCTTTTTCCCTATGAGAAGGGAATTTCCTGAACGAACAGTGCTGCTGCCAGACAAAGAAGTGCAGCTCGTTTTCCCTGCTGGAAAGGTGTGTGACACAAGAAACCTTCCACCTCAGAACCTGCACAGGTTGGGGCAGAGGGAAGGGGAACTCAGGCTGCCTTTCCTCGAGCATTTCCTGACATCCCTCTCAATAAACAGCAACTGAAATGTTACTCTCTGTCATCTGACGAAATGGTTGGCAGACAAGAATTTTCAATTTTTTTTTTCTGCTTTGTGAAGAGCAGCTTTTGTTTTCAGCCTAGAACAACACTGGAAAGGCGTCTTCAAACTGACAACACACCTATATTTGAAGAACTTTATTTCCATCAGGTTTTTTTTCTCGTCAAGTTAGAACTTGAATTTGCATATAAAATGTCTCCTTTAAAAGACACAATAAAATCTCATCTTCAGTGTCAGCAAAATACTTCGTGAAATCAAGATTTCAATCCCAACTAAAGAAAACATTTGTTTATAACTTATAAGCCTCAACAGTACCAGTGAAACTTGGTGAAGTTCCTTGCCTCTGAAATCCTCAAGGTATTTTACAGACAGTAAATCAGACTTCCAGCTCCTGCCTGCCTTCATTGGGGCTGCATTTCCTGCCTCCACCATCACACCCCAAAACACACACATGGCATGAACCCTATTTTAAAGACAGGCACACTGAGTACTTAATTGCCCCGAGTCCCTTGAGTCAGTGGAAATTATTTTTCATTTCCACTGAGTCGTGTTTCTACTAAGATATTACTAAGAACCCACCAGAATATTACTAAGAATTATCAATAGTCTACTAAGAATTGCACTGCCATTTTCCCTGACCACCTCTAAAACAATCTTTCTAATTCAGGGTTCTTTTATCAGAAAGAAATTAGTATGTTTTCTTACTGATCACCCCAAAGACCAAACTGTGCAAATGCCCAGCCGATTTTTATTTATCTACATCCTATCAGAACTACAAAGTACTACTTAAAGCAGTTTTAAGCTGAAATTTAACTCAATATTAACAGCGTTTATTGTAAACAAGAGTGCATTTTTCAGAACAGACCATGCTCTACTTCTGCTTTCCTGCCTTTTTAGTCTTGCCATAATATTTTATGTTATCCAGCAAAGCTTTCTGAAAGCTCTGCAGTAAACTATCTGGTAAATTCTTTCTTCAGCTATGCTGTCTATGCTGAGCCAGCGACATAGGATGAGTATAAAATACAAAACTCCCTTTTAATAGGGTATTTGTGTGTGAATGAATTGACTGTCCCTCAACTCTGTCCCTTTCTGCTGCTCAGAGCAAGCAGGGGTGGAGGGAGGAGGGAATCCTAATCCTTAAACTGGTGATAAAGATTTCAGCTCATTTATTTTGCAAGAGGAGCAGAACAGCAGGCAAAGATACAGGAATGATGCAAAATAAAACAAGCAAATGTTCAATCTGCTGGTATTCATAGTGCCCTGCAAACATGGACAGCATGGCATGTGCAACCAAATTTGTCAGGTTTTTCCTCAAATATAAGTTAAAAATCAAAGTTGGGACATCAGTAGATTTTGACTGTTTTTTTTTTTTACAAACATATTGGTATTTTTATTATTTGCAAAGGGGGAGATTTTACTGCTGAGGTGGTTGGTGAAAATGTGCCACAAACATTACTGGAAAATTAAAAATGCTCAGAAAGGCACAGGTCTTTTTTCTGCCTAAACAAAACTAGATAAGGAGAGAGAAAATAAATGCCAAAACCTTTCTAATTTCTTTAAAAACATTACAATTAGGAAAGAGAAAAAACCTTTATAGAGAAAGGTACATAGGGTCAGTACTGTACCAAGTATTACTGGTATAATTAGGAGAGCAGTATATTGCATCTAAAAACATCTCATATATGATGTTTTTGTAACAACATTCTCCATGTCTCTCCTCAGACATAAGGATCCCATTGAAAACCAGATTTATGTTGGAAATGAACCTCGAAATGTAGCGTAAGACATGAACAGAAGCAAACCAAAAAGCCAACTCGCCAGAAAACTTTTTGATTTCCAGTTTTAAGACAAGGGATTATTATGATTTCCTTATCAAAACTGTAAGTCGCACAGAAAGGTTTAGAAATATTCTAAAGCTCAGAATTTAATTATAGATGGTATCAATGTGTACATATCCCAGAAAAGTGATTTTGAGAGCTGGCCCCAGCTGTAATTCCAGAAGAACCTCGAGCATTCCAGCCACTTGGAGGCAGAGGGGCACCATGGGTCTGATTTTGAAGCAAATAATGAGAAAGCTGAAAAGTATGACTCCATATATTTGGAATCATCTTGTGGTAATCAAGGTTACAGTTCCTTATAAGGCTTGGAGAACATGAAGCACACACACAAAAAAATAGAGTATTAAAACTATGGGGTTCAAAGAACTGCAACTATGGCAAAAAAGCAGGACGTGCCAGCAAAGCCCCCTTTAGTTTTGTGTCTCTGTGAAGTTCAAGCCTTGCCCTAAAACCGAGGCTGGTTCCGTACCCGGCTTCCCAAAGTGCCGAATTAAAGCAGCGTAATCCGCCGGGAGGCATGAATGGATTTCACACAAACCCAGCAGAAGGCAAACCCGCCCTTCAGAAACTGCACCGGCTCCGAAAGGGAAAAGGGGGAAAGGTAGGAGAAAGAGAAAAATCTATTTAAAGAGGTTGTAGTTGTATCTCTTTATTTTTTTTTTTTTTTCTTTCCCCCCTCTCTCTGCCTGTCTAAAGTTAGTCTGGCTTAGAGGATGCACTAACTTTCCCAATCAGTTTTACATTACAGCACAAGTCCAGAAATAGCTCCCAGCCGCCTTGGCCTCTAGCACGGTTGCCATGACAATGGAACCACAGGGCTATAAATAGCTCATCAGCACCAAATCTTGTGAGACACATCTGGAATGGGGCCAGCCCAGCCCCGGCCTGACTCACAAAAATAGGCACAGGCAGTTTCAAAGGCTGGAAAGGTACAATGAGGCTCGGGCTGCGCGGAGCAGGGCAGGGAAACGGGTTTGATTGCTTGTTAGCACGAGATTTATTTGATAGGAGATCGGGAGAGGTATAAAAGTCACTTTATTGCATACTAAACAGCCAGCCTTTCTCTAAGGTCTATTTTTCTTTCTTTTCCCCACCCTGTCTGCAGCACAACCACCCCGCTTTTGAAACTGTAACAATGCAGCCCTTTGCCCAAGAGACCATTAAAATAAGGAAAAACAGAAGGAAAGAAAAGAGATCTTCAAGTCTTCCCCCCACAACTATTTCTGTACGTTTTTGGCTCGAGTGCATTGAGTGCTCCTGCGGGTCTGACAGGGATCCTGGCTGGGATCCTGCCCGGGCTGGAGCGCTTTGCTCCAGCTAAAATCAGTCTCAGGCTGCTCCATGCCTCCAGGAGCCTGGAGAGGGATGTGGTTCCCAAATCCTTGTGCAGGTTTCAGCATCATCCCTTTGGACCCTCAGCATGGGACAGAAGCAGAGTCCCATCCCATCCCATCCCATCCCATCCCATCCCATCCCATCCCATCCCATCCCATCCCATCCCATCCCATCCCATCCCATCCCATCCCATCCCATCCCATCCCATCCCATCCCATCCCATCCCATCTTCCCAACAGCTCTGTGCCACTGAACTGCCTCTGGAGCAAGCATTTTCTTCCACTTAGTGGGTGAGAAATGTTGTATTTTTAGCACAGACTCTTGATCAACCCATACAATTACATCCAAATTATCTGTGTGGGAACAGAATGTTATGTCAAAAATGTTATTCAGTGTATTTGTCAATATTACCCAACAGAAGCCATTTGTATAATGAGGAGATTCAATATTTTCTCCAGCACAGGAAAGCAGCAGCTCAGGAATCAGACTCAAGTTGTGAGACTGTTATTTCACAGACACTGGAAGTAGTAAGTCAGCGTGATATAACACAGAGAACACCACTCCCAAAATATAAAATCCTAGTTGCTCTATCAAAAACCAATAGAGACTACAGATGGTGATCAAGAAACTGCAACTATAATAAGCATTAACTCACAGTAAAATATCTTCTGTCTGCCAAAAAGGCACTGTGCACGCACTCCACACAAACTGCACCATCAACCCACAGGATTCCTTTAGGTCCCTACATGGATATTTTCATTGCTAAAAATTGTAGAGTTACTTCCACCCAGGCTTTGAGCTGTATGCAAACTTCCCTCCCCTGCCATCTGAACAATGTACACCTCAGGAACGGCAGCTTGCACAGAAGGATTTTGGATAATGTACTTTAAAACATGTAATGCAGGCTTTATTGGTTTTTATAAAGGTACTCCAAATTAGTCTAAGAGCCTATCACCAGCTGCAAGTTTTGATTTAAATAATATAAAAAAATATTTATATTTTCTTTTAATTCCTTAATAAAGCAACTCATACATCACTTCAAGATAGCTCTTTGTGGTCCACATAAGGGGAAAACTTCCCATTTTTTCTGGGAGAAAGATGAGGGGGAGAGAGAGCTGTAGAGTAGCAAAGACTACATGGGATGACCCAAACCTGCCCAGTATTCCAGTCCTTCACTGGAGGCTCTGCCATTAACTCCTTGCCTTGACTGGATGATCCCTATGGAGGATTTGTGATCCTTTAGGCTGACCAGGGGCCCTGCTCACCCCAAATCATGCCCATTCCCAGCCCTGTCACAGAACTGCCCTGCACAGCCTCCCCCAGGAGAACCAACAGCATGCCAGGTCAAGCACTGGAGCCCTCGTTTGCACTTTGCCATGGTGCAGGGAGGCGTTTCACACCCTCACCAGCACCAAAGCACACACATTAACCCACCTCACTCCCCGTGCCCAGGCTGCCCCGGCTGGACAAGCCCAGGGATGTCGAGTACCTGCGGAGCAGCCGCTCACCCCACCCCAGGTGACTTCAGCTGGGAACACCAGGGGAAGGTAACGGTGTGGATGAGAACACCACACCATCATCCCATCCCATCCCATCCCATCCCATCCCATCCCATCCCATCCCATCCCATCCCATCCCATCCCATCCCATCCCATCCCATCCCATCCCATCCCATCCCATCCCATCCCATCCCATCCCATCCCATCCCATCCCATCCCATCCCATCCCATCCCTGGGGCAGGAGGGAGTGGGGAGAAACCCCACTCTGGTGCAATCCCTATTAACTTTCTTTTTTTCCCTCTCTTAACAAGGCTGCAAAAGGAGACAAAAACCATGGGAAAAGGCAAAATGATTATGTGCTTGTGCAACAAAACTCCTCACTCCGCTTTGCTCGCTGCTCCTCCAATGTTTCCTCCTGAATTTTGGAGGGCCATACACACCAGAAACTTGGCCCTAATTAATGAACCTGTTTCTTGCAAGACACTATGAAATCGATTGCTTTAGATACATGATATTTTATCTTTTCTACACTTTAGAGCAATTTTGCTTGCCTGCCTTCATTTTTACTACTTTCATTTCTGTCCTTCCTGATGCTGGAAATGGTTTTGACCTCCTGTGATTCCCAAAGACTGTCATCTTACAGAATCTAGGTCCTCCACCAAGTTTGGTATCTTTTCAAGTTATTTCAGGAAAAACTCTGCACAACAAAGACTACAACTTTTAATTTAACACAAGGAATTAAAAGCTGAAGTCTAACATTTAATTGTAAAAAACCAACAAATTGTTTCCATGGTCTTGACTATCTAAAAACCAACAAGCTGGATTAGTGACAACTCCAGTGTGGGCTGCTGGTGAACTTCTTTCCCATCTGCTCCTCCTAAATATCCATATTTTTAATACAGTTTTTTTCATGCCCTGTTTTCTGGAAGGTGGAAAAGTATCTATTAACAAGGTCAGGGATTTTCTTGTTTTAAACCTTTTTTAATTGTAAGTTAAAGTCACAGACCTTATATACTACAGAGGAAATCATAAACTGCATCCCTCCTGTGCTCTATGGGGACTGAACTTGGAGAGAAATTTGAAATGTAGTAATTTTCCACAATCTAACCTAATTTAAATCCATCAGGTACAAAAAGGATCTTCTTAGATTTAAGAATATTTGCTGTTAACTTAAGACTAAGAAGTCTGTTTAAGTAAAGTCAAATTCAGAATGAAGAATTTTTAATGAAATTTGAACATGAACTTGTTTGAAATTCTTCATATTTGATTTCAAATAAGGATATGAAAGCTTCCTTCCATCCCAGATGCCATTTTTAATATGGCAACAACCTATGCATGTTATAGGTGTAAATCCCCTATTGTAGACTGCTCTGAGCAATTAGAAAAGGTGAATGGGATATCCTTTCATTGTGTTTCAACAAAGTATTTTTATTATTCTTGTCCTCATGGTCTGTAGCTCCCTCCAGTGCCATCAAATCAGTAGAATTGATTTCAGCTGATAAAGACCAGCACGTAACTTTAAAGCTTCATTATTATGACAGGACACCACTAATAAATAAAAATTATGTAAACAATTTAAAATATTAATCAAAGTGCATCCAAATGATAAAAGACTTAACAAGTTTAATACTAAATACTAGTTTCCCTATAGAAACAGAGCTATCTGCAAAACCAGAGAAAATAAAGGTTCAGACAGTTCCCACATTTTTTCAGCTTGTTTGTGGCTTGTAAACCTAAACCTAAACCTAAACCTAAACCTAAACAGGGAGAACACAGAACCAGGCACTTCCCCAGTTACTACCAGAAAAAATGAGCAACATCATTTGTAACAGGAATTTTAGGGACAAGGCTAGGTGGAGCTGATAGGACCTCATGTGACAGAAAAGGAATTTTGAACCAAGACTGAGTTTCCGCAGGAATTAAGGAAGCAGTGATAGCTCAGGGAAGGAATCAGGCCCCAGATGAGCCCAAAACAACGGGAAGACAAAACCTCTGCTGGGTTCTGAGCAGAGGTGGTGAGGGAGGATTTCACCTCCCTACTAAAATACACTTGCACAGAGATCTTCAGAAAAACAGTCTGCATGTATTTAGATGCAAGATATAAATCCAGCGCTGGAATCCTGTCTGCTTAGGCACCATCTCCTCTGAGATTTTTGTTCAGTACTTTAGGCAGCTGAGTTCTCTGGCAAAAAGGCAGTAATTTTGACTCTGATGCTGCTCACAGGCCACTGAAATGTTCATTTCTGTCCCGTGATGCTGCAGGCAGGGGCTGGAAGAGCCTCGGTGTCTCCACAGGATCGAGTACCTGTCAATACCTGCTGGGCTGACAGTCCCTCACCTCCCAGCAGCTCACATTTCAGCTTTTGCTTTCCTCAGAGGAATGTGGCTTCCTGCCCTCCTTCTTGTTTAAATGCTCTCCTTTCAACTCAGCAAAAACAACTCCAGGCCTCTGTAAAAGCAGAGGCACAAGCTGGCACCTGGAGCTGGCACCTGGAGCTGCAAGCATCTGTAAAGAACACAACCCTCATGTGTGCTCATGTGCTTTGGAAGTGAGTTGTAATAATACAGTAACTATTCTTTTTTTCTTTTTCTTCAAAACATTTGCTTGATCATGAAACTTAATACCAGGCATGTTTTAAAAATTTAGTTTTAAACCAGGCAAATGATACAGAGCTACAACAGCATTCTATACTGTGAATTTTGAGCAGTGCAGGGACACTCATCTTTGGCTACAGTGAAAAGCAAATACCTGGTTCTGTGTTCTGCCATACAACAAAATGAAGAATTCAAGTTTAAGTGCTTGTCTGTCCCTGGCACACATTACACTCTGGCAGATAAAAGGAGCAAGAAATCAAGCTTGAAGCTAAAATCAAAGGCAAATAATAAAGGTGACCACACTACTTCTGTGGAAAAGCCATTCACAGGAGTCACCATGGTTCTGCAACAGTGCAGCCCTCTTTTATTCCCAGTGAAAAACCTTTCAGTCATCCAGTTTCATGGTTCTGCTTTTTGCAGAGTGTTTTGCAACACTTAAAAGGAAAATCTAATATAGACCCTCCATCTTTGCTTACTCACGTGTCTGTGACAACATCAATCCACAGCCACTGACTGTGCAATGTTTCCACAAACTGCATTTGGGTACTTACTGCTTTTAAGCCTGCAAGTGAAATGGACACCTTGCAGAATAATGTGGCTGTATAAAGATTCAAAACCAGTCCTAATTTAAGAAGGAACATGACAAGCCACTTCAGAATTTTTAAAATAAAATATTTTGGCCCTTCCCCCTCTCTTTCCCACTGACCTAACTTGACTCAACTCACTCTGAAGCAGAACTTAAATAATTACAAAAATATGAACTTTAAATCTCACCTCTCAAAAGACACAGCTGGCTATAAAAGACCTTTAAATAGTACTAAAAGCTCTAGTCATTCAAATGTCTGTAAAACACAGTAGGACAGACTTTGTATTTACAAAACATATTCTAACATTTGCAAAATATGTTGTTTCATGCGGACTTTTCTAAGCTGTGTGCTTTTAATGCTGGAGTCACAGAGAATTTAGAATGAAGTGTGCACAGGAAAAGTAAAATCCCTGACAAGGCACAACCTCCTCGTGCTTCCTCTCTCAGCCAGGAGTCACCTCTTGGCTCAGGGAGGTTTTCCATGGCAGTCCCTGAATCATAGAGGAGCAGTGAGGTGCTGCAAAACACGGAATTCAGACAGGACTGGAGTGAGGGGTGTGGGATGGGGAAATTTTGAGATAACTCTTTAAAATCCCTTATTGTCTAATTAGCTTGTTTTGTAATGTTAAAATGAGGAAGTTGTTTGGCTGCTTCAGGTGGAATTATTTCTTTTGAACAAGTTTTATTGACTCTATTTATTACCTAGAAAAAAGTGTTGTAATTACCTGAACAATTACTAAATGTACTACTCACAGAACATAACTATTTCAGAATTACAACCCCAAAGCCCCAGCAGCAGAAGGCACAGTTCTATCTTGAGGTAGAACCTTATACTCAGAAGAATTGAGACTGAATTATGCTTCCTGAATTAAGACTCAGGAGGTACCAAAAGTGACACAGAGACAGCATCCTCCAGCATCCTCACTGGCCTCCTTGTTGGCAGACCTTAGAGAGGCCAAGGACTGGGACAGCCTGGGCAGGGAATCTTCTCCCACAGCCCCAACCCTTTCTCACACAGCTCCCTGTGCTCCCAGGCTGTGCCAGAGCCCTGACCACAAACCACCCTTCAGCCAAGGTGGAGAGAACCTCTGTGCTGAGCTACCCTGGACAAAACTGCTCAATTTAAATTCCTGCCACGTTCTCTGGAAACCTTAACTCCAGTCCCACCTTTCATCTGGGGATGGGGCAAGGAGAACAAAAAAAGAAAGAAACATTCTACTCATTGTCATCATGAAGCAAGCACAAAATGGTGCAGTGAGCTCTACCTGTTCAGGGAGCATGAAACAAGCACCAGGAGGTGGGGAGGAACTTCATCTCAGTGGGCATTAATTCTGAACTCCAGTGATACTGGTTTAAGCTTTTTTTTTTGTTGTTTATTACACTGAAAAGAAAGTATCACAGAGCTATGAATAGCAACTCATTTTTGCACCACCAGTGGGTGGACTCCCCACCCGGTGCACTCAATCACAGCAGGCAGCAGGAAATCCAAGGGAAGGAAAAGCCAACCTGAAGAGCCCAAGGTATACACTGAAGTTTCAAAAAAATCTCCAAAATCCACTGGATGACTAAAAGCCATGATTCCAGTCGAAGACATGTATATCTTTATCATCTCTTTGTCTGCAGAGGGCAGTGTCTCATATTTGCATCTCAAATGGGTAAAAACCTAAACCTAAATTACTCATTAACAGATTACAAATTTCCTCTTCCATGTGAAAGAAACACTTAAACAGTCTCAGGAGACAAACTGAACTAAAAAAATACATAAAAAACATGGGTATAATTGCTGCAGTGGGAAAGATGAGAAGGGGTCTAAGATGGTATTTCTCTTCCCCAAATATTGGGCTTATTCCCACATCAACATTTTTTAAGCCCCAGCTAGGGCTTTTGGCCACCCAATATCCAAGCCTGTTATTTTGCAAAAAGACATAAACCCAGCAAGCCTCTTAGAATGTCTAAAAGAAGCACTAAATGATGTACAGCACCCTTCAGATTACAGTCTAGGTTCAAATATATGCCTAAAACTTTGTGGCCATCAGTCACAGCCCACAGATCTGGAAATAAATGTGCAATTCAAAGCTGTGCTGAGAAGCAGAGGCATGAGGCAGCTCCAGGGAAACAATCCTGGGCTGGCTCACCTATTGCTCTGATACCTGCAACTGGCAACTATGTGATTCCAGAGTGCTGGAGACAATTCCAGGATTTCCATTTGTTCTGCATTACTATAATTAGAGTTTCCGGATCATGGTTTACACTAAGTACAGAAGCAAAGACTTCAAGGTGGAAGAGACTCAGGATCAGATGGGTCAGGAGAAAGCCTGCAAAGAACATTCACAGGTTCTGGTGAAAGGGAGGTGTGTTCCTACATTACCTACCCCATATCAGGTGCTTATTTATACACACACAGCCTATAAACACCATAACCATATGTGAAACACAGCTTTTATCACACAACAGCACTTTAACTCCACTTCCTCTCCTCAGCAGCAAATTATTAATTCACCACAGAAAAGGGGTGTCTGAGCACAGCAACTGGTACATTACACAGAAGTTAATAATATGCAACTACTAAATATACCCACTCCTGCTTTTCCTCCACGTTTTGCTGCCTAAGAGATTTTTGCAGCATCTTGCACACACTGGCTTGCCCTGCACGGATGGTGATGCTCAAAACTAGTGACAGGTGCAGAGCTTTCAAAACAGCACTTTTCCCTCACGCCATCCCACCCACGTTTAGCTCCAGCTTGTAAAACTGCAGCTATCTGCTTTGTAGGAACGCACACGCACAGGAAGTCCAAGGAACAGATTGCCAACAAGCAGATGAGAAAATTAAAAAAGATCTGAGATGTTAATAAACCGTGCCAGAATTACACACTGCGTCTAAATACAGGTTTTGAGGGAACATCGCTGGAGCACTTCTGCAGATAAGCATATCCTTCATTTTAATTAAGGAAGAAAATTTCCCTCCTTTGAATGAGCTCACTTCCATTGGAGAGACCTGTTTTATGAACAAATCTTATGATTTTCTTTGTTTTCTCTGATAAGAAAACAAAGAAATCTTATGGTAAGAAATATTACGGTTTCTTTGCTTAAAGATTAACAGAGTAGGGAAGGAAAAAGACCCTTAAGGCCCACATAATTTACATTTGGGTCACTGACTTTCTTGGTTGTGGCCCCAAACATCAAGCCTTTAAACAAACCCCACAAGCCCGACACTGCTCTGCAGCAGAACTTCCTCCTCTTACCTACATTCATTTTTATCAGCACAAACTGCAGATACTCAGTGGAGATACAGTCAAAAGGTATCCCAAGGTAAAAAAAAAAAAAAAAAAAAGCAAACAAAAAAACCCTAACATCATAGTCAAAAAACGCAACTTTTTAAAAGCTGTCTGGACACAGCCCTGAGTAAGGTGATTGAGGGGACCCTGCCTGAGCAGGGAGGTGGGACTAGATGGCCTCAGTGATCCCTTCTAACCAGACCACTCCTGTCTGATCCAGTGATTACTGGTTTCTAAGAAAGTATGCAGGGAAAATGCCATATATTCACATAGACAGACCTAACTCTGCAGAGAAAAATCAGTTTTCTGCATGTCCACCATTAGGATGCCTTGTGGATGTCAGGAATCAATCTGAAACAGTTCAGAACTTTTAAAAAAAAGATGTCTTAAACAGGGACGTTACAACTTGATTCACCCTGTAAACCATGTATGTATAAAAGCAGCATGTGCTTGTACAGATTCTGCTAATTACGGAGGTTTGTTTCAAAAAAAAAAAAACCCAACCGTGTTTCACACAATATAAACATGGTAATTGTCACATTATCTCAAAATCTACATTGTGATTTCAATTATGCACAACAAAGGGACTGCTCATGAGAACTGAACTGAGAGAGTAAATCACACCCCTCATAATAATAGTAACAAACCTGTGTTCATTAGTGTTTGTTTGTTTTTAAAAGGTATTTGTTCAACGACTACAAACATCTCTTGCAGACTGGTGAAAAAGAAAAATGCACTGGGTGCGGCGTCAATCTTTCATTTGTAAGACTTGTCTTGAGGGAAATCAGTTTCATATTCTTCACAGGCACGTGACTTTATCAAAAAACCACAGCGTACAATTTTGGCATAATTAGCAGGACCTTCTGAAATACAGCCGAGAAGAAAGCTCTGAGAGAAACAAACACGTTTCACATCATTAGGGAAAGTTAGAGCTGAAACGGAGGTACCAGCCTCTGCACACAACAGCAGAAATCCCACCTATTTTTAGTTCACAATTCCAATAAGAAAACAGCTGGGAGTCTAATGAAATTATCTTGGTGATAAATTTAATGGACTGAACACTAAAGTTACTATTTTTAAGTAAAGGTCCTAATTATCCTTCAAAACAAGAAGCAATTAAGCAGCAGTGGAGCTCCAGCTTCCCAAGTGTCTGCAAGGCTCGGCTCCAATCAGATTGAAACTGGGAAATGGCTCAACACCTTTCTGATCCTAAAAGTTGGTTGAGGGCCAGGCTTGGGGTCTGGTTGGGGTTTTTTTTAGTCTAATGAAAGCTGTTCTGCTTTGACCTGTCCAGTCCTGCCTCGTGCTGTTTTCCCTGCCTGAGCTCCGTGCAGCTGCACATTTCACACTGTGCCCAGGAGAGGAGATGGGGAGGGAAGGGAAATGGAGCCTGGATGGTCTGGAGGGAGCTGGTGAGAACCCTAAACGATAACACACTGCTTGGATCACAGAGCAGCTCAGCTCCGTGGGAGAGAGGTGGATAGGGAAGTGCTCCAGGAGCAATGGAGAAGGGCCAAGGATCCCACCTAGCAAAGAGCTCTGAGAGAACACAGAGGAATTCTGGTATTTTTAAATTTACTGAAACAGCCACATTAATCACAATAAAGCAAGTTATAATCTGACATGCTGTTCTCCAAAAAGCTTTTTAAAACTGGCCATTTTAATTACTGTTTCCCTTGGTAACACACTGTGGTACTAATGAGTCTGTTGTACTTGTAACCTCACATGAGACTATTCCACGCTTCATCCACACTTTACTTTTGAAACAAATTTTGAACAACAGAGGTAGAGAATTAGAGTTAGCTATTGAGAAATACACAGATAATGTACCAATACCTGCACTTTAACAAGACATGGTAAGATCCTAGAGTCTGGAATGCCCATTTGGGGAATGTACCATGGTAAAACAGGAGATCTCTAAACCCATCCTCTCACGCCTTCCACCAAAGCAGTTCATTGTGAGCTTCAAGATCGAGAATCTTGATGACAAGATCTTGATCAAGATTCTTGATGACATCACAATACTTTTGGCATTAGAGCCATGAAAGATTGATCATCCTACACTCATATGACTTCACTTGAAGCCTCACACTATCCAAAATCACCCATGAGTTTTTGCAGGTGTGAGCTTATTACTCCTCTTGAAGAAGAGTTTTATCAAAACACCAGTTTATAAATGGGGAAACTTTGTTTCACCCAAGCTTGGCCTTGGATAACAAAATGTGTGTATCCTAAAGCAGTTCAGCTCCCTGGGACAGAGGTGATCAAGGAGTCCTCCAGAATAAACAAGAAGCCATTCCAAACCAGGGATGAAAGGGAATCTGCACACCTGAACTGCAAACCCTTTTATGGCACATAGAGTGATGTTAGGGAGAGCTAATGAAAACACCAAAATAAAACAACAACCAGGAAGCTCAGTCTTGAAACTCAGTTTGATGAAAGAACATCCAGAGAACAGCCACACTTTATGAAGCTGTGTAAGAAAATTGCCTCACCAGACACAAAGCTTCACAGACTCTTCACAAACCTCCTGATCTTGTAACATTATAAATGTGTAATTAAAGTCCCTCTTGGATACCTTAACAGCAGAAGTGTTGAACAGCGTGGTCCTCAGAAAATTTGCAAGTATTACCAACAAACAAGACAGTTTTAACAGTTGTGGGGATTTTGCACGTATACTATTAAATTCATTCATTTATAAAAATTACTTAGGCTTCAGAGGGATCTTTGTTTTTGAAAAACACAAATCTCTCAGCCAAGATTGGATGACCCAGGCTGGATGAGACTCCTGCCAGCACCATACTCCTTCAGCAGCCCAGGAGCCAAGGCTCCTTCCCTCCCCCAGCTGCAGAAGGCTTCCTAAAAATAGTCCTTTGCCAGCTTTTCCTTTACATGAGCCCTCTGGGGGAAGGGGAACCTTGCTGAGTACCCAAGGCTCTCACTGAAAATTTACTGGGCAGCCAAGACATTTCAAGTGTAAATTATCATCCGGACACTGAAACCCCTCACATCCACAATGAACACATTATAATTTAGCTTTATTGGTGCATATCCTTCCCAGAGACTTAATTAGTGCACCCCAATACAGATAAAGTTAATAAAGATTTATATTTAACTACAACAACTTATTTTAACACGTTTCAGCTATAAAATCAATGTATAATATACTACAGAGTAATCAGTTCAAAATCACAAAGCCTATCATGACATCCTGCTGCAAAATTACTCTTAATCACATGTAAAATTAGCCAGCAATTTCTTTCAGTTTATTTAGAACTTAGCGACATACTAAAAATATTGTATTTAAAGTTATTTACGCTCAGCTTTGGTTTGACAGCTTCTTCACCTAATATGAGCTTAATCTACTTTTTAATTTTCAGCCTGCCCCTCCTGAAGTCAGGATTTTATTGCCATGTTCTCTGCATGCAAGCACATGGTCTCAATAAACTTTTGAGCCTGCGGGTAAATTTATACCGAATGTCCTCCAGACATCTTTGTCAGGGGTCTCTAAAAAACAGTAACTTCAGCAATACCTGTGATTGCAGGCAAGCACCCAGACAAAAGAAATTTAAATTGAAGTCCCTAGTGAAGGAAAGGCTTTGGCATATCACCGAACAGTGGAGTTCACAGAAGAGGAAAATGAAGGGGAGAACGTGCAAGTCAGCAGCATGCAGTGCTCCCTCTCCCCAGGACTGGCAGTGATGTATCTGCAGTGTTTCAGCCCAGAGAATAATTGGGAATTGAACCTGGTGTTTTCACACTGTACCAGCAAATGTACTGGCCTCATTTCATCCTCGGATCAGGAATTTTCTTGCTTTCCATCTTTTGGAGCACGGTTGTTTTTACTTATTTTTTTTAAAGCAAATATTTAATGAGGTTTTACAGCAGGTTTTTAGGTCTTAAGTTTGATAGAAGTGTTTTCCTAATTGTCATCCTGTCATCTTGAGATGTTCTTTTTCTGCAGCAATGCAGCTGAGCCATGAGAGCTCTCAGAAAACCCTCCCATGCTCCAAAAGCTGTCGTGCCTGTTCATGGGGAACATCAGAAACAGCAGCTCCCAAGGTCAGGCAAAAAGCTTCAGCACCCACTGACCCAACCCACCCAGGCAAGTGAACTGCAAAATCCTAAAAACATTGGTCACAGCTGCTTCAGGATCATGGTTATCGGAGCACCAGGGATGCACATCATTCCTGCAGCCCTGTCCTGCTGCAGCAGCATTTTCTGTGGCTTCCACTGCAGCCAGACCTGGGGGTCCCCTGCCAGTCCAGCACTGCATCCCACATCAGCTTCCCAGCCTCCAACACAGAATCCACCCAGGAACGATGCTCCAGCCTTACCAGGGCCATGCAAAAATGATGCAACCAGTGCCATGCTCTTCCTTGTTTCCTCAAATGTTTATTTATAGCTTGTCCTGTATTTTGTGCCTGCAGATCTTCTTCCTGGCAGGAGGGATTCCTAAGGAAGGCTGCTCCAGCCCCTGTGGAAGTCTTTTATTCCACTTGTTTCTGTCTCAGACTGAATTATTTGAATCACAGCTCAAAACTAACCTCGTTCTGTTTGCACAAAGGGACCTTGCAAGAGCCTGGGAAGGGGAGTAAAAATTCATTTTCAGGAACTACTATGAGTTGTAAGAGTTGCTTGGATTGATTCTCACCATTTGACAGCTACAGGGTTTCACCAGTACAGCAATCCAACACTGCAGTATCATTAAGTCCAATACTCACAAGTCAAGATGTCATTTGCTCTGCTTTATAATAAGCTTATGGGAATTTAATGGAAAACTGAGCATATTTTTTTTATATTAATGGGGAAAACTTGAAAAAAATGCAGAAATCTAGTACACGCAAGGTGCATGATAAACTTACAGAGTTTACAGTCACAATTCCTCCTCTTATTTAACTTCTCCCTCAGATTCATTCTGACCAAATCATTTATGACATTCATTCATTTCCAGTTCAGACTGACCACTACCTGTCTTCACAAAAAACTGAGGACTGAAGGATTACTGTGTACACAACAATCTACTGTTTTACTCATTCCAATTTTCTCGAAACACTTGAGCAATATGATTACAGAAGTTTCACCTGCAGTAAACTGTTACTTTAAGGGTAAATTTGTTGTGCTTTCCTTACCAGAAAAAAAGGGATATTCTCTGCCTGATGGGGAAAAAAAAAAAAAAGTAAAAAAAAAGGAGTATCATTGCAAGATCCACGTACAGCAAAGCCAAACCCAAGGATCTGGAGCTTTCAGCATTTCTGTAGCTTTGCCAGCTGCCTGACTACTCAGCATGTGTCAAAGCCCAGCACACACAGGGCTGTCCCCAGTGAAAGTACCAAGGGTGTGTTCAGCTCTGCCCAACAGTGAGATTCACTACCATGAAAAGTCACCACCGAATCCACAAAATCAGAGATACCTGTGAAACCTCTTGTTAATGAATTCACTCACAAGAGGAGAGTTTTAACATCATCTGCTTCAAGAGAGTTTCTATTAGCATGGATCCATCCTCTTGACTTTTTCTTAATCTTTACAATCATGAAAGAAAAATAGAATTGTGTAGTAATGCTGTGGTGGTAGCTGCATTTAATGATCTTATGGAACAATGCAACATACTGATTTCTTAAATACATTATTTTGTCTATAACAAAACTGATAAACCGCTCAGAATGGATTGCACATGGAGTCAGGGCTGTGAATACACATGACATAGGATTTTTAATAATATATTACCAGTTGTTTGAAAAATATTGGTCATTTTAGTTATGTGGAAAATTATTTACGAAGTCTCAAAATTTCACAATCAATCAATCAATCAATCAATCCACAAAAGTCAACCCTAAACACCTCCTTGATTAGAAGTTGGTAACATGCTTTTCAGGGTGGCAACT
The DNA here is from genome assembly GCF_963662255.1 of Cinclus cinclus. Taxonomy (NCBI): domain Eukaryota; kingdom Metazoa; phylum Chordata; class Aves; order Passeriformes; family Cinclidae; genus Cinclus; species Cinclus cinclus. The sequence goes on from NC_085063.1 coordinate 12,190,232, forward strand.
CTGTACCTGTTTTTGCAGCACTAACCCCAGGTCAGTTTAGCTTTAGGTGCAATGAGCAGAGCCAGTGTTGTTTATTAATTCTTAATCTATTACAAACTTGTACCTATCAACAGAGCAAGAGACCAATGCAATATTCACAGCATCTCCTCCAAACGCCTCTGCGGACAAAATATGTTTTTTCATACATTTCTGCCATATTCACTCACACCATAACTTAATGCCACAACAAAAACCTTTGAGGATGGAAAGAAACTACAGTGGGAAGAAATGAGGAACCTGTTGCCATTAAAATGCAGAAATTAGTGAGAGTTTAATTAACCAAAGGTTTTGGCTTATATTCCATCTCCTGCTATGTTGCATTGCAACACTTTCCCATTACCCACAGAAAAAAAATTCCACTGCATTTGCATGTGTAGGTTTGCAGAGAACAGAACCACAAAAAACAAAGCAGAAGCCTGAACAGGCACCAGAAATATGTTGACTAAGAAGTCCAGACACTACTGAGCCAAGCAGACTTGAAAGCAGTTACAAAAATATGCATCTGACACTTTTTTAATAAAAAAAACGCCAAGATTACTTTATTTTCTCTTTTGGAAATAGAAATCCCTGAAATTAGGCATATTTTGTCATTTATCTGTATATTTAAAATCTCTTGGTGATGCAAGTATAATTATCTTTATTGAAAAATACAATTTGCCATTTTTACCACTAGTAACAAGGAATCAGTTCTTGCCTTTACTGAATTATTTTTAACTGTTAATTAACATTATGGGTTTAGGCCACCCATTAAGAAATTTGGCTTAAGAACTTTGTCTGCAGAATTCTGGACTGTAGCCAAATACTTCTAGTACAGAATTATCTTCTGAAGATGCATCACTCGTAGGTTTATACAGCAGTACTTACTTATACATTTACATTCTTTGGTAATAGCAACGTTGGTTTCAAAGCCAACTAATAAAGTAAAATATTAATGGAGATACATCCTAAGCAAACTACACCCTGGACTCAACTCCAGTATTCTCCTCCAGATAACTAAAATGTCAGTAAGTTTATTATCTAACCCTGCCTTCATTACACTCTCCTGATGTTCTGGCATTCAAAATGAAAGTTCTCAGTCAGAGGAGTACAGCAATCTACCGACCCAATCATGCGGGCGTCTGCTTATGATCCCAGTAAAAATTACTATTTTAATGACAGATTTTATTGAAATAAAGTGCTAATATTCATGCCAAACTTTGAAAGATACTCTTGACCCAGTGCAAGCCTAACCTGAACAAATGTTGTGCATGTGAATTTTGTCTGAAACAAAGAAATAGCTGTTGAGAGCAAACCCATTCACCGTGAAAGCAAATATAAAACACCCATTTCCACTGAATCAGGCATCCATGAACACCAGAGTTTATCCTTAACCCTTGCAGGCATTAGCAAGTGTTGCATTTAAACTAAAAGGTCTGAGTATTTGGACACAAGACTGTGTCAAGAAATTGGGGAAGAAGCTCCAACCCAGCTTTTTAATGCTCTACAACCAGGTCAGCCCTGCCTCCAGCTGAAGGCAAATCCTCAGTATTTACAACCAGGCAGGGAAAGGAAGTTGCATTTGCAGCCAAAGTCCAGAAAGGAACTGGCACATTCACAGATGTGAGGAACAGAGGAGAAAAAAAAGAAGCAGATGAATGAAGGCAATGAATCCAGGGGGCTGGAAGTGGCTGAGGGAATGAAGGTGGAGGCAGAAATCAGATTCCTGGAGCAAACAGTTAAACCCCTTGACAATAATTCAGGATGATGCAATGGGCACCACACAGATCTCAAAATGCTGTGGTATGACTTCTGTTATTCACATTTTGGACTTCTAAAGGTCTTTCTGCCATTACGGCCCATCAACTTTGTATCTTCCTTATTGGAGCACCTAATTCATAACATTCAAGCAACCTGCTCCAGGATACCTTTTGGTTTATCTTGCTTCATACTGGGATGCGATTTATTTTGAAGACAGAGGAGTTTATCTAGGGTTAAGTGTAGCTTGAAATAATGAATTTATGATCAGCTGTGACAAGAGCGGGAACATGTGCTGGATTCATAATCCATTTATTGGCTAAATTTAGGTAATCTGGTTTTAAGAGCACTTGTCAGCAGGCACATCCCTGCTATTGACAGTCAGCAAGAGAGGGCACACACGTGGAGGAGTTGGGTATAATTCAGCTGTTATGGGTTTGGACTCGTGTTATTGATGGGGATTTCACTGAAGTCGTACAAAGGTAGGAGTTACTGTGCTCCCCACCATACACCTAATACCCCACTGGACTACAGAAAATGTACAGCCTGGGCTGTATTTCTTGAATTTAAATTTAACGTTGTTTAAAACATGATCTTCTATTCTCTCAAGCTGAAGATGAGCATGGAAAAGACTCTAATTCACTTATCTCTAAGCACTCTGGAAGAGAGTAACGTGGATTTTGTAATCAAGACCAAAAATTAGGAGTTAGATGATCTGTGTCTACTCTTTGGCTTGCCAAGGAATTTACACAGCAGTAGGCAAGCTCATCAGTTTTATTCCAGTGAAAGGGGACATGAATATTATTCTTCCTCATGGGAATATTTAACAATATAATTGTCACTGTCCGTAAGAAGCTCATGGATGCCAGGAATACGGGCCAGGGAAATTCCTGGCCTTTTGAATGTGAGCACTCAGAGGAGCTGGAGACAAGAGAAACCACTCTGCCAAAATCACATCAAATGGAAAGAAAGTAAAAGGAAAAAAAATGTAATAAATAATATGGATAAGAAACTAGACTAACAGTAGTAGCCCTGATAAATCAGGCACTGTTTAAAAAGGTGAGACTTTGAGCAAACACACTTTACTACATGTTCCATGAAAGGAACTTTGTCATGAAGAGAAATCAACATGGAAGAAAATCATTAAGTGCACAGATTGGGGCTCTTAACTGCTCTCTGCAAGTCTGCAAATCCAGAAATAAAACACACCATAAATCTTAATAAAAATATAAAGAACTCACAACATCAGAAATTAAAAAGCCTGTGTGTCCACATGTGCTGATCCTTCAGCAGCCCTGCACAGCAGTCGGCTAATAGCTACACTCCCTGCCTTTCTTTGATAAGTATTTTAAAAACAAACATCTTAAAAAATACTCCTCATAAAACCCTTCTGGAGGAGCCTGGCAGAGTTTCAAGGTATCAGAGAGGCTCTGTTGGTGCTGGAGTTCCAGAAACGTGACTCTGCACCTCCAGAGCCTCCTCCCTGCGCCTTCTTCCCCGAAATGGCAGCGCAGGAGAGGAGCAGGAGGCAGGAAATAGCGTGAGAATGGCTCCTCGTGCTGCTTCCAGCCCTTCCTGACATGGCAGGGTGTGAAATGGGCTGCAAACACTGTCTCTCACATTATTTCCTTTTCCACCACAGCCAAAACCAGGAAGCACCAGCAAGGAGATTCGCAGGGAAAGCACAGCGTAAAATGAAGCACAAAATCAAATCAGTGGCCAAGGCTAACTAAAGGAAAAATTCAGGGATCTGTGGGCACAGCCTAATATTAGCAACTCTAGGAAAAGCACTAGAAGGCTCATGTAGTACCCAGGCTTTGCTCTTAATTTGCTGAATAGTTAACCCAAAGGCACCTGACATCAGTGCAGGTTTCTTCAGGCCATGCACTGGCTTTGTCCTGGCACGTCTTGCCCAATGTGGACACCCTTCACATCCCCATGCCACAAACAGCACATTCCTGGGGGACAGATCCTGCTCATTCTGACTGCTCTGCAGGTATTCATGAGGCTTTAAACCCAGAACTGCTCAAATGAAACCTGAGGTAAAAGTATTGGCAACAACAATGCTTCAAAGATATTTTTTTTTGTGCTTGTATTTGACAAGGTGGATTTGACAAATAGGCTTTGGCACATCGCAGTGGAAATGGCTCCTGTATTTTTAATAATAAGTAATATATTCGAAATAAAATGAGACCCTGTGCCTTCAGGAAAAGCATATGAAGGATGGTAAATAATTTAACACCGTTTGGGATTTTCTGTATTCTAGACATTTCTGTGTTTTTCTCTTTATTATTAGCCAAGAGCAGGACCCCACGGCAGCTTCAGACAAACACTCTGTATATCCCTGCAAGATGCAAGAATAATAAAATTTGGTCTCCTCACAGATGAAGCTCCCTCCTCTCTGCTGAAACATAAACTGGTGACAACGTCACAGACCATGTTGTTCTAAATACAGAACTGAAACTGATTTCTTAGTAAGGCCAGTCAAGAAAAGGGAAACAAGCCTTCTTTCCTTTCTCTAGCCCCTCAAGACTGTAAAATATGCCTGGGCAGGAAGTACAGTAAAGCTCATGACGGGCAGAGGCAGCTACTCTTACAAAATGAACAGGGCTCCTCCGAAGTGACAATTTCATTTAGCCAGTGAGCTTGAGGATACAGGGCAGGATACCAGAAGGGCTCTCCAGCAGATGAGGTTGCTGGCCAGGCCCCCCAGCTTCACACCTCCAAACATCACAACTGCAGGGAAATGGGAAGCCAGGATGGTACCTGTGGCTTTTGGTAAAGTCATCTTTTCTCAGCCAAGACAACCAGAGACTTGGTGAGCAAGAGTAAGAGTGTGCAATAATGTCACTTCTTATAGGGAGACACTGAAAGTTGTAGAGATGCAGAAGGAAGCAATGTACATTTAAAGTTACTTCTCCAGAACAGGTGAAAAATATCATTTTTGGACTCTAAGCACCTACACTGGAATTAGGGAGATAAAACACTGAGAATCACATTTGTTCCCACTTTCTTGGGAATGGACATGAAGCAAAAAGTGGCTTTTCCCTCACGCTCTGTCCATTCAGGAGAGCTCCTGACCCATCAGCAAATCCCTGTCTTTCCTCAGCACAAACTATGCAGAAGTTTAAGCTGCCATCTCTCCAGCATCTTTCTTTTCCAGATTCTCCATCTCTGAATCCTGGAAAGCCCTTCCTTCTCCTAGACTACAGCTAAGCTGTCTACATGTAGAACCAGCTTTTATCCATGGAAAGCAGAACTGCCAAAAGACAGGCAAAACTGACTTGCCAATGTTTGGCAGATCCTCCTCACAAAGCTTCCTATATAAAACTGTGTCACAACACTGACAAAACCTCCTTTCTAAAAAATTCAGAATGTTAAGTAAGCCCATACCGAGATGAACTTTACACTAAGTGATTCAGCCTTCAAAAAATGACAGTTGAAAAGAATTAATTTTTTTTATAAACAGCTCTAAAAAATTAATTTCTGTGAACAAGAAACATTGTGTAAAATTTCAAGGCAAATCACTGAACAAAGAATCTATTAATATTTACAATTTTATTCGACTTTCAAGAGCAAGAAAGGATTTTTGGAAGCCAGACTGATCATGAAAGAGAAAAGCTGCTTTTCCATCTCCTATTTCCAGTGTAACTTCCTTGTTTTAAATAGGGACTTCATAAGGGGAAAAGTGTTCAGAACCCAAAACTCCCCTCTGAAAGAATGGACAACCCCAATAGAGTTTGCTCAATATTCTCCTTTAACTTCTATTAGCACTAACAACAGTAACTTGCATTTCTTATTAAAACAGCCTTCCTCTAATAAATCTCAGATACATTTTGAATTTTGCCTTTGCCACATTTTTGTTAGCATGTGCTCACCAGGTTAATTTAAAGGTTTCAATCAAGTCAGATTTTACAGGAAACAATTTTTGTTAGGTCCCTTGAAAATTAAATGTGATAAAAACAAGTTCAGCATTTCAAAGTGACATTACCCTCCAAGACAACATTTTGCCATTAAAAAGCTCCTACTATGCATATTCTTTTATTAAAAACAACATCACTGCATGGTAAAAAAATGCCAGAAAGGACAAGAACTATCAAAATTAACAATTAGAAAGCTCCTTCCACAAGACTATAGTGTCATATATGTTACTATTATATTGAATAAATATTAGAATTATTAATTATTTTTAGAAGGAGACAGCATTTTATTTTCTTTAGGGAAAAAAATCTCATTTGTCAGCAATGTTCAAGGTTTATTTTTAGCTCAACAGCCCATGATGTAGAATTAAGTGTTCCACTAGATGGAGCAGGATGGTAAAGCCATCGTCAGGGCCACCTCCCCTGCTGATCCATGGAAAAATCAATGTCCAGGGATGATAAGAATTTCAGCTTTCTTCTGTGCATTCAGGGCAGAAAAAGGGCAACACAGAACCCTCTTAGTGCTCAACAATTTCCTTCTTCCCAGCACAGAAGCTATTAACAAACACTAACCAGAAACAAACCCAGCTTTTCCTCACTTCTATCAACTTCACACTAAACACAAAATATATGTTGTCTGAAAATGAAAATCTTTGTACTTTTTTATTATGTAGCAACTGAACTTGCAAAAAGCTCCATGCCAAATGATCAAACATTAGTCACCTAATGCAAAAGACATCGTTACACATCAAACAAATTCACTCTGGAAACAATGGCAAAACTTCAAAGAGGCTGCTAGAGATCTGGAGCTGTGCAAAGCATAGTAAAATTATCTCTCTTGTCTCTTTTCAAACAGAGCTAATTGTTGATTTACCTTTAAGTCTTCCTAAACAAACAAACAAAAGAAGAACCTTACAGATTTTATTTCATCAGATGTTCTTTAAGAGATGCAGCATTAGACAAACTGCAGTTGCCATCACTGTGTGAAGCGAGAAACCTTCATTTTCTTGACCCATTAAACCTTATTTCAGCTTCTCCAAAAGAAGCAGAGAGAATATAAACTAACAAAACAGTTTTAACCAATAATATTTCAAATTTACATCCTGCAATTCATGAGTATGCACAATAAAAGTACCAGAAACTGCCACAATTAACTCGAGCACCTTGCCATAAAAAATCCTGAGCCACAATATATTGCTGAACGTGATAAATAACTGCAAACATGTAGCAGACTCTCAAGACAATACTAATTATCCCAGCAGTATAAATACCAGAAGAGAATGACTCTGTCTCAGATATGTGCATGAAGGCACACAGGCAGAACTCTGGTGACTGGTCACAGTCTGCTTCCCAAGATTGTAACTCCCATCTCTTAAATAAACTGCATTAGAAACCAAAGTGACAAACAGGTTTATTTCCCACCAACATTCTCTCCAACTTACTGCAACTTGTGCAGCACCTGAAGCTGACATCTGGAAAGGATGGGCCAAGTGAAGAGGCAGGAAATTTGCCCTTGGAGACAATAAAACTGTCCCCTCATTAAGGGGCCCCATTAAAGCCTTTTGAAAGCACCTGTGAAGTTTTTAATGTAGGTACTAATTAAACACCAGTTTGTCCACCTCTCTGAATAGCTGATGACCAAGAATTCATTATGCACCACACATTCCTTTTCCAAGGGCAAGGGAAAGCATCAGGACACCAAGCACTGTGATTCCCCAGTCACAAAGAGGAGTGGAGCAATACTCACTACTGTGCACAGTCAATCAGCTGGTACTCGTTGGATCTCTCATAGCAGGCTTTCACACCTTCATCCTGCCAAAGTGTTTTTGTGTGTTCATAGAACTCCTGAAATGGGAAAACAGCATTGTGAAAACAGGTTAGAGATGAAGAGAATCAGCAAATAGTAATGCATCGTTTCGTTTTGCAATGAGCAACAAATGGAGCAGATTTAACAAAAACCTTTAACCATGCTTTAGAATCTCATTACAAGTTCAGTTGGATTTCTATGCTTGAATTCAACAGTCTGTAACAGTTATCTGCTTCCCAGCCACTGACTGAATCCAACCATCTACTGTAAGAAGGGTTAATGTCTCATTAACGACAATTTTGTTGGCAAATTTAATAATCAATGCTATTTGGTAACATTTGCTCTTGAACCCATGGTGTCAGTGTATTTTACATTTCTGTGGCTGTCATAATTTTTTTTTTCAATGAAACACTACTTCTCTATAATTCCAACACGAATGATAACGATAATTAAGTTTTACATGACTTTGCAAGATAGTGAGGATTTCAGGGACTATACAGACATCTGTATCTTACTTAACTCTGTACCACTTCGGTAAATATATTCTTTTACAGTGTAAAAAGACATTGAACTCCAGAAGAAAGACAGTGACACAAGGCTAGATCATGTTTTGTCTCAGACTTAAAAACTGCAAGCCAAGATATGAAAGCAGACAGCCAAAAATGCAGCGCTTCAGTTTTGCTGAACCCGTAACACAAGCTAACAGCACAACCAAAAGCCCTTTCATTCTGCATATGAAAGATGCACTTTGGCTCCAGCAGTGCATGTGCAACACAGAACTGAACTCCTGGCCATCAGGCTAAGAACTCTGAGTAGACTGAGAAAGAGCAGCAGAGCCTGGTGACTAAAATACACTCAGACACCACTGTGGGCATTCCTCTTATCAACAGCCATGGGTGTTCCTTGGCTATCTCTCAGAGCTTTGAAGTGTTTTGGGTAAAATACTTTCACTCTGATTTTAAGTGGCAAATAATTTATTTTTTTTAATTAGACCAGAACAAGACCTTTAAAATAGTTGTTGCATAAATTCTGTGTCTACCCACCCTTTTTCTTTACAGTAGAATTACTTTAAAGAATAAAAATGTGTTATTTTTTGCTGCTTCAATGTTCCTTCGTCTCTTGGGATATCAGTCTCTCACATTCCTTCACTATCAATGTAGTACAAATAAAGGGGACGCATTCCAAAGTTTCACTTTGAAAAAGAGTTTAAAACAAAAAAAATTCACATTCCTACCAGAATCTTAACTAACACCTGAACTGTAGCAGAACAGTAACTCCTTTAAATTGCATCTTGAAGCTGCATAAAGGCATCTTACAGTAAATTTAGTGATGCTGATTTTCAGAGCACCCTCTTCTTGGCAGGTATAAGATGCACATGTGCTTGTGTGATCACACAATTATGAATACCAATGATGGAAGCAGTGCAGCAGATGCAAACTTGATTGTCCTTTTATTGCTATTAAGTATTCCCAAGCTGCACATAGAAAAAATCAGAGTAAACACAAAATACGCACCTAAATTTTGTTCTGATTTCCTTTAAAGAGATTATGATATTTATATATGGTATTAGATGTCAGTTTGTTCCCTGTTATTATGAACTGTTCATGAACAAAAAGACCAGGGAAATTTCTTTCAGATATAGGTAAGATTTCACTTGATTTTTAGTATTCGCAGATTGCATGACCATTTGCTTTTGCTATTAAAGGAAATAGAAGAGGAATCAAAATCTTAATTCCAGTACTCAGTTTTCTGTCTCCCAGTCCTGAAATTATACTCATTGGATACTTTAATTTTGAAGATTTCCTATTTCTTGGCAGTTGGGGGACTGTCAGTCACCTTCAACTGTATCAGAGCACAGTGAGGAAAATATCTTTCTAAAGCAAAAGGGAGAAGGAAGAGAAAGTCAAGAAGAAAGGGGGAATTATCTGCAATCTCACTGTATCTGAATCAAACACATTTTGGGGAATGTTTCTGTATTTGCTTTTAAAAAGTAACAGCTGTTCAATACCGAACATCATATGGCATTCTTCATCACCAAAAAACACATATAAAGTGAAAAAAAAAGTCATTACTTTAATAAGAAAAGTCACAGCACAGTAAAATTCTGCCACAAAAGTTCTTCCTCATTACTGTTTCTCACTACAACTGTGACACTTGGGTAAAAAGCTGATATAAAGCAATTATTCCAAAGATCTTTTAAACACCATAATGCCTTACATTTGGAGTAATTTCTGCAATCAGATCTTAAAATGGGATGAAAAATAAAACCAGTTCTTGGCCCCAGCATAAACACATTGATAATAGAAAGCCCAGGGTTTAGTTTACCAGAATAGTTACATATTGTTTAGAAGAGTCCTGCCAGTGTTCTAATGAATTACAATAATGGGATAAAGATCATGTTTGTGCCTTGTTAGGCCAAATTAGCAATAAAATATTTAAAACTGCCTTTATGCCTGTCCTGCTAATCTGAACTATAACCAGCAATACTTGAGCAATCTTCTCAGTATGGTTATTAATTGTCCATGTGGGATGGAAAAAGAATTTAATTCCACATTCTTTGAACTTCTTATCAGGGTTTCAAAATCAGGGTCTACAACAAGTAAAGAACAATAGATCATTATACTAAAACACAGGGAGGTTTCTTTGGGATGAGGTTTTGCTGTTACATTTGGTCTCTTTTTCATGTTTGTTTGTATTCATCGTGTTTTAAAAAGTGAACTGCTTGATCTGAGATGGTCAAATAAGAAGGCCTTTCATTAATACACTACCTTTTGTCTTTAGGCCACGTCAAATACATTTTCACACATGGTGGGACTGATGCTGAGCCACCTCTCACAGCTGTGAGCCAGGAAGGTGTTCACCCAAGCAAAGGCAGAACCAAGCCTTGCAGAGCTCATCTCCTGCTTTATGAGAAGCCTCCTTACTGTAGTGACTGATTTTGGAATTAAGACATAGTAGCTGGCTGCAAAAACTCCAGATTCTCCCTCCTCCCCACTACACCTACACTAACCACAGCTCTGAAATAATATTTAAGAAAAAGAATAACACAAGAAATCCTCAGCATCCCATTAGAGTCATGGAATGTAGCCTGGGGCTACTCTCAGGGAAGACAAGTAAAACCACAAGATTTGTTATGTATTTAGGTAAAACAGGGGCTTCAGAGGCCACTAGAAAAATCAAACTAGCAAAAGGGTTGCTTTTTTTCTGGTTTTTTTTTCTTTTTTTTTTTTAGTTAAATAGGTATAATTTGTATGAGAGCTCTAAAAATAATGAGTTAGGAAACAAATTAATCAAAAGTAGCAGGAAAATTTCCTGAAAAGAAATAGCCAGAAAACTAGTCTTTACATGTCTGGTTCTTGTTTCCACAACACTGATTCATTTGCTGGCACACTCTAATATAACAGATTCTATAGCAGCATCAACACAGGTTTTTCTTGCACTAGAAAATGGAATTCCTAACAAAACAGCTAAATAAACAAATAATACTAAATAACAATTTGGGTTGAGATGACATTCCACAACAAATAGGATTTGAATGTTAGGTTCCAAATGATTCATAGTATTTGCAGTGTATGATCATATTATCCATTCTTGCCCCATGCATACTTAAAACTGGGAAAAAAAATCAAATTATGTAATTTTCCATTTAAAAAATAAAATGCTGCAGTGTCACAATACACACCCAAGATCCTGTTTAAAGTACAGCTGAAGCTGCGTAAAGCAACAAAAGTCAACAGAAGTGGTGACAGGATGGCATCACCTCCCTCATGGAAGGTGAGGAGTGAATTCCTCCTGAGCTTTATGTCAGGACTGGAGCATTTATTCACCACCAGACCAGACTTTACACGTCCCAAAATGTCCACATCCCCCTAAAGAGGGAGAAACCCTTGAGGAGAGCACTCAAGGAAAGGAATGTCAATGTAACACAGATCTGAAGAGAACAAACAGGGCCTGACTGAATCTGCTCAGGCTGGGCTGGGGCATAGTTTGAATTCCGGGCACAATCCCCAAGAACAGACTCCACTTCTGGGAAACCATAAAAAGCCCTGAGAAAATCCTCTGTCTGGGTAAACCTTCTCTGGTCTTGCTTAAACGACTGAAGGATCAAGGACTAGGACTTGCTGCTGATGAGGAAACCTCATGTCTCATGATACTGTAACACCACAATGGTTAAAAAGCTGCATTTATGTGAAATATATTTCATTACTAATGTTTTATTTATGAGGTGACAGTTTCCCCACCTGCTGAAAGCTTCCCAATACAATGAGTCAATAGGCAACATTTGTAAATCACTTGTATTCATTTACAGGAATCTCTGCAGACCTCTAGAGAAAAGAAACCCATCAATGGAAATGTGGAAGGGATGCTTGGAAAACAGTTCTTTGTTCCAGAAAGATCTTGCTGACACAATTCTGGATTAGAAAAGGGGCAATGCAGAGTCTAATCAAGTTTAAAACCTACTTATATAGGAAAATTTCAGCAAGCTAAAGAAATGGCAGTAGGTAAACAGTGGTTTTGCTCAAAGTTAAACTACAGAAAGTGTTAAAGAACTTGGGGGTTGAGCACTTTGATTGTTAAAAAAAATAATCCTCAAGAGACAAACTCCAGGCCTGGGAAAAAATAAAGGAACTAAGATCTGCTTTTGAGAAGCATTCTAAAAGGATAAAATACTAAGAGAAAATGGAAGAATGTAACTGGACATACTGTCTACAAGGCTTTGTTCCCTCCAGATATATAAATACTCAAGAGACTTTAAAAAAAATGTTAATGAAGCAATGTTTTATAGGCATTAGGATGTTGGCAGGGAAAAACATTGGCACAGTCCATGCCACTGTGACACCAGATTCACAGGAAACTTAGCATGGACACGCAACATTACCTTTTCTTTGTAAAATATAATATAGGGTGGATCCTTCAACAGAACAGTTTATTTACTAATTCCAGCAAAAGTCAATGCCATTGGGAAAAAACCTTACCTCCTAAAAGGTGTGTACAACCATTACACAATGTTGTGGTTAAAACTGGGATTCAATTCCTGGGCAAAGTTCACTGTCCCATGGAGCTGCACATTTCATAATAAGAGTTTTAAATAGGTCACCGACTTACAAATCTAATGATTAAGGGTCAAACCAAAGCAGCTTCTAACTGTAAAACTGTCTCCTGGAGGACTTTTCTTCCCAACGTGTTCAGCTTTTAAAAGCAGCACTGACCATTGGTTTCAAACCTTTACAGAGCTACTCTGCACAGCTCTCCCTTCCTGGGAGCCAGGCAGTTCTGCTGCATTCCACAAGAGAGGCACTGCAACAAGGCAAGGTCATGGGATGGCAGGGCAGCAAAGAGCATTCCAAGACAAACTGCACCAGCAGTTTCTCCTTCCAGGATAGGTGAGTACCCACCAAATGGATTTATTTCTCATTGCTCGTGTGTGAAATCAAGCCATCACTACTGACTGTACTGCCACTCAGAGATGGGAACTCGTGGCATCATTCTCCCCAAGCTGGGGCAGGGACAACAGAATGTGTTAAATCTGTCAAATCAGACAGTTTAATAAGCCACTTACTCGAATAGGGAAACATCTGCATTCCTAGTGGTGTGAACAAGTGTTAATTATTGCTTGCTATTTTAGGGCAAATACGCTGATGATATCACAAAGGAAACGAATACCTACAAATAGTTGAAGATATTCTCCAGTTTCTGGCATGTGTCCAGAGTTGAATACAAAACTCTTTGGGAGAGGCCCAGTGCACTCAGCACTTCCCATAACTGAGTCAGAAATATTTTCAGCAAGGATTTAGTCTCATTATCAATAGTTTTTCATGCTTGGAAAAGTATGATGCTGAAATATTCTGTGTTTCTGCTTGGTAACTTCTAGTAGTACAAATTAAACTGGATGGGGCTGCAAGGACTGGCCAATGGGAGACTTCTGTCAAGACTGAACTCACATTATTCCCCTTTGTTGAGAGTTTCAAAACACCACAGCATTTGAGAAATGTGCCAACACACAAATCCATACCCATAAGCTACAATGTGCCTTTGGTTAGAAGTCCTCATTAACATAATATCAAATAATTTTTCTTTTATTTCTACTTTCACAAGAAGTTTAATCACCACAGAAACTTTCTCTCTTGGTACCAGAACACAGCTCCTCATGATAATTAGAGAGAAAAACTCACTTTGGGTGAGAGCAGCAAGCCTGCTCCCTATATTGTCAAGATTCCTCTGCAATTTAAACCAAATAATCAGTGTTCCTCTGCTACTTCAAAGTGTATCATACATAGAAAGAGGCAATTCATTAATGGATCAAATTCCTGATAGCATAAAAAGGACAAAGAAGTTTTCTACCCCATCCCAGCTCTCTCAGGGTAGTTTAGACTGGTGACAGAAGTAGTTCAACCATCAGCTATTTTTGGAGACTTCAGTCTAAGAAAGAAGGTTTAATAAAACTCTGAGTAAACAAAAAGCCTCTTTTTGCCAGAAACTTCCACCAACAGAAAGGGGTGTAAGATAAAACAGTTCTCCTCATTTTAAATTCACACAAATCCCAAGGACAGCTCACTAACCCTCTTCCAATCTTTCTGAAGGAGCAGCATCTGTACTCATAGAAGTGTTCACAGGCTCACAACGAAGTCTACACGATAAAATGAAGCTCAAATATACTTAAAATAAATTAATTGAAAGTTCTGCTTAATTGCTGACATTTCTTTTTAAGAGTAAAAAGATACCCTGTTTCCCGGGAGCTTAAAAAAAAAAAAATCTTAAATTTCACTGGAACACTGAAGAAATGTCATGTATTCTCCAAAGACCAGCTGGAAACCCTGACCAGTTCAGCTGAGCACAACAGGGCTGTGGCTACATCCACTGTAATACCAGGGAGGCTCACAGGTATAATTTTATTTCATCTATGCATACACCAATATTTTGTGATAGTCTCTTACTGTGATTAAAACCAGAAAATGCTTAAGAATTTCCATATTAAATTATGCCTATTTCCTGTTTAATTCAACTGACAGCTCCTCTATTTCAACATAAATTGAATTAATCTGTCCTTGTTCTTTAAGACTGCTCTGAGGAAAACAAAGAAGATGTATCAAGAGAAATAAAGTCACGTGAACTTCTGAATCTGTAAATATGGTCTGGTATGGTGGGAATTTACTGGATAAAAATACAAGTTCAGAACAAAGCATTAGCATTTACTTCAAATACTAATCAAATAAATTAGTAATAAAGTAAAATATAGGGTAAGGGTTTTTTGTACTACAAAAGCAACTGGACTATAGAAAAGACATCTATATAATGCCCATTGTCTCAAGTCCTGGGCTGCAGATTCTCCAATTCAAAGAAATTCTTTGTGAGATTTCAACAGAACTATGTGAACACCTCAGTGAAAGCACTGCAGAATTCAAAGGGCCAAAATTTTTAAAAACCCACTTCCAATAAATAGATTAGCACTAACAAAATTAGCTAGATATTGCTAGTTACACATAAAACATTCCTATCAGGCATTTATCCATGTAGACAAAAAAAAAAAATCAGATTTCAGGAGATTCATTTGCAAATCATCAATAGTTATACACATTTCAATTATTAGAAACAGAAATGAAATCAAGTGGCTGCCTGTCTCACAGACCCTATACTAAAGGAAGGCTTCAAAAGAACTGTTTAATTAATCTGTATTCAAGAATTTATTCTGTGATTAAAGGCTAGGAAAACCAACTTTACATAAGTCCTTGATAAACTCTGATCAGGTAAACTCAATTGGATTATCTGGAAGCCCATTTAGAGGGAGCTGCTCTGTGTAGATCAGATAATAGAGATTTTAAAAAGAGTAAGTAAGGATTATTTCAGAGGATCTAGCACATCACTGATACTGTCTGTAAAAATTCTCACTCCTTTCTCTGAACATTAACATTCTTGAGGCAAAAATACTTTACATATCCACATTTTCTACTAGTTTTGTACCTCAAGATGCATCTCAAAGATATGTATTTATCACTCTTTTACACATAATAAGGTAGAGGATACTAAAAACAGGCAAATAGGGCATTGAGGTGTCTTGCTCAAAATCATAAAAAATCTGGACAAGAAAAAGCTGGAGCCCGTAATTTTCTCTCTGTGGTAAGTATCCCAACTGCACACAGTATTGTGCAGACACCCAAGAAACCAGGCTCTGTCTCCCACCTTTCCCAGCTTCCCACAAGCATCCTCACCAAAGAAAATGTTTTACCTACTTTCACACCCCAAAATCAGTGACATTCCCCATGGGAAATGTCTCCCACTGCAGTGAGTATGTTTGTCATTACTTTATAAAGCTAGTGATGCTGTCAAATCAGAACAGCTCTCTTCTTCTCCCATGATGTATATAGACAGGAATAATAATATATCTAATATTATGCCCATCAGGGTGGTTATCTACAGGGAGAGATAATTTTCCTCTGTTGCCTACATAATTAAGGAACACTTCTGGCAGCAGAGAGATCCTAGCTCACATCTTTTCTTACTGAGACTCTATCATCTCGTTACCTTCCTGAAGATTTTGGTGTCAAACAAAATCCATGTTAAGGACTCCAAAGTCCTGTTCTGACCCTGCTGCAGGTTAAAGGATCACACTGAGCACCACCTCCTTTGTACCACACTGCTCACAGGGCAGGTTGTAAATCAGACCTCAAAACTGATCCCTGTTAAAAATAATCTCCCCAAAATAGAAGAGAGAAGGAGTAAGGGTTACCAGGGTTATTTTTAACCTGGTTGGTTCAATGGTCTGATTTACACTGGGGACCCAGAGGAGGTTTTTTTGGCCCAGTGAGGGTGGCACATCCCGGTGTGGAGCGGAGGGAAGGGCTGGCTGTGGGCACAGGGGATGCTGAGCTGCCTTTGAGGCTGAAGCCAGAGTGTGGGAAAGCTCAAGGACACCACTCAGAAACCATACTAAAACCATTCAGCAGCAGTGGTAGTGGGAGATTCAAAATAACTACAATGGAGCAGTGTAATAAAACTCAAACTGAAATCAAGAGACCTGCAGACAACATCAGCATCTCTTCTAAGCATCCACAATCTAGAAGGCCATAGGCTGCAGTCATTTCTCTGATATTTTGCCTTTCAATAGCTAATACTCTGATTCTACTACTTTCTGAATGCCATTTTTCTGCATTTGGTATGGTATTTTCAAGACACATCTTCCTCAGCTGAGTCCAGATCAATTAAAAATAGGCAGCTGTAAATCCTGCTCAGCTATTTTGAATATTTCATTAAAACCAGGCAACTATAAATGGACTGTGACCCTAAGTAAATAGGTTTTATTTGGTAGCTTGGTTCAATTTGGTTGATCATAGAATGTGAAATGTTGATAAAATGGGAACATTTCCTTCCCTCTTCTAAAAGTAAGAGCATAAAGAAAAGGATGAGAAGGTGGCCACTGTTACTGGGGATGGAGAAAATATCCTAACCACTGTCTGGTATGCAGAACAGGAATAAAAATATCACTTTTATAACCCAGCTAACCCAACATCACTTGACATTTGAGACAGATATACGACTAGTTTGAATTACTGAAACTACTTATGACACTTTTTTGACACTGAAAACACATATATACAGTTGTGTAAAGCTAAATGCACCGAAGGACAATAATGATGAAAATACCATTTGGAAGCTTCAACTATAGATCTGATCTACCAGAAATTGCAATATATATTTTAAAACACCAGCATGATTATGTGGACAGAATTCCTTTCAGTCAGTACTATGTTTTGCCTTTCTCCATATGCTACTACTTGTATTCAAAAATTTAATTTCTTAATACCAACTGTGCTGAATTAATAATCTCCAACACAGTAAATTTTCAGCTTTAAAGGGGATGTTTAACCTAGCATTACACTGTACCAACATTATTTTTAACTCAAGCTGTTGTTTTTTAGGTTTTTTTAAATTCAAAACAATATGGTCTACACAAATGACACACATTTCCTGTAAGTTAAAAACTGCAAAGCAAACAGATGGAGACCCAGACTAAGAAAAGAATTAGAATATCAGAATACAAAAGCTGCTCTCTGAATCCTAATTTACATGTAGAGTCAGATCCCAGTATTTGCATCACACTGTAAAGCTCCTACATTCTTCCTGATTTTCTTCTGCCTTTCACATGACACTGAACCTTGCTGTTAGGAGACCTGCATTCTAGCTCCACCTGTTCCACAGGGAACTATAAACACAGATTTTGGCCTCTACTTTAAAATTCATTCCAACTGCTCCTTCATAAAGATGATGATCCTATATAGCTGGAGAAGAAATCCCACAATCCTTGTGCTGACCTCTATGTCAGTGCATTCTCTTCAGCGGAGCTATCTAAATTAATGTTTAGGAAAAGAAGAATGGACCTTTAAAGGGAAGCAGAACAGCTCTGTATTTAAGAGTATAGTCCTAAGTACTTGCAGCCCTCAAAGAATATCCCCTTGGGACATGAGTGCTCGTCCTCCCTACCCTCATGTTATTCCTAGGGCAGAGAAGAGCATCAAATACTACACTTAGAAAAGTATGTCCTCAAGACAGCTGAAATGCCATTTCCCATGAAGAAAATGCAAGAGGCAGAAATCAAGTTCTGCAGCTCAAACCAGACAGCATTACAGAGGGGTGACATTGCTAAAAATTCCCTTCCCTCCTTCCCAATCAATACTCTACACAGGAAAAGTTTAGCTGCCAGTTTATGAAATTCTTCCCCCAGTGTACTGAAGGAGGAAGCAGATGATCAAGATTTCCTTAGATTTAAAGCACAGCAGGCATAAAGCTGTCCTTTCTGCTTCCATAAAATTATTTTTTTCCTTCAAAGTACTTTTAATTAATCTGTAACAAATCCAAAATTATTTTTACAGTGGTACTCAAGGATTGTGATTTCTGTCACTATTCACTGAGAGCTGGCATCTAGGGACACTCTAGATCTTAATTTGATTTAAACCATGCAATTAAAACACAGCTTCAGTTTTCCAGGTACCAAAGACTACAACCTACATTCTGACAAGTTCAGAAATCATATTAACTTATATAATCACTGAGGGCAGAGAGAGCCAACAATAGTCCTCCACCACCTGTGGCTAATGAATATCCAGTTAAAACCTCAACCCTACAAACATTTACATATGAAATAGTTAATCATGCCAATGAAGTAAGCCACTAGTCAAAGTTATGCACACGCCTAAACCTCTGTAGACTCAGGGCTTAAAAATTTAAGACAGTACCTTTGCTCAGAGAAGAAAAACTAGTTTTATTACAGCACTCTTATTCCTGAAGTTGAGTGTCATTTAACACCTCAAAGACTCTTCACTGAACCTGGAATTGTTTACAGATATATATCTAATTATTGATATTGTAAGTCACAGAATTACACCTTGCTTTCAGTGAAAAACAAAAAAAAAGGGAAAAAATGAAAAGAAATCACGGCACTCCAACTGAATGGAAGAAAAAAAAAAACTACCTCTGAAATAGAATTCTGATACAAGGAAAATCCAGTATTTCAGTACGAGGTAGGTCACAGGAACTTGTTGCAGCATTGTTACAGATCACAACCTGAAGCAGCACAAACAATGGCAGTGGGAGAACTGTGGGCACAAAGCCAGTGCAGAAGCACAGAGGGTGGAGCAAGGAACCACTCACTGTCTTCTCTTTTAAACATTCTCCTGAAACTATCTTCAAAGCATGAATTTTTCTGTGCCCCCAGCAGGAGAAATCATCCATTAAGGAATTCAGTATTCCTGTGAGTAACACTGACAAATGTCTAAATTAAAGAGGTGCGAAGTTAAAAACCTCAAAATATCCAATTTAAGATGCTTTAAGACAAAATTACAATGACTACATTTTATGTGCTAGAATCATACATCCCCCCTCCACCAACCTCTCTGTGCTTGTTCAACATTAAAAATTATTTGAAGATTCCAGTGCAGTATTTCCAATTAACTGCTAATGTCACCAGACTTCTTCCTTGTACACAAAGCATATGGGTTTGTTTGGTTGACTATTTTTATTTTGATAAGGACTGACCAAAGCAGAGAACTTCCTAGAAGCAGCAACATTTGGAGAAGGTAACTGTTGTTGGTCTCACAGACAACCTTGTTCAATAATATTTACATATCAATAATTACAAACTGAATTAAGAATGGCTGTGGTGCAAACTATCCCACATCTTATTACTATTTGCACTTGCACCTTAATTTCAAGCATTTGGGACTGCTGGACACAGAATTCTGGTGTAAATGGATTATGATTTTTGATATATCATTACAATTCCTCCCCTCAGCCCCCTGAACCAGTGCAGAGAGAGAGAAATACAAGTTTTAAGCCACTCCTGCATTACAGCAAGTAAAAGTTACTTCATGGCAATTAACAAAAACATCTTCCCAGTGTTTAAGCGTTCAGTGTTTGCAAACTGCATTTTATGGGCTTCTGGTACAAGTCTGCTTGAGATACAAGAGAAATTAATCACCGTGAGTGGGCACAAAGTTGTATCATCAACTAAATAATTATCCTTTATACATTTACTCTGGCACCTCCAATGATTAACCAGGAATGGGGCAAGGATGTGTGCGTGGAGCCTCTGCAGAGAGCCTGGCTGACACAGTCTGAATCAGCAAGAAAACTCCACTGTTCTTCCAGAAGAGAGAAATCATTAAACACCAGCTAATCATCAAGAGAATGCTATATGTTATCTCCACAGCTTCTGGCCAGGGTAATGCCCAACAATAATCCAAATTTTACACCCAGCACTGTCCATCTTGACTCTGTGGCTAATTATTTCCCCAGAGCACAAAAAGCAGATGAGGGTCTCCATGTTCCTGAAGGATCAGCTGGAATATTCTGGCTGTGTTGCTGTAAATTCGATTAGCACTCACCAAAGGCACCTACTGCAGTAATGCCCAGAGAGCAGCTCACTGTTCTGGGGAAATATTTACTACAGGGCACTGAAATATAATCATTTGCAAAAAGGCATGGCTGCAGCCACTGTGAATTACTCACCGGAGGGAAATCGAAGTCTATCTGGTTTGCTAAATTTAAGATGTAGTCGATTCGAAACTGGTTCTCTGGATTGGCTAGTTCCACTGGAGGTGCCAAATTGCCCATTGCTGTCACTATTGTCTGCAAAGAAACACATGTAAAATATTGCAGAGAGTGTCTAAATAGCCACCTGGAATAGTTAAAAAACAATAGCTCGTAAGTTTACCTCTATAGCTTCTTTAATATTGTTTTTAATATCCTGAATTTTCATTTTCTTCTCCCTGTAATAAAAAAGATACGTCATTAAATTTATAAGCCAGAAATGCAGAATATCTTTTTCAAACAGAACATGAACTTGAAAAATGTTCTATCAAAGCTGTATTGGTAGATAGACTCATTTAAATATCTTTAAACTTTTCTACTTAAGCAGTAACATCTATTTGCATCTATTTTAAGCAGTAACATCTATTTGTATCCAAAAATCAGTGTCTAATTATGCTTTAATAAAAACTTACTACAGCCTTATACTGGGACTAAGACATTGTGCAGAATCAAGCAGATTTTGATTCATTTGAATGCAAAATACTAGACATACGTGAAAGTTCTTTAGGAAAGTATACACTGGAAACAAACAGAAAGGAAAAAAGGGTTAGTTACTAAAAGTAGAAACAAATGAAAGGAGACCAAAGAACCTCAAAGGACAAAAAAATTAAAGCACAAAAATGATGCCTTAGCAGAACAAGCCAGAGCAGAGAACTCAGCCTGATACAAGACATTCAAACAGTCTGGATGTGAAATGAACAGTAAAGGGTTAATCCAAGTATATAAAATTTCCTCTTGACTACAGGCAGAGGAGTAGGGTGGAAAACCACTCAGAATGAGCACTATCATTTGGGATTGACTGCAGTCACATTCACAAGCCCAACAGGCTGGAGCAGGACAGTGCAAACCCTTGCCTCTGGCTCCTTAGTACTGAATTTTGTGTCAAATCTGACAACAGTTAATTTCAATGCTAAATAGTGCAATCAAATGAAATGCATGATCAAACATTTGGTACAACCAGGAATTAGCACCCTAAAAGTACTACTAGCATTGGGCCTGTAAACTGTATCTTAATTGCAAAGCACTATGATAAAATTTTTCACATTATTGATTTCTTGCTGTACACAGCATAAAATCACTACTTTGAGGTAAACCAAGTTAGCCATGCAATTAGTAAAAAAAAGCCAGCTAAACAGTCTAAGTGACCTTTTAATCATCAGTCAACTGCTTTTGCAGGACTCTTTGATTATGGAATATTTTTTTCATTTTGAAAACTAACATTTTCCAGCACAGCATCCCAGAGACTATGAAGTACCAACAGCATTTCCTTTTTTTACTCTTTCAAAGATAGCAACTAACACTTTCAGCTTACCACCCCAGCTTGAAAACCTCATTCTATGGAGTTAATTTAATAAGCACATTGCAAATGCTTTTTATCACTTTTTCCTTTCTATAATTACTCACAGTCAAAAACCAAAGCGAAACTGAAAGCACAGTCACCCATCAAGAATGCAGAACAGCAGGGAAAAAAAATACTACTTCAATAACAAGGCTGACATCCAGGAGTGGTGGGAATTTCGGCTATCAAATGAAAAATTAATGAAACTTTCGTAAAAGCCAGGGTCAAGGAAAACACCAGCCCCACGTTATTCTGCCTGTTAGCCAGAGGTGTGGAGGATCTGCTTGGACATGCAAGGGCTGCTCTTCCAGAGGGGAAGCAAGCAGCAGCACCAAATCATGGTGCTCAGGATGACTTTGCTGTGTAGGGAACCGGTCTGAATCTGCAGCACAACAACAAACACAAATGTGATTATCCCCAAACATCAGCTCCTCACTGACCACGTGTCCTCAGAAGTCTGGGGCAGGGACAGGAAGGTCAGTGAAGCTTGATGCAGAGAGAGAACTGAATGATCAATAATCAGATGAAAATTCTGTGTTTTCCTAGACTTCTTTACCTACCTACAGACCACCTCACTCCTGAAGATTACCAGTATTTTGCTTCTGAGATTTGGCACTGCTGATGAGAACAAGGCAGTGAGCCAAGAAAGACCAAAAGCACCAAATTAAGGAAAATAAATTAGACAGGATAAGAAAGAAAAAACTGAGGGCTTTTAACGCTCTTCCTTCTTAACTGCAATGCTTTCTATTGCCCCAGGTCTTGACAAACTCCATTCCATAACCAAGACTAAGGGTGCACAAATATTCTGCTTTTCAGCAGTGCACATATGGTTGCAAAAACACCATCCACTTCCAGTTTTAAAAAATCATGTTTAATTATTAAAATATGTAAATAATGGTATGAAAGCAGGAAGTGTTTATCAATGACAGTGTAAGCAATTTGTCTGGCTTTTATTCTGCCTCCAAATTTCAGCCGGATCTTGAACTTTATGAACATGTATCCAGATTCTGCCCTGTTTAGATCAAAAGGGCAACTGATATGCTGAAAGCCAAGCAAGGTACCAGTATTTTTAAGGAATTAGCAGACATTTTGCTTTGGTTTAGAATATCACTAGAAAAAGAGATGTTTATGCAGTTTGAATTGTTTATAAGCAAACTCTATTCTCTTTTCCCTGGAACACTTGCAATTAATTGTCTCAAAGCATCAATGAGGCGCACATTGACCTGACTCTTCCATGCCATACAATAAACCTCATTATTTTAATTAAAAATTTCAGTCAAACTTCCACATTTACACCTCTTGGCTGATCCCCTCACTACTAAGTGCTAATGAATATGGAGAAACGCTAACCTGCAGCAATTAACAAAGTGCTTGATAACCATCATCATCTTTACAACAAGGATACTCATAGTTCCTATTTCTGGTGTTGTTGCCATGGCCCTATAGCCTGCCCAGTAAACAAGGAATCCTATTACACAGCAGTGAATGTATCACAGCATTCTGTGTTTTGTAATGTTTACGAGACATAAACTTTCCATGACAATGAGACACTTTATTCTTCTGAACCTCAGCACGTTCATCAATCATCCATCCAACAGCAGTGTACAAACAACTCTAACTTCTCACAAAAAAAACCCAAAAAGCCCAAAAAATCCCAAAAAGGTGACATTCACTTTACTCAGGGACTAATGAGGTGAAGCACACAAAAGCAACATCCCATTGCTCTGCCAAATTGTCCTTTTTTTTAGAAACCCAGTCAGGTTGGACCTCCAGAAATACTCAAACTTTTATTTTCCACAGCCACAAAGACTGAATATTCAACTTAGATTCTTTCCTTTTTTATTTCTTATACCCAGGTGCTGGCACAAAACTACAAAAGAAAAAAATAAAAAAGCTGGGCTGCTAAAATGTTTTCCTCTGGAACATCCTGAGTAGTTTGGGAATGGCACCAATGCTCTCCTGGCTAAGGAATGACTGATGTCTCTGCAGGCCTGTGCTGTATCTTTAGATGTCATGGGTTAATAAGGTCATATTTTTAATCTTGTTTAAAACTTTTGCTTAGGCTGTGCAAGGTAGGCCAAACAAAGCATTAAACTCTATTAGTTGAGGATTAGAAGAAAAATCTCAAATCCTGCTGTTTTCAATATTTAAATGGGCCAAAGAAAAGCTGCACATAGCTTTCAGGAAAACTAATAAAGTCTATTTTAGGAACTATAAAAAAAGATGACATTTTAATTCAAGTAACATTAAATCCGAATGACATCAAAGGTCAGAAAAATCAAATATTCCTTGAAAACCAACCTAATCAGTATTTAGTAAAGAACTTCTCCACCTGTGGTTGAGCTTTACTATTAAAAAGTCAACTTTTTTACTCAGGCATTATCAAATCGTATGCAAAGAACACATTAACAGATTATCATAAAGCAAACAAATTTAATTTTAATGTTAATTTCTGGTTTACTTTACAGATAATAGAAATCACAATTATTTGGAAAAAATACTTAAAAGTTTAAATAGAACATTTCAAAGGATAAAGATTCAGTTCACCCTGAAACCTTCTGCATCTCCCAGTCAGAAAAATAATTTTTAAAATGGGTGAGGAAATTAATTCTCACAACAAAACATGATAAAGAATTGGGGGGGGAGGGTGGATACAGACAGATGGACAGGGATGATGGGACACCTTCACACCATTTATCTAATTCTTAAAAGCAAAGAAGTTTGAGTTTCTTGGTCAGTGCAGACATGTTAGGAAACCTTTGAGAGTTCTGCAGCTCTGGAGAATATATAGACCATTTTAATAGGTCATTTTAAAATGCAGTCACACAGTGCTAATACAGAGGCTTTGTCTCCTTTACAAGGCTGTAAACAGCCCAGCCCCTATCACCTTCAGGGACTGGTGTAATGCATAAATTACCTTTATTTCTGAAGCAGTCAAACTTCGCTGACTCTTGAACCTGCTGACACAACAACTGCAGCAGGGCAAGGCTTCCCTTCCCCAGGCAAGGCACTGCAGTTAATGAGTCAATTTGCAAGTGGAAGAGCCAGAATGAAAATCTTACAAAGCAATTCATTTGCCTCTGACTTTTTATGGTAGAAAATGACATAGCTGTGTTTCACACAGGTGCATCTCCCTGCTTTTTCAGGTACTGCCAACGAATGTGAATGCCCAGGGAAGCAGCCACGGGCTGTCCCCTTCTGCTCACCTTCAAAAGCCCATCAATTACACACTGACAGCCAATGAAAACTTGATAGATCAATTCTGTTTCAAAACACAACTCCGTTCTTTGACAGGCAGTCATGCACTTCACAGGCACGTGGGATTTAAACATGCCTATTCAACTAAATAAAATGTCTTTGATGCAGTGAAACATGCTGATGGATTTAATAAATATTCCATAAAATCAGCATTAAAATTTATTTACTGAACCTTATGGAAACTAAGAGCACTACCTGCCAATCCACCTCAGAGAAACAGAGCTGTGCAGTCAAGATCTTCAGACACAAGACCACGAGCAGGGAAATTCAATTAAGGTTTTGCTACCAATCCACATGACAAAAATCCTGCAGTACTTTACAATTCAACTAAAAGATAAATTTGTTTTAGCCTGGGTTATTTCTAAGAGAACATGGCAATTACCTCAAAATACAATAGCTAGAACAGCAAAGAGGGCAGAGGCCAAGTTAGAGGCACTTGAAAATGGGGAAAAATAGCTGCCTAGAGTATTTGGAGTGAAGCTGAAATAATTCATCTTACACCTGTGACAAAGTACCAATTTTACAGACAAAACTACTAAAATGCAATAGCAAAACCCACTACATATCTTCTGCAAACTCAACACCATTTATAGCACACTGCTGAGACACCTCAGTAGTTCTGCCAGCTTCAAAGAGATTTTTCTGGTTTGTGCTGTTCAAGCCCAGAAAGGACAAACCCTTGCAGTGCCAGGGGGCAGGAGCTGCCTCTCAGCAGTTCCACAGCAGTAACTCTGCACAGCTTACAACTGAAATAGGATTTATTTGGGTCCTCGCTTGCAGTGCAGCTGAAAGAGATTTTCTAACCACTTTAATACTTCGTTCTTGGTAAGCACCTGCTAAAATGAAATGGCACCCGAGGCACAGGGGACTGACACAATGCATCCTAAAAAGCACTTTACAGTCAGTGTGTGCTGGTAACTGACCACACAGGGGTTGAGCATCTCCCTGGAAGCACAAGACCCTTCGTGCAGAGCAGTTTCCCCTCCCTACCACTATGCTCCTGCCTACACCACCTTTCCTCCACCCCAACACCTACTTTGCTTTGAAAATTCTTTGTTTAATGTCTACAAAATTCCAGGTACCAACACCTGTGTCATTCAGCTACTAGAGATCTGTGAGAGGAAATAATACCAGAAAAAAGAACTGTGAGGATAAACTATTTGCTTTCTCTGTAAATAAGTAACACCTTTTGGGGAAAAAAAAAAAAAAAGAAGAAACCAACAGGCTGAATAATTTTGTCATGATATACTTTGAATTAAAGACACAGTTAAAAATTGATTATGTTGTACAGATCTAACTGTGGCCTAAATTATTTGGGAGAACTTAGTTCAATTATCCCCTGAAGCATAATCACTTTCTCACACAATATGCAATGCAATGTATGGAGTAGACAATACAAAAAGGGCTTCTACAAAGATTCCTTTTAAAGATTGTGAAAAGCACTGTAAGTTGCTTTATCACTCCTTGTTTTAATACACTGCAATATCTTTCTCCATGACTAACATGCATATCTTACTCTGTAGCCACATGAACACATGAACAGATGACAAGAAATACAAGCACAAAGACATACCTTCTATTAATGGAATGACAGAACCATTCTCCAAGTTAAAAGTCAAGAAACACAAATTACTGAAGCGCTGACTAAAAAAAAAAACCACATCACAGCTCAGCGAAAATAGAAATTTTGTTATATTTGATCATTATTTACATTGCAGTGTTAGGGGCTGAGATGTGACTTGTTTCTTATCTTTGGGAATGATATCACAATGAAATTATATCAAACTCTAAAAAAACGCATCCCTGAATATAAACGTAATGAACTCCATTTTTAGGTCTATCTCTGCCTCCTGTGATACCTGAAGTGCAAAGGTTAAAGGGTAACTATTCTGCCTCTATGGCTATCCTGATGCAAAGACTGGTTGTGGGCAGACTTTGCTCCTGAGGAAGTTCCAGGACTCCGGCAGCACGCACGTGGCACCCTGGTCATAGCACCTGCCCAGGTGGATGTGGCACAGAGATGCTATTCTGGCTCTAAGCCACCTTGAGGCTCCCCTTTAGCTTTGCAAATTCCTACATAAAACCAGTTTAACTGGTTTACAGTCCCTTTATACCTGCTAGTGGCACAAAGAGACCATCACAGACACAATATTAAGAAGCATAATTCTGCTTATCCTGCTCCACTTACCTCAACTAATTAACTAGCAATAGTTTAGGTAAGGGATGAAAATAGAATTGTTCACAAAGAGCTCTGTGATGTATGAGCTTGACAAAGGCCCTTTAGTTCCTGCTGTGCAATTAAACACCTCTGTAAATTGCAAACCCTGCCTGTAGCTCCCCAGGCATTCAGAGGGGAACACACCGGTGTCATTTTCTTGCTCTTAGTACAAGTAATTAAAGCATATTGCACTGAAAGGTGTCCTCAGAAGTTTAGCATTCTCTCTAGACACTCGATACAATAATTAACAAGGCTGTAGAGTCTTCAGAGGACACTGTGATTCCTTTCTGGTTCAGAAGGACACCTCCGACCCGGCAGGAACGGGAGGGCTCAAACTGCTGAATCATCTTGCCTTGTACAATTCACTACTTGGAGACAATCAAACTGTCAGGAAGCTGTCAGGAAGCAGGGACCTTTTTAATTATTTATTTAAGTATTGTGAATGTAGCCATTATTAACACAGAATAAATTAAACGTCCATTGCCCATCACATTTTTTAAACACTTCTGCCCCAGCTGTGCAGCAGCACTGGAGCACAGCACACGACACCTCTTGGGATGTGCCCTCTGCTGTTCCAAGCTGGTTCTTTGTACAGCCACTCCTCAGAGCAGAACCAGCCTCCTGGGCTCTCCTGGATCTCTGCATGCCCAGAAAAAAAGACTGTTGTGGGAGTGTAGAGTGCCCAGACATTGCATACACATGGACCAACAGCACCTGCTGTTACATCTGGGCCATTTGTTGTGCTGTTCATCACCTCACCCTTTGCTTTCAAACACAGGCAGGTAACAGCAGCTTTGTGTTGGGGGGTCCTGTTCTCACCTTCAAAGTACTTTTGTCCAACCTTTGAAACATCAATTTGATGAGCGTCCTTGGCTCTAAAACTGTTTTGCAAATGCCTGCATTCCAGTAACTTCTTCAGCCAGGGTTGGGTATGAAGTTTTAGAAGAGAAGGCAATCACATCCCAGAGCTCTTCAGGGGTTGGTGCACAAGAATGAGAGGAATAGCTCCTATAATGGCTGATGACCTCAGTGCTACTTAAAGCTGAAAAAGTACACAGCTGGCTAAGTGCCAATATTAAATGGAAAGAAGCCCTAAAATAAAAATGGCTGGACCAGTGGATGCCAAATAAGTGTAAACACAGACCAGCCAAAGCAGGATGCAATGCAGTAGAGAAGACAATGACGAGACAGGTGGAAAATGGTTGGTCCTGAAAATCCCTTGATATTTTTTTTTAGTGGTTACGATCTGTGTTATCATCCGAAACACTTCTGGCATGTGATACTGTAGACAGATGATTTAGAAGGTGGTTGCCCCTAGCAGTGACAAAAGGCAAGGTTTTTTGCCTCACTCAAATGAATAGCAATTTCTAACGTATTTCACTATTTTCCCCTGGTATGTCTAAAAAATTCCATTAAACTCTCAATGATCTAAATCCTTAACATTTTCTAATTGATGTAGGATTTAGTATTGGTAGCTCCTAAGTTCTGAATGATAATCTGAACAGGACAGCAGTTAAGGCAGGGGATGCAGACGCCCCCCCCCAAAAAAAAAAAAGGACAGCTATTTGGACAGGAACAAAGGAACTGTTTACTAAACTGTGCAGCTGTCACTGAGAGTTAATATTTCAGAGATATTAACATTAAATGCTTTGCTCACCATACTTTGTTACAGCAATGTTAAACTGCTTTCACTGACTCAAGTCTTTCCTTCACAGCTATTAAATCCAGAATTTTTACCATGGGCAAAGTCTGAATTCAGGAAGATTTCCACAGTTATCTTCAAAGATAAAGAGCTGTCAGGTATATGTGACTTTGCTCATATGCCTTAAAGAATTACAGACTCAGCATTATGAGCAGAAACTAGAACAGCCCCTATTGATCTCCATTTTTGAGAAGTTCAAGTTCTTAAGAAGTCATTCTTAAGAATGTGCTGTCTTGCCCAAATGGTGTTTTCCACTGTATACTTAATTAAAATACAAATTTCAGTAGAAAGACAGTTTTCTGAAAAACATTTTAGATGTCATGTTTCCACATAAAGACTTAGCATAAAGTTTCCTCTGAAATACCCAGAAAAAAAAATCTTGTGAGATTTGTCAAGGCCTGACAGATTTCAAGAGTTGTAGCTGTGTATTCATACTTCCAGACTTGTATGAATTTACTATGGCTGTGCACATAAACTGCAATTTTATGACATGGAGCAGCTAAATATTGGAATGAGCACATCTGAAAATGTGTCCCTTGAAGACCCAGGCCAGGGCACGGAGAGGCAGGTGTAACACAGCACACAACAAAGCAAGGTGCTGACAACTTTGGCTCTAATCCATCAAAGCACTTAAGCACATGTTTAATTTTAAGCACATGAGTAATTCTATCAACTTTAATAGGGCTACTCATGGTTTAAGTACTGTGATGGATGGGGGCCAGAATGCCCAGAACCTTTAAGAATGCTGCATGGCCTATGTTACATGGAGAAAATACAGCATTCTCCCACTGAACAATTAAGTTATAAATACTTTGAAAGCAAAATTTCCCATAAGTTGAACTCAGCTATGCTTATGTAAACTCAGAGATGTAAGTTCCTCCACAGCCTTTCAAGATAAAATATGATGAGGGTTCTCATGTAGAAGATGTCCACAAATTTTTATTTTGCCCTTCTTTTTCTCTGACAGCTCTGCCCATCACAATTTACTTTGCAAGAGGGAGATTAGTTAAGTAGACCAAAAATTTAGCCACTAGTAACACTCTTAAATAAGATGCCTGTGGTTGCAGTTTGCAAACATCAGTACTAAGCCTTTCTTACCTGTCTCATACCTGTGTCCAATTGCAACAGGTTAAAGGGTGCAGTAACTCTTGTCTAACATTTATTTTGGATATTCAAAGCTGTGCACATACCTCTTTTGTACAGATATAAGGCGTTGCAAATATGTGTCTTTAAGTAAAATTTGGATTTCTTTGAAGTATTTTATACAGCCAATATTAAGGATGTGAAAAGTCCTTAATAAAGTCCATACCTGCTCTGCAAATTTCTAGCCAGGACAGCCTCTCTAAATCAGTGGTGACTTACTTGATTTCTAAATCACTCACTAGAAAATTCTTGATCTTGTTTTATCTTAATATGGCTCCACAACAGGTGACCAAGTCTCATAAAATAATTTGCTAAGAAAGGGAAGAATGGAGCAATTTAAGAAATCGCTTACAAATTATTTTCTTCTTGTTTTTTTGTTTGTTTGGTTGGTTGAAGTTTTTTACTTGTTGGTAAACAAGCAGCAGAAAGAACACAAAACCAGATTATCTCATGTGTGGACTATGCATTCTGAGATATCTGCAGCAGGGGAATTACACACTACTACTTATGAGATGGATTTTATGGCAAATGAAATACACCTCCAAGGAACTTAAAAATTCCATTAAACACAATTCAAAAGAAAAAAAAAATAAAACTATGTTACTACAGAGTTCCCACTTTTTACCACAACTGTCAGTTTATTAAAACTGCATCTAGAAACAAATTTTTCAGGGCTACTACTGTTCACAGACTTAATAATAATTTTGACAATCTCTGACTTGAAAGGCTTTGTAAGTTATCACAAAAGTGTTTTACAGTTATTTTTATATAACAAATGAGTTTATCCTTGACTTCTAGTATTTCTACTTCACTTGTGCACATTTATCACAAAAAGCTTGTGTGAGCCACAGGCTTGGAACCCTTATTGAGAAGGGAAAGAAGGCACAGTGACTGTGTCTGCAAAAGGCAGTCCAGAGTAATTATGACAGAAGTAAACTTTTCTCCAAGAAAACCTCCAGGAGATCAAAACTGGACTTCAGGCAAAAGCAAACCAAAACAAAAAAGCACCACAGATTCTTCTTGGAAAAAGAAAACAAAAAACAAACAAAAAAAAAAAAACACACCAAAAAAACCCCACAACAAAACCCCAAAAAAACCCCACAAACAAACAAACAAAAAAACAACACGGCTGTGCTTGTTTCTGAGTGAAATCCTCAGCATCACACACAACAGTCAGATAAAGCTGTCTTTATTTCATATTAATATGTCCAATGCTTTTGCCACACTGTGCCATCTTTAAAACAAGGAATGTGCTTTATCTTGAGAGCTTCTGTGTCCTCACAGCTTCCAGTAATGCACTGGTTAATCAGGGCTGTTACTCTACATTCAAACATACACACACTTCAGTTCTGCTCCAAAATGGAATTCAAAGCAGTTTCTTCTCCTTTCAGGGTGGTTTTAAAATATTTTTTCCAGAGTCCCACTCGCTGTTAATTGATCCTCCTTTACCTCTGCACAAGTGTCAGTGAGCAGGTAATCCTCAACAGAACAAACCCATCAACATCCACCAGAAATAAACCATTCAGCTCTGATACCCCTGATTACAGCTCACATGGAGCTTCACTGATCAATACTCAGCCTCATGTTTACAGAGGTTTGTTAATGCCACAGTCACACAACTGTTCATTAATATCTATGCAGTAAGAAGCAAGTATATTACGACACGAGACGACGAGAATTAAAAGCAAAATTCAGTGTGAGTTAATTCCACTGAAAGAGCACTTGGACCAGAAAATCAAAAGTCCTGCATACAGAGTCTCAAGTAACCTGACTGCACTGCTATTTATTTTGCATCTCCCATACCACTGAATTTAGTACTAAATTTTTACTGAGACAAGACCGTGCCAAATCTCAAGGTGGCACGAGGCAGGGGCAGAATGCCCCCCTTAGCTGGAGTGCTCAGAAGCTGTGACAAAGCAACTCTGCTGTGGGCACCAAACAACACTCACCACAGGGAATCCAGCAGGGAACATCTTGCACAAGCCTTAGCATCGTTCTAAAAAAAGATTTCAGCAGTAAAAAGTAATTCTTTGTTGGTCTAAACCAACACCTGCTTTTTCTTATGAAAGGTCTCCTCCTGTCACTGGTGCTGCTGAGCCCTCTGCAGACACCAAAGCTGCTCCAGCTCCTCCTGGAACATCGCTGGAAGGGAACACAAAACCTGCCCCTGGAGATTAGCACGTTCCAACCCTAAAGCTCTGAGGTACAGTAACATTGGCTTGGTTACAGCAAAGGTCATTCAGATCAAGTTAAGGCTGCCCTCAATGTAAAAGAAAAAGGTATAGTTTATATCTGTTAAGTGAACAACTGAAGTATTCACATTTCCTACATGGGAAACTCACGGGAAATTTCTGTGATTGCTGTTTTGGACAAAGAAGTCAAGGAAGCATGGATTCTCCTGTAAGTTTTAACATCTGTTTTCTAATATTTTCAAATCCCTTTTTGTTACAAACAACACTTATGCCTCCTGAAACTAAAATTACAGGAGGAGTTTTCCATTGCACCTTACTCGTGCAACTGCCAGTGTTTTTGGCCAGTTTCATGTTCTGAAAAAGTTTTCTCTGTTTTAGTCCTCCAAAGTAACAGGAATTAAAAATCACATCAATAAATTATGATCTTAAGAAAGGTAGTCTCTAAGTACAGCCAAATTAAACTTTAAACTCAGCAAAGCTAAATGAAAATTGTGGCTGCTACTGTACTTTCCTCATCTGCTCAGCAAAGCTCCAGTGTATTTAACACACACATATCCTGACACCAACTTGCTGTGCAAAAGAGATGAACCACGCTGAATTTCAAAGCCAACACTAGAAAAAAGAAGCATAAGGCAATAGCACAAAGAATCAAATTTGTGAGTAAAGAAATTCTCCCAAAGCAACTACACACCAAAACCATCAGTCTCAAAGGCTACAACCACACTGGTAACAAGTCCAAATTCAGGTATTTTTGTACTAATTACCTCTGGTGGCCCAGAGATCAACAGGTATCAGGCAATAGCTCCCTTTAAAGTATCAACACTGATTTCTATAATTACATTTCATATGATACAAGGTATTTCAATTTCTTTTCCAGTTATTAAAAGTTTTGCACTACCAGAAGTGAAGATGATATAACAAAATTATTTGTAAGTAAACACCAAATATTACCAGGCAACAACACCAAAAATACCCTCACTTCTCTCCAAGCACAGACACCATCAGCACCACATTAAACCCATTAGCAAAATTCTTCAACCAGTGTCAGGGAATATTGTTTCAGGCAACAGTGTCTACCTGCTGTTCTTGCTGTCCTGACTTTAGAATACACTGTCAACTAAGACATAAAAAATACCTATTTTTTTTCTGGACATCTAGGGTTCTATTTACAGAAAAGCTGGTGTCAATTTACTGAGGGAAACACAAGTTTCTGTACTGCTACTTCTGAACTAATTTTGCTTTGGATTAAGCAAAATTTGATACAGAGGAGCTGTAGAAATGAATCTGAAAGCACAATACACAGTTCCCATACCTAGACACTGTAT
This sequence comes from Cinclus cinclus, assembly GCF_963662255.1. Classification (NCBI taxonomy): domain Eukaryota; kingdom Metazoa; phylum Chordata; class Aves; order Passeriformes; family Cinclidae; genus Cinclus; species Cinclus cinclus. The sequence goes on from NC_085063.1 coordinate 12,223,989, forward strand.
TTCCCCATTATGCCCACTCACTTAAAATGCACAGTAAGAGAACAATACTTTCAGGCCACATTCCAGGGAACCCCACCTTTAGTACCAAGGGAGTTTATATAACCAGGAAAGTACCATTTAGGACCAGAATGGTTCATGGATGTTGCGGACAAACAAATTCTGCATCCAAACTAGAGCCTTACCTAACGCTACACAAGTTAACTGGAAAAATTCCAAACAGTTCTTGTTAAACAGTCTGCAAGCCACAATGTGAAGAAACTTTCACTTTACCATATTTAACATCTACATATATTTGAACTCAACCTGTAAGAAGAATGACCTTTTACTGAGCTTAAAATTGGAAATTAATGATACCTGAATAAGCACATTTATTTTCATTTCCCCGATAAAAGGGAAGTTATATTGTTGTAATTTAAGTCAAACTGTGACAATGGCACAATTATCATGTCCTGGCCTTGACCTGACATTTCTAAATGATAACAAAAAAGTAAAAGACACAGTTCATGCTGACAGTATGTAATGAATGAGAATGTTAGGCCAAAAGTTATGTGAGAAATTATTTGCTGATACTTAGCTCATCGGTTAGAATATACAGCACCCCGTCGTAATTGTCCAATTCCTTTCACAACATATGGTTCTTTAAATACAAATAATATTGTTTGAATGAGAAACTTACACACAGCTGAAGAAAACAATCTCAAGAGAGTGTGTATAACACTGCAAATTACTTAAACAATATTGGTTGGGCACAATTATTGATCCAACCAGCTGCTACTTCGGGTTCAACAAAACCACAGCAAAAGCTCTGAGAAGCTTGGTTTTACCTGAATCTGACTGACCTCAGTGGCACCCAGCTAGTGCAGATGTATTAAACCAGGCAAAACAACTTCTTCACTGGATTTGCCTTCTATTTGAAACAAAGGAAAACTTGAAACTTCAAAAGGAAAATGAGGGTTTTTTAGATTACTCAAGTACTAGGCTTTTTTAAAGAAACAGACAAACATACTCAATGTGACTTAACTTCAAAAGTTGCTATGAATTTCACTTCTTGGAGTTTCTGAAGTGGCAGTGGTAGAACTTGAAGAGGAATCACAGTGAATCTCGTATGTTTTTTTCCCTAATTCTCCCCAAGTGCCATTTCTGACACATAATACTGGACTACACAAACCATTGGTCTAAACTAGTGTTGCACTGATTCTTAGAAATTATCTTCCTAGAAAATTCAGCAGACCAGATGCCACTATGCTACAGAAAATGTGTGCTTAGTACCACAGATTTGATTTAAAGAATTTGGTGAATCATCAGTATCTACAACATTCTAAAACATATTATTTATGAGATACATAAAACAGACTACACAAAATATTTTTTTAATCTAAGTAAGAGAAGCTGCTTCTTAGCCATGGGGTAAGAAGATACTTCCCAGCTACTGGGAAGAGAAAGAGGACAATGGACTCTGCTGTAGCAATCACTGTCATACAAGAGGGACAAGGCTTTCCTTCCAAATGTTTAACACATAGGACTGAAAAACCTTTTTCTCTGTGGAAAGTTTCAAAGAAAGACAAACCAAGATTATTTCCACCAGGTACAAGAGTGTATTTTCAACACATGCAAACAATATGCTGAAATGCCCAACAAATTTACTACCTGGAAATCAGATAACCACACCAATGTACCTACAGCATAATGATATTCCCTGGCACCTCCTCCTGTACTTTTGTGCAGGAATTAAGAGGAGTTGAGACTTACAGAACACAACATAACCAACTGCACATGCTGTGTGTTCCAAACACATTTATGAAATGTTTCAGTTAAGTATCTTGGTAGGTTATTAATCGTTGGTGTTGGCAGCAAAAGGCTACATTTCTATAAAAGATATTACTGTAAACCTGGCCATAAACATTTTTATGAGTAAGTTTTTTGTAAAGCATTGCACTGACATGAGCTAGTCAATCCTTTCCTAGGGGGCAGATTAAGTATTAAAGTACATCCAAGGTGTGGCATCGTATCAGTTTACCCTTAGTGGCAGTTAAACTTACACAATTAGAGAAAAATTCTACATCAGCTTCATCATTTGAAACCAGAAGCTTGTGACAATGCTGAACTCTTCCAAGTGATTCTGAGGCGAGGAATCCCAGTGGACAACTTACAGCCTGAGCTGTGTAACTACAGATTAAGTCACTAGAGGGGAGAAAAAGATAACATAACCACTTTCACACTATATAACAATTATGAAATCCACAAGGTATGAAGGTAGTGCAAGTGTTCTGTCTTGAGAATTGTGCCTCAGGAGTATTTAAAATAGTTGTCTGACCTAGCTCTGCATTTATCCTTTCTGCATTCGCAATCAATAAAAAAAGAGAGGGGAGAGAAAAAAGTATCTGGGTGATAATTTCAGTGTAGGCAATCAACATTCATATCCAGCATTAATATTCAGGAAATACCCCAAGCCTCAATCATTAATGATTAAGTATCACCACACCCTGGAATATTTTACTACCTATCTGTATTGACATCATGAGATCCAAACTTCAAACGTAACTGCTTGACATTTTAAGGATCTTCTTGGAACTCAGGGACACTCACTAGAGCTACAGAAACTCCTGTGTCAAGGCAACAAAAAACTGAATTAAAAAAGCTGTAGTTTCAACTTCCAAGACACTTGAGTAGTCTGAGGAAACTTTAGGATATTTTAAATATAAACAATTATTTTCTGGAAGACAGAATTTAGAAGATTTAAACCTTAGACTGACTTCTTCTATTTAATAAGAAATAATAGCTTACACTTTATAATTTCACCTCACAACCCAATTTGCCAGCTGCACTCCTGAGCTTGCACATCCCAGCTCTTGGTGAACATTCAGCACATGGAAATGGCTCTGGGAGTCAGAACCACCCTGGGACACCCAACAGGGCACAGGAGTTATGTGTTCCAATGAAGCAGAGGTGGCCACATTTAAATGTTTATCACCTTTTGCAGTATTATTACTTTTAAAGACACTGATGACAAATCTGAAGTAAATCATGTGTTTACTTTCATTTTGCAAAAAGGACATTTATTTTTGTGACAAAGATGTTCTCCCCAAAGTAACTGGGTGTCCTATTTTGTTGAAAGATGGATAAAAAGAGAAAAGCAACAAGCAAACTGTATTATCAAATTAGATGACACATTTGCTTGAAAACCTAAAGTTTAAGGCAGTGAGGCCATGCTGAATATCACTGCATATACAGTTACTTACAAAGGGTTAATGTACAGTATGCAGCAGTTGTCATAGATAACTATACTTAAGAGTTCAATAAATTGGTGGAAGGATTATAGTGCAGTTTTATTACCAACTTCAACACTTTTACTGATGTGCTTATTACTTTTTTTATAGTGTGCTGCTCTTGAGCAACCAGTTTATAATATTTACCCTTTTAAAACTAGATATACAGAGAATACATATATATATATAAAAGGGCAACTAAGTTTACATGGCAATACTGGTGCAGCAACAAACACACCACACACATATATATATATACACAGAGTAATTATCCACATCTTGCATGGACAAACCTACTTACATGCCTAGAGGCAAGAGGCAGCTGCCAAAATCCACGTATTTTATAGATTACAAAAAAAAGCATGAACTAGGACTGGTCTTCTTCTCTTAGAAAATGAGGATAAAAATACCACCACTACAAACAGTTTTTGTATATACATCACACACACAGACTTTTTTTTTATCTCTAAATTACCTCTATTAGCTGCAGAATGTCAAAAGAATTTTTAGTCCAACACAAATAACCCTTAGAAGTTAGTGATAAAAATACTACGTAACACTAGGATGTTTTTTTCATTTGCTTTTTAACCATTTGCAAGTATAGTTCTTTTGCATGCCTTCCTTAATTCAATTTATCCTTAAACCTACAATGATCTAGAATTGTTTCTAGTGCTCACATTAAAATCGACAACCAGCTGACTTAAATTCACTGAAACAACAACTGGAGAATAATTCACCACCCCTCACACAGAGCAAAACCCAGCTCCTCCCAGGCAGGCACTCCTTTGGGTCTGTGATTCAGATGAACACACAGACTGATTCAAAATGTGCATATTCTGTTAGTAGCAGCTCCAAGCACCACTCTACCTGTAAAACACCTTCCCCTCTGTGGAACAGGAGAGCAGGAAGCCACCTTGCAAGGTTAAGCTGTAGATTTGCACACTGAGCATCCCTTTTTTTTTGTGTGTGTGTGTTTATCTGCATCACACAGCAAACGCCTCCTGAATAATCCTGCCTGGTTTTGTTCACTTTAGCCTGAATAGTGTCAAAACACCCATGTGGAGATGCAGTGTGTAACCACAGGCTGAGCACAAAGCATGTAAAAATGTGTGTAAAAAGCCTCACTGGAGTATGTCCAACACGTGGATCTGTGTGCCACAGACACCGAGGGTGTAACTCACAACACATCCTACTTTGTGTATAAATTGACACATCCCCGTTTCTGACACATTTGCAGCACATCCCTGCTTTACTACCCTCTCTCAGAAATGGAGTAAGCATCTTCCTAAGGCCACCATCTTCAGGAAAAAAATGAGTGGGAAGGGAAGGATTGAACTGTGAACAGCCCTCTAGACCAGAACTTGTAGGACAGCCCAGTTCTCTGGTGTCTCTTCATGGCACACAACTGGGTAATTCCAGGCAGGCTGTGACAGGGAAAGTGAGTTTCCACAGTGTCAGAGCCTGCTGTAAAAAACCCCACATTCACATTTAAACTGCTTTTTAGGAGTTAGTTAAAGGATTCAAAATTACCTTTTTATATAGGAAGTCATTGGCAATGATGTCCTAAATTAAAAAGAGCTCAAATTATGGCAGTCTTAACTCAGATACTTTCTAATTTGTGTCCTCAGTAATGTTGCTTTGGTCAGCCTACATGAAACACAAAGTTTTCCTTTTGAATAACCTAAAACCAGAATCATTTTCCCAAATCAGCTTTCACTTCCTTTCTGATCTCCTTTGCTATGGTAGTTTGTTTGCTTCTCAGATCACATTTTGCACAGGAGACAGAATATAGAAGTAAGTTCTATTTACTGCTTTATAAGCATTACAGCATTATCAAGTAATAAAGGACTTACACACAATCTTTCATACTTCTAATTTGGAAGGCTTTGCAGGTTATAAATATTTTAATGAAACCCAAAACACTGCAGGTGCATCTGCATGCAATAAATAGAGAGTGCTGGCTATGTATCTGCAAACACACGAAGAAAAATCTTCCCAAGCCCTCCAGATAATCTGCAGTTCAACCAGAAACATGGGAAGTCAATACAGGTCAGAGAAAGAAATACATATACTAAACTCCTTCACTCTTGGGATTAAATCCTGCCCTCTGCTCTAGGAAGCATAAACATAATTGTGCATCACTCACTGAAAGAAAAAAAATAGTTTTTATTTCATAATCTTACGATTGCTTGATCAGTACTTGGAAAATAAAGATGCTAAATATTATTAACTTTTTCAGAATATCAGCTCCAAACTTGCCACTCCCCATTTCCTTCCCTCGTAACTCTCTTCATTCATGTCATCAGAAGGCATCTTATTTTCAGCAACAACTACTCACTTTTTTTTGAATGCTGTTGGATGTGCAGAACTACTGTTGAGGTTGCTTGGCAACTAGTGAGACATATCAGAAGGAGAGATAAGGTCCAGAATGAATGGAACTGAAGAGGACTATATTTGGTTTCATTAGGAAACACTAATGCACTCAACTACACCTATACTGATGTGAATTACCTATACTAAGGTGAAATTTTGATGGTTTTTTCAAAATACAGAGATCCATAATCACAGAGTAGCACTAAATCCAGTCAGCCACCTTCTCAGCCACCTTCATGTCTCCCTCTACAGAACAGACTTCAGAACCAGAGCTGTGACCTGGGCGAGCACTTCAGAACAGCATGGAACAATCAGGAAACACAGATATTTGGTAAGTATTTTGAAGAATTTTAGGCCAGAGAGGATACTTCAGTACTTCAGTTTGCCTTTCAGTGTATCACAAACCATGTGCTTCTCCATATGCTTTAGTGTTGAGATGAAATTTCAAATAAAACAATTATTTCTGAAAGTCACAATTTGAAATGAGGGAAGATTGAGCACCCAGGACTTCTGCAAGGGCAGAGAACTGCTTACAAAAAGTCTGCTCTAATGATCCAAGGAGGTCAAGAAAGCCTTGAGCAGGAGAAGATGGAAACAAGCCTAGCAGTCCCTAGTGAAAGAGTTTCTTATCTGAAGCACTTCAACTAACTTTGTCTGTATCACTTGAGAAGAATCAACCAGTCTGGCCCAAAAGAGGATCTTCTGACATCACCTTAGACCCTGCCCAATCTTTGATGCTTCAGGAGGAAGTGAAAACTGTGATAAAACAAGCAGCAGAATTATTTTAAGGGAAAAACCAAAACCAAAAGTCAAACCCCACGCTTCCCCACCTCTCTGATGCCCGTGGGCAGACACAGGGCTGAAAGGTTTCAAGGCTTCAAACACCAACACAGAATTGAAAATACATATTAATGTTCAGGGTAGGAAAAGGAGGAATTTGCAGACTTTGTGCTCCTCAAGGCCACAATGGGTACCGTGTCAGGAAAGGTGAATCTTCAGGTGGATTGAAATATGGTTTAAAAATAAACACCTACCTCCCTCAGATTGCTTAAATGAAGCTTCTCTTTCCCAACAAATTATTTCAAATAAAGTATCTCAATGTTAAGGAAGTCAGTCTCATGCCTGCCCTTGTTTTTAGGCATCTTTCTCACACAGCACCACCTCTGTATGGCCATGAAACCACATCTGGACACCCCTCCTCTGGACCTGAGACAACTCCTGGGGCTTCCTTTTATTTTTAAGTTCTTCCCAATAATTCCACATCCTTCATGAAGTGAAGGCACCAGCATGGGGTATACTATTTTAATAACACTCTTATCAGATTTGGAAGTCCCCTCTATCATTTATGTTTCACTTTCCCTTTTTTTAGTCGTCCAAGCCTGCATTTGTCTTCTTGCCACAAAAACATCCCAAATCATACTAAGGTAATTTAACTAATTGACTTTTGAGTCCTTTTCCAATTTTACAGATAAAATCTAAACTCTGACTCCTGCGGGACTCTCTCATGTTCAGCTGCACTAAAACGAATTTCTGAAGTACAATTTATCAGATCACCCCTCCCAGTAATAATTATAAATAAGTTATATAAATTGGTGTTTCCCATAGTTTCTCACAGGATATCTTCATTGCTTTTTGAAAATACCAGATACTATTTCCACAACAGTATCACAAAATCACTCAGAGTTGATCCCAATATTTGCCCATCTAACAGATACCAAACTTCCTTTTCTGTTTGCAGCATTATCCAGGATGGAAACATACTTTCTTTTGGTAAGGAATATTATATATAGAACATTTCTATTTTCTCTACCTATGTATAACTTTGCCTTCTGCATTCAGTTAAAAAAAAAAAATCTGTGCCCAAACAGTATTATTAAAAGTGCAAAATATTCCTGTTTTCTTATTGCCTGAAATTATTATCAGAATGGAACCTATGAATTTCAGTTAAGAAAACAGAGGCCTTGGTTGACTCCAGTTAGTCCCAGAAAAAAATACATTAAAAAAAATTATTCAGCATGAATAAAACTGTGAAGAAAAAGTCATACATTATGCTGCTTACATGATTTCAAAATGTTTTTTCCAACTCCCTATGACTGCATAGAATATAGAAATATTTTACTAAACTCAATCTTTTTCACTCATTTCCTGCCCCTTACTTTACAGTGTCAAAAAGACATTTAGGTAACAGAACGTTCCCAAGTTCTTCAGTGATAAACATAAGGAAAGTAAACATTTGATTGCATAAGAAACAATTACATAAAGTGAAGTCTGTCCAATTAAGTGAAAGCAAAACACAGAGGCAGCACAGAGCATCCCAAGTTCCCAAGAGTTTGGGGAAATTAAGAGTGACACAGTCCTAGTTCAAAAAACTAACAGGCAAAATAGTTACATTTCAGATTTTCAAGTGTCCTACATGTAACTTACAGAGCATATTTTTATCTACAATGTTCAGCATAAGCAAAAGGCGTTCCTATGAGTAACTACTTCGAAACAACATTAATCATTTTGACATAGCAAAATTAAAAGGTTGCATCCAATTTCCAGGCATTTATTTTAGAGCACATCAAAACCCAGAACTTAAAATCCAGTAGCTTCCCACAACATAGAAATTTAATAACAAAAAACCCCCACACAACCCCATTAAGGCAAATCTTCCAGAAAGTTGTGTAACAAGCTTGCTGCAGAAGACACTGAGACAAAGTACTAGGAAACTTAATTTTTTTACTGAGCTCTGTAACTGTTTTGTCAAATATTTGGAAGTGTAGAAAGTGCTGCTCTGCCTGAGCTGCACATGGGCTTGGGGTTTGTGTGGTAGATTGGGACTGAGTGGTCCCAGCTTTCCTGAAAACCCCAAGTGCTTAACTGAGCCCTTCCCCTTTCAGTTATCTCTCTCATTTAAAGGAAAAATAATTTTCTTAGGCTTTGCATTGTGCTTATAGTTGTTTTTTTTTCCCATGAATAATGCAGTGCTGTGATTACACGCTAATTTCAGAAGATATTCAATAAAATCTTTTCAGTAAATGGCTATGTCCTCAGGATTACTATATTTTGCTTATTAAAATAATGTTGTTACAAGTCTAAGTTTTCATATTTATATTAAATAGTCTTAACCTGCAAAAAGCAAAAAAAAAAAAAAAAATGCAAAGCTGTGCCAGTCACTACAGTGCAATTAAATTAGAATTCATGAAACCAGCTAGTTTAATTTTTCCATAGTAATGCCACATTAAACCAAATTTCCCTAGCCTATTTTCATTTAAATTATCAGGGCTAAAACAGGAATTACACATAGTTCTCTGAGCTTAATGCGCCAAGTGTCCCACTACACGTTTTTATCTGTATTTTTTTAAAAAAATTAAAAACCAAACAAGACTGAAGCAAGGCATTCTTTTTTACTACAAACATAAGGACGAAATTTACTTCACAAACAGCCATTTCCTTGCAACATTTTCTAATTAATATGAGCAGTTATATTACACAGATAATTGTACTGTCCAAACAGAATAAAAATGTCGTAACTTGAAGGAAACCGAAGCTGTTTCTGTGCACACAGAGCTGCAGACAAGCAGGGAGTGTTTAAACCCCAGTGATGAAGGAGGCAGCAGTAAATCCCCCAGGTAGCTCTGAAGGTGCCATTCAAGGCTAAATGAAGCATCTCCTGGGACTCCACCAAACCCCAGAAGGAAACCCTGCACACCTCTGCCTGCTCCATTAGCTCACCCACCACTCCTGGGAGGCTGCAAGGGTGCAGCTGGGAGAGAGAATTATTTTCTAGGGCCTTAGCTAAAAAGACAAGTGAGCACAATGACTTATTCAATAGCCCTGTGGAGAATACAGGTAGCTCAGAGAGAAGGTCACAAGCTTTCCTGTACTTCTGTAACAGCAACACCTTTAAACAAAACATCTCACTGAGATATTCCACTACTACGTTTTTCAAAAAGTGGGTGCTTCTGCCTCTTAGCTGTCAAAAACACCCCTCAAGGCATTGATGTTTCTAAGCAAGCTCAGTTTTAAACAAGTAATTCTAATTAACTGCATGTTTACACGAGAATACAGTTGTAGAAATAACTATTAAAAGTTCTGTTAGAAATAACTATTAAAAGTGATGCAGCTACACTTGCACTGCATCCTAAATGCCTGGATTTACTATTAACTCAAGGTTCAACTGTTAAAGTAAAATGTAAGGCATGCTATTTTTAACATCAAGACTCAAGCTATACTAAAAAAAAAAAAAGAAAAACAAAACAACAACTCATCAGTGGAAATTCCTTCATTTCAACTTGAGAGCTCTGAATGGCCAAGATTAAGACGAGCAATTTCTGTATCTCAGCTCTTTATCAGAGATGGGACCTGGGCAACCCTAATACACAAATGCATGATATATCTAAAAATAAAGATGGAGATAACTTTGCCTGCTGGATTATACTTCAAAGCCTTAGCTCTGCCTGCCTCGATCTGAGACACTGGGGAAGGGGGTTCACAAAACTGGAACAAGAGCAGTATTTTCACTTTTTAGAAAAATGCCTCAAAACCCTCTAAACCTGCTCCCCCAGTCCAAGAGAACAACACAGGAGCTCACAACCTAAGAAACAGGAACAGCAAATGTCACTCACATCTAGATTGCTAGAAGGAGAAGGGAAAGGCACAGCTTTTATTAATAATATTTTTTTTTCCTTATGGGACAAAACCACAAGGTTTTAACATAATATAATTAGGAAAAAAAAATTCCCAGCTGGAATGACTGGCAAGAGACAAAATGTAGCTACATCATGAAGTAAAGGGAATCTTCAGGGTTTGCAATAATGTGAACTAATAGTTTTAATATCAAAAAGGTAACTGCAATAAGTTTAAGAGGATAAGGAGCACTCTGTTCATTTATAAACTAATTCAAGCATCCATCTGGAAAAATTAGTAGAAACAGTTTTTCTTGGAAAAATCAGAGTACAGCCCAGTCTGTGCATCCAAAATATATAGGAAATAAGAAATACAATGAGATATGCCAGAAGAAAATTCTTCATGTAGTGCTGATTCTGTAGCACTGACTAGAGAAAGGGTAACCCACTCTGCACCATCTAATTATTAAGAAAAGCTGGTGAAAACCTGAAAAACCCAGTGAAATTTTTCAGAAAGGATAAGGAAATATGGAATATAGAGATACATTTAATATTCTCCATAGAGAGCCATATTTTTGAAGTTATCTGAAGTTTTCTGCAGTATTTAATATAGCTGGTGATTTATTAAATAACAAGTTAAATAGAACATGATACATTGGTTTATACTACTAGATGTTTGCTTAAGATAAGAAAATGGAGAAAAATACACCACTTCCAATTTAACTCATGAATGTGGAAACTAAAAATATGTTTTGAAAAAATCTGGAGTGAACTGAGGAAGAGCAAGACTTCTTTTCACTGTTTTTTCTAAGTCTCATTCTACTTCAGATTCTGCTGTGCAACCAAACTTGAAGAAGCATTGTTGCTGCAAAATTAATTTCCAGAAATGCAAAGAAGAGGCTGAGTAGAAGAGAGACCAAAGTTAGCACTCCGATGAGGAAAAGCAGGAAGAGTTCATGTAGATCTACACCAGCCACAACACATTCTGACTTTGTCCAGGTAGCTGGAAAACCAGAAAAAGGAAGATGAAGGGTGGGCTGATGCAGGAATATTTAGGGATCAGTGTTGCATTAAGGAGGGAAAAAAAGGAGTGGAGGAAATGGGAGACACACAAAGCCACAGGTCCCAAAGAGGAGCTGCAGAGGCTGCAGGGCAGAAAAGATTTGGGAGACAAGTTACAGAACCCAGACTTCACTCACTCAGCTACCCACTGAATGGTTTATTTTCTGTTCGGGAAAATAAAAGCAAACTTGCATATTTGTTTGATTTTACCAAAACTAATGAGTAAAATCCCACATCCACCATCAGAAGTCAAAACCCTCGCAGACCCATTCACAATGTTTTCCACATAGTTAAGCCTTAAATTCTCTTCTGTCTCTCTCCTTTGCTTCTCAGATTACATCACCCGTGCTTATTCTGCTATTCATAGTTATTGCTCTCCAAGCTCTCTACAACTATAAAGCTTTCTCCTAGGTTGATAGCTGCATACTTAAAAAGCTTTTGTGAAATTTAAACCTCAAAACAAATAGAACTACTGCCATATTTTTGGCCAGTCCCTTTACATGCCAAATCATGTCTGCAACATATGCAAACTTAGCTTGAGGGATGAGTTTACTATTGGGGTTTTCTGTTGTTGGGTTTCTTTTTCAGAAAACAGAAATATTTAACTGAAAGCACAAATGTCAAGTTGCAAGCCAGGAAAAGTAATTCAAAGGACAGAGAGCTCCCAACATGTAAAAACATAATATTGGTAGTTTAAATACTGCTTTGCCAGGAGAATTCAGCATTTCCCAACCAGTAAATGCAGGTAAGATACAGGTTCTGCTCTGAGCAATACCATGTTTCCCGTGAAAATAAAGAAATTATGTTCAATTCACACTTTCCTTTCTTTTATGTGAAAACAAAACTCAATGTAAGAATAAAAGTCAATGCTTTCTTTGAACACTGTGCTGTCATCTCCCCTCTGATGGTTAACCTGAACCTACCATGAGCATCTAAAAGCAGAAAAACTAACCAGTTTTTCAAACTTTAAGGTTCCTTCATGTATTACTTTTCTGTAATATTTCAGGAACGTAAACAATATGATTTTTCACCCTGAAAAAACAATTCACTTCACTTGCACATGGGAATATTTTAACAGCTTGATTTCAGAAAGCCTCTAAGCAAGGTCAAGGAGTTATTCCAGTGACTATTAGAATTTTCAGTGCCACACTATGTTAACAATCCTTGCCAAATGAGGCCCAGTGTAGGTATCATAAACAATCAAAATTTTCTGAAAACTCATTTTACAGCATTTAAAAATCACACCTGAGTAGCAGATCTGAATTACAAAGTATTTGCACAAGTTCTTGATGGACAACATCTCATATCTTCAGGCAAGATCCCATAAGAAACAAAAAAAAACCAAAACAAACAAAAAAAAAAAAAAAAAACCAAAACAACCCAAACTCGGAAGGTTTTTTCCTTTTTTGTTATACTTAAAAAAAAATAATGCTGCTTCACTGAGTTCACTTTAACTCTGTCATAGAACAGAACTTTCGCCCTTGTAGAAATAAAAGTATTTTCAAAGGAAAGATAATTTCAAGCACATAAAAACTCTTAAACATTAAAAACTCTCTTAAACATTCTAACAATTAAGGGATTGCAAGGTTGTATAGGTGGTTTAACATCACCAGGTATTACCTCCCATTTCCTTCAAGCTGATGAAAGTTGTATTTAACTTGTATAAACATTTTGCATAAGCTTTTACAAGCTATATGCAGTAGTCAGTTCTTTTTCACAGAATTTCTTAGCTGTTGGAGTATGTTTGTCTTTTGACAAAATTCAAATACACAACTGTGTCAGCTCTCAGGACAAGACCAAAAACTGAGTGAAAAACAAATCCTGCTCCCCTCTTTGCCCACACCTCCACTTTATGTTCTACAGCAAAAATTTTGATCAAACACCATAACCACTTGTTCAGATGGAATTGAACAGACGTGTACACACAAATTTTCCAGCACCTCACTGGTGTCCTGGAACAGGAGCTGAGAAAAAAAAATATCAAAAGTTTGTGCCTCAAAGCTGCAGAAGTCTCTCAACAGACACTGTGATGCAAAGAAAGAAAGAAAGGAGGCAAGGGGAATCACACACCCCAAGCCTCCCCCACTCCAATTTTCAATTTTACTCAAACACCAGGAAAAAATTACTTTTGCTGCCAGTCAGGTAAAACAATAAAGTATGTTTGTTTCTTGGCAAGGAACTGAAGTAACCATTCTGAAAACATGGGATTGCTACACAAATGTAAAGGAACTACAAAAACAGCAATCATATTTGTGTATATAAGCTAATATTAGCCATTAGGAGGGAATTCATTATTTTGGAAGACTTAGTTATAAATATCATACTTTTCCCTCCCTCATAACATTAACTTCTCTTCCATAAAATCACATGGCTAAAAAGACCAAAGTTAGAAGAAAATCCACAGTATCAGACAACTAAAAAGTAAAGTTACTGAACCAGAAGTTGTTTCACTTGCAAGAGAGACTGACACTGACTAAAGTGATTAGATATTATTTACTGCTTTATGTAACATAATGGTGGTATATGGATGTATTAAGAGAAGATTAGAAACCATCAGTGACTACTTTTCCTTACTCAAACTCTTAAATCTTGGTGAGAAAAGAGAAAATGTTAGAAATCTCTAAGAGGGTGACTTGGCTTTCTTAGCTTTCCCACTAAGAGAAAGTAATTTTTAGAAGTACAAGAGAAATGCAAATACATTTGTCATTTAAGTCTTGAAAACAAAGCTATTCAGCTCTGCTTATGCTATCAATTTAATAAATACACAAGCTCCTATGCAGCACTTCAATATACTAGTTCAAGAAAGTGTCAATATTTTATATCATAATTTGGGAAATTGAGACTGAAAAACTTTACCTGAAATTTCCCGTAACCTCAAGAATTCCTGAATCCTAAACCCTATCCAAACTTAATAACCACAAAGGCATATTCCCCTTATTTGTCAATCTTTATAGTGGATTTTGTAAGTCACATTTCAACCACTTATTTCTATTTAAATATTTCTGCTTGTCCCAGTTTTTCCCATGACACTTCAAAATTGTCTCTTGCCTGTGCCAATTATTCCCAGCTTTCTAAAATTGTGCATGACAATGACCCTCTCCTTAGAGTCTGTCAGCCAAAGCCACAGTGATCACAGAGGGGAAAGATGACTTAAAGAAATCAGAAGTAAGTGAAAGGCCATGTTTTTAGAAGCAAAGAACCCAAGCCTCTAGACAGCACAAAAAGGAGTTGTTTTTCTTTTCCTCTTCAACCTGAGCTACACATTTAATTCTTCCAACTATTTTCTTTACTCCTCTTATCCTCCATTTTTCATCCTTTCAGAAAGATTGCCATCTAAACTTCTGCACAGTCAAAAAGAGGTTTCTGGCACCACCTTATCAGGGCATGCTCACAAAATAGTGTTTGCAGCAGCAGATACCTACTCCTCTGGAACTGCCTCATGAAAAGACAGCTGAAGTGTTGAGGAGGGAGGGAAGGAAAGGAAGGGAAGTCGCAGGCTTCCTGCTATTAAAAGCCAAATTTAAACCCTTTCTACATCAAAAGGGCCTCTGTTGTTGGCAGTAATGCAAAGAGCAGAAAATTTGGTTGGTACGGCTTCTTCTTTATGCTTAGAAGGCAGCTCTTCCATGTTAAAGACCAGGAACACTGGAAAAACACTGTGGGGAAGCCACAATCCCATTTTTCATGGAATTGCTGCAGGAAGATGTCAGATGACAGCATGGCCACCTGAAGCCATTCTGCAAAAGCTGAAAGTGGGCTTAGCTCTTCCAAAACAGCTCCTTGCAGAAAAACCTGTGCTGTAGAACATGCCTTGCTTCTCCAATGCTCTGCTCCCCTTACCAATACCACAGCACTCTTACATCCCACACACCACCTTCACTACAGCAACAGAAAAAAAAATTCTGTCTCTAATTCGACTATAGATTATAAAAGGAACATTGAAAAAAAAATAGTCTTTTCTGTAGTTAACTTGCCTACAACTTTAACCACCATCAAATTAATCTTAGCTTTAACTATTCAGCACATTAATTACCTGGAGCACTTGATTCCATACAGTTCCTCAAATAATTAATTAGCTAAAGGGATTGAGAACTGGGAGTCCCAGAGGAAATTCTAGTTTTGTAGAACTACACAGACTTCACCTTGCTAAATGCTATAGTGATTCACCCAAAGGCACATGATAACTTCAACTATTTAGGGGCAGAATCCTAAAAGCAAACCGAATAAAATCCCCTCACACTCACTGAAGTAGGCCAGCATTTTTAGCACTGGATATCCTGTTCAGTCACCAGAAAGAAGAGTAACACTAAATAAAAACTTTTGACTCCCTCGTTCATAGCATTAGACATTTTTCCTAACAGGTATCCTCTCTCTGCTTCAAACATCCATTGCCAAAGGGCAACCAAATCAAAGGCAAACAGTTCTAAGGCAGGACTTTAAACTGGATTTCTTTCAAAGCACAAGAATAATCTGCAACAACAGAAATAATTCAAATCTAGTTATGTACAGGTACACTAGAATTAAAGAAAAGTCTCCTCATCTGCAGCATATTACTGTTCTCAGCACCTCTCTCCTGCTATTCACCACATTAGCTGTGATGTTGTATACAAACATGCTTATGTCCCAGAGCAACTGATCAGGATGTGAAGAGAAGTAACGCTTTGCACTTCCTACCCTTCCAAGAAAACCTCCACTCTATTTCTCTCATTAGCTGAGTCCCACATCATTCTTCCACAAGGTAAGCAGGGCAGAAAGGGAATCAATCAGGCAAAAAGAGTAATGGAAAGTGAGACAACATAGAGAGGAGTTAGTTATTTGGAAGAAAATGCAAGTTACTTAAGGACAGATGCGCAACTTGCAAGAATTTCAAAACACTGAAAAACAGCCTTTTCCCTGCTGCAAAGTGTATGTTATGATCTACTGATTATTTTTGGCAGTAGAACCCTAAAAACGATGCGCTATAACATACTCCTTGTACACTTTAAATATACCACAATTCTGTACTGGATTTTGATGCACCTCGGGGTTCCAACACGCACTACCCACCAAAGCACCAGGGACAAAATGCCATGGGTGGACAATCCACAGCTCCCGAGCCCCAGGCAGCTCCCCTGCAATTCCCAGGGCTCCCACACTGGGATATGCCCCGTGATTGGCAGCAGGGCTGTGCTGGCACAGGGCTGCCCCGTAATCCAAATCCCTTGCTATGAGAAGGCAGAAGCCAGCAGAGCCTCCTGAGGCCAAATTTGCCATGTTGCCCTGGATTCCAGCTGCAGGTTCAGCTCTACAATGCAAAGTGAGACACTCGAGGAACCCCCTGCTGCTGCAAACCCCAGTGTGTCCCAGTCCCTCACCAGTTCTGCACAGGTCTATGGGCTCCCAGCTCCACACAGATTTGGGTATGCAGCTTGCAGGGTTGAGGTTATCTACCCACATCACACACCATCCATTGCACAGCATCATTACCCCCTCAAGAGCACCCATGCACTTAAGAACTTAGAAAAACCGTGTTGTTTAAGTGGATTGTTACTTTCAAAGGTACCAGGGATCCACTTCCACTTTCATTTATGAGCCTTTTACTCAGCACCCAATACTGAGACCTACTCAACCAAGTCAACTCACGCAAGTCTTTTAACCCACACATGTCTTTTAAGAGGTCTCTGCAGCAGCCCAAACAACTGAGACAGCTCAGCAGTAACAGGATGCAGGACTAGGCACTTATGAAAAAATTATTTTGGAAACAGAAAACATTCCTTATAAAGAGGAGCTAAAAACACATAGCACATAACGTATTTATTATGAATCAGTCTGAACTTTCATCCAAAAGATTGTGCACCTTATCCTGAACTATCATTTGCTGATTAGGAAGAAGTACTGTCCAGACACCTTGGCTGAACTTTTAGCTCAGATATCCTTATTAAAGAATTAACTACTGGAAGACTAATGAAAGATTAACCTTCCCAAAAAGTCACGATTTGCAAAATAGATGATACCACTAAAAACTAAAGAATGGCCGTACAAAACTCTTATGTTTGAAAACAAGCCAGACAAAATCAATAATGCAATCTTAAACCAAAAAAAAAGCACAGAAGATAAGCTTTGAAATTTCAACATTTTGATTCAATTAGTATTAATTTAGCAGCTTTTGGTATATATACACACACACACAATTGCAAGCATAAATTAACATGCAGCAGAATCTCTTCCTACTCTCTAGCAAAGTTAGTCAAAAAGTTAGCAAACATAAACCCTTCTCAGACAAACAAGAACCCATTTTCCCTATCTTAATGCCATTCTCCTCTTCACAACTGCCAAATAACAGATAGTCAATGCAAAAAAAATAAAAGCCTTTAGAAAGATAATTTAAGACAAACCTCTGGACAAGCAAACACAACAAAATCCCCAAAATTCAGAGCACAGTTTCATTCTGGGAGGACACAGAAAATAAAGCTTTATGTGCTCCAAATGACAAAAATCGTGCTCTTTTTGTACACTGACACAAGGCATGTTTGCAGCAATATGAATCAATGTGCTATAGCTGAGGTAAATCAGTGTCAGCCATGTTGTGAAAGAAACTGCAGTTAACAAACCCACAAAACTCAAAACTTAATCAAATCAGCTCTGCCTTGATATAAATAATTTTACAATGCTAGATCTTACTTATGATTGGTGCCTGACTTCTTCAGGCTAATGTCTATTAATCTCATCTAAAAATATACATCCAAATTCTAGAGACAGAGAAACAGCAGCAAGGGGAAAATACACAAGATATAAACCAGGAGCACTGACTGCAGCACAGAGGAAGAAGGAACATTGTAAAGTGAAAAAGCAAATGCACTTACTCAGCATTAAATCCATTCACGTGCAGGATCCTCATCTGCTTGACTATTGTGCTTTTACCGGATTCACCAGCACCTAGAAAATGAAAGTAAAGCAATTTCAGAAGGAAGCATAAGTGATTAAGGCACACACTAGAATTTTTTTCTTCAGGGTAAAAATCAAGAAAGTTGGGTTTCTCACTGCAGGAGCGAAAAGTGAAAGAAATAATTGCCACTGGAAACTTCAGTTGTAGCTAAAAATAAATGCCCAGCTCAAGTCATGTGTCAGATCTGAATCTTGGATCATTTCACTGTCCATTTTTCCAGTGTCAATGTTAAAAGCAGATTGCAGTATTTGGAAAGAAAATGGACAACTTCAACATTTTACAGAGAAGATGACAGGGAACATCACAACCTGATTGCCTTGACTCTGCTATCTGACAGAGGGAAAGACTGACTGAAGTCCCTATAAAACCCAAGAAATTCTGTTATATCCTTAAAGAATTCTAAGTTTGGCTGCAGTTCATCATCACCCAGTCAAACTCTGTAACTTAAATCACAAGGAATAAAATATGTAGATACTCACATTTGAAAAAGGAAGGCATCCCTTTAAGCCTCCACCCACAAAGCTTCAAAAAACCTCCTCTTATTTGTGTCTTGCAAGCAGCCTCCCACCCTCCCTACATGTTCCAAAATCAACCCTACACACAACGAGAGGCAGAGCCCACCTTCTGTGGCTGCCTGCTCCAAAGAGCCCCACTGCAGCTCTCCCCAGCTCCCCCTCCATACCTGCAGTGAAAAACCCCACTCCACTTTACTCCAGTTTCCATAAGTAGATGGATGCTATTTCTGCTGTGCTGCTCGGATGCCAGTGCACAGGGCAGCCCATCTGCCTATAGTACCCGTTTTTCCAGGCATGCTGAACAACTCCAACAGCAGCATTTAATTGAGCTGCTCCACGCTGCCAGATCGGCAGCTTTCTATATAAAGCAAACATATTTTTGCAGGAGTAGTATCGTAACGTAGCAAAATTTAGAAAGATTCCCCTCAGCATCTCCCGGCTATTCGTTTATTCCCCTCCTCAGCCTGTGTCTCACCCACAGCAACCATGGCAGAATGGGCAGGGAGGTACAGTTTGTATTTATAGGATGTCAGGCCTCTGGTAGCACACACTGACAGCACAAGCCTCCATTTTAAGCCTCATGTTCAAAACTGTATTTTAGCAGTTACATTTCAAGGTTCGTTTTCTCACAAATGCTTTCCCCTTCTGCTTTCTCCCTTCCTTTCCTTCTCCCTCACGAATTCCCAAAAGTCCTCCTCTGCTCTCCAAAAAAACTGGCTGCATGTTTTGCCACTTTAATCCCAGAGCCTTACTCCTTTTTCCTCTCCTTGTTCACTGGTGTTTTGTAAGCACTTAGAGAGCAGTTTTTATCTACACCTCCTTAAGCACACGCCACTTCTCCCCTAAGCTGCTATTTCATACCTTAGCCCCTCTGTCTGATCAGGCAGACTGCACCATGCAATAAACACAGGTGGCTAAACCAATCAAGAATTAGCATCCCAGGATAAAACAGACTGGATCATCTTCACAACTAAGAATTATTCACAAAGGCAGTATCTCCTATAGTCATACATCCACTTAAAAATTAATAACAAGTAAATTTCAGCTGTAACACGAAATCACATTTTATATTTATAAGCATCGGGAGCCAAAATCTGTACTTCACTTGGTCCAAGGAGGCTGGACAGTTGTTGCATTTGCTATAAACACATACGGTTTGGTATTGACACACCTGGGTTCTCTGGATTGGGTACAACACCAGTGAACCAAAATGATGAATTACGTCTACATTTCTCCATAAGTCTAGCTCTATATTTGGCTGCTTGTTAAGGCTATATTCTCAACAACAATTATGTACACACGTTTAACTTCACCACCAAGGAGAGTTCCATTAATTTCAGCAAGACTGCTCGTGGCAGTGGGGCAAGCACGTGTACAGTGATGGGGCCTACGAGCAGCAGCATAAACCCACTAGAATATTCAGCAGCTCTTCTTTGGTGTTATTTGAATATAATTTGAAAATATTAAGAACACTTTCCAAGTGCCTGGCTTCTTATTTCACGTGTCTTATAGAGGAAACATAACATAATAATAGGGAGGTGAGCTTTCATGTTTTTTACCATGTTTTTTACTGAGTTACAGACTATCCACAATTCATGGCAGAAACAGTAACAGCTGAACTATCACTTTAAAACACACTCACAGATGACTTTACTGCCATCACTAAATACACGCAAAATTTTATTTGCAAGTATCTAAACTATTTTTCAGCCACCAAAACTAAAGACAACAGAAGGAAAACCCAAGCAAGCCCATCATGCTTCTGTTTGCTGAAATTTTGCCTCTTACGAAAGCAACTCGTCTGATGACAAGTAGTTTCTATGTATCTACGTAATGTTCAGCCTGAAATCTGGAAGTCCAAGACATTTCCCAAGAGCTGAAGTCCAAATTATCCTGTTAAAAGATTTCTGCTGAAGCCCTGGCAGGCTCCTCAGTGCTGCAGGTGCTGCTGTAGTCCCAGTCACTCTCCATTTATATTAAGTCTCTTTCTACAAATGAGTATTTGAAAGATTTTACTGGCGAGAGTACGCTTCCAAATTCACCGCCTTCAAAAATTATTTTTCTCTTTCAATTAGGGTTTTTTTTCCCCCCAAAACTGAGTCAGCTTGGTGAGGCCTAGCCTGCGCTCCACGCTACAGCCTTGCAGAACGTGCACAGGCAGTCCCTCGGCGTGACCAAAACAACCCACGGCTCCTAACTGCATCTGATCCTAAAACACCACTTCAAAATACTCTGAAATAATGAGCCTGACAAACATCTGCTTGTCCTCTCCGATAGCGACATTTGGACCTTTCCGTTCCCTGAAAGCCACAGCCCGCATTTGTAAATATCTCTCCTGAAAAACACGAGCAGGTAACCCAACGGAGCCGCTGGAACAGCACCTGGAGCCCGGCTCTGCCAGCGCTCCAACGCGCGGTACCTCCAATTCCTGGTGCGACAGCGGAGGGTGCCGAGCCCGCCGGGGCCGGGGCCGTGCCCGCCCGGCCCTGCGCTGCTCCGCGGCCCCAACGCGGCCGCGCTTCCCTCCGGGACCGACATCCTCCCTCCGTTTCCCCCAAACGATTCCCCGACTTCCTCCCTTCCTCTTCCTCCTCTCTCCCCGGCCTGGCCGCACGTCTCTCGGCACCCCGGCCCCGGCGCGGGGAGCGGTGTCCGGCCCTCTCGCGCTCGCCGCGCCGCTCTCCCGCGGCCGCTGTCACTGCCCTGCCCTGTTTATCTGCCGGGTTCCCCGCGGGCCCCTCGCCGCGGCATCCCCGGCCCCCACCCCACGCCCGCCCGAGGCCCGCTGCCGCCCCGGCGGCGGGCGCTGCCCCGCGGGCGGAGAGCGGCCCCGCGCCGCCGCTCCGTACCTGCCCCGGCCCCTCCCGCGGCGCCCCGGGCGCTGCCCGAGCCCTCCCCGCCGCTCCCCCGCACCGCGCCGGTCCCCCCGGCGGCCCCGGCCCCGCAGCCCCGGGCGCTGCTATAGCGGATCCCCGCGGCCCCGGGTGGGCCCTGCGGCTCCGCTCGTTCCCCCCCCCCCCCCCCCCCCCCCGGCCCCACCTCTCTCCCCCGGCCTCGCCGTGCCCGGGCTGGGGCCGCTGCCCCGGCGGGGAGGGGACGGCCCGCGACCCCTTACCCAGCAGGAGCAGCCGGTGCGTGGCCCTATAGACCTGCTTGTCCTTCTGCAGCTGCTTCTCGATCTTCTTGTTGGCCTCCCGCTGCGCCTTCTCCTCGTTGCGCTGATCCTCCGTCTTGCTGTTCCCTAAACAGCCCATCTTGGGGAGGGGAAGGCAGGGACGCGGGGCGAGGGGACGGGAGGCGGCCGGGGCTGCCGGGGGGAGGGAGGGAGGGAGGCACTCCCGGGCTCCCTTCTTCTTCCTCCTCCTCCTCCTCCTCCTCCTCCTCCTCCTCCTCCTCCTCCCCCCCCTACTCGCTGCTGTGGCGGCCGCTGCCCAGAGCCAGAGACATGGAGAGCGCCGAGCCCGAAGCCAGCCGAGGGGGGGCCGATAGCGATGACTTTGCTGCCGCTCCGCCGGGCCTCCTCCCCGGCAGCTGCAGCTGCCTCTCCTCCCCCGCCCCCCGCCGATCCCCTCGGCGCACCTTTCCCGGGGGGTGCGGAGCGATCCGCGGGGATCTCCGCGCCCCGGCCGGGCCGCCCGGCTCCTCTAGAGGCAGCAGAAATGCTCCCCCCCGCGCCGCACGCACAGGAACAAATCCAGCTTCAGTGCCACCCCCAAAAAAATAATAATCCTCTTTAGATCCAAAGGCACGGGCTTCAGGCGCGGAAACCTCCCCAAATCCTCGGCGGGGAGGATCGGGAAACGTCTCTTCCTCGCCTCCCCCCCCGCGCCGCGGGGGTCACGCAGCCCCGCTCCCTTCCCTCGCCGGCCGCCGCAGCTCCTCGCCCTCCGGCCGAGCGGGTCCTTCCTCCCGCACTGGGGCGGGGGGGTCCAAGCCAAACCCCCCCCCCTTTTTTTTTTCCTCTTTTTTTTTTTTTTTTTTTTTTCCTCCCCTAGCCTCGCTGCTGCTCTTTTCACATGCGGTTTCCAGGCGGCTGAATCCTCTCGGCGAGAAGAAAACACAAAATAAAATTGGGGAAAAAAAAAAAAAAAAGAAAAGAAAGCGCAAGCGCCCGTTTGCTCTGTGCCCCGAGCAGAACCTGTCCCCTCACGGGCGGATTTTTCCCCGTCTTATTTTTCCTGCTCTCTCCCACATTTTTTTTTTTAGCTCCTTTTTTTTTTTTTCTCTCTCTTTTTTTTTTTTTTTTTTTCCCTTCCCCTATTGAGCGGCTCCGCGGCGGCGGAGCTCGGGGTGGGGCGAGCGGGCCCACACTGCACGCTGGGAGCGAGCGGGGCCGCTCACATGATGCCCGCGTCACCCCGCGCCGCCGCCGGCGCCCTCTTCGAACCGGCCCCGCCGCCGCTCGGGGGCCCCGGAGCTCCCCCCGGTACCTTCGGCCCGCCCGCCCCGAGGGATGGAGCCGCCCGGAGCTCCGCTGGCAGTTAATAGGATTCTGAATCAATTGTACGGGAGTCGTGCCCCGCGAACGACTTGTGCTACGCTGGAAAATAATTAATGTGGAAGTTATGGTGCTGAGCGGTTTGTAGTCTGGGTTTTTAGGTGGATGGTCGCTCGCTCGTTCGTACGCCGCGATTCGCTGGGGTCCATCCCTGCCTGTTCATGTCCATCCTTGCCCATCCCGGCCGGGACTGGGGGCTCAAGGTACCAGGGGATGCTCTCTGCATTAGCAGAGTACTGCTGCTGGATGCACACACTTGCTTCTGCCTATGGTTTTACCACCCTGTCTCGTTCCATTTTCTTCTCTAAAATATGTTTGGGAAACCTCGTTAAAAAATTACCCAACTTATCAGTTACACTTGGAAAACACAGGTTGGCGCTTTGCTCTTTGTATGACCCGGTTCCCTAAAACACACAGATAGTTTTTCTCTATGCACACACCCCCAAACATGAGTTAGTGAAATGTTCTTTACTGTACAAATATTATTTACCCTCATTTGAAAAATTCGATTATCTACCACACTGTTCCCATGAACACACCTTCTTACATCATCCAGCTACTATATTTAGAAACCAACAGTAAAATAATTATGGGAATAGAGCAAACAACTAGGAGGTCACAGCTAATGCCATCAAATACATCTGTTGAAGTGCCCTTGCTGAAAGAGGGGGGGGGCCTCAGGAGAAACAGGGAATATCACAGTCACTGTTTTTAAATGCCACAGAGCCCCAGAGTTCTGGAGTCACAGGAGAGACTCTTACTGGTGTTCTTTTAGGCTAAGAGCAGTTTTTAAAGGACTTAGAGAAACTTGGCTCAGATTCATTTGAAGCAAAGATGGCAATAATTCCTTGTATCTTATAGGTTGTTTATTTGTATAGTTTCCATGTAATACACAACATCAAAATATATTTTAACTGTGGAATTTACAAGGCATAAAGGACTCAGAAAAGCAGAATTTGGACTGAAAGTTAGAAAACCTCATACTTTTTTAATGATTTCAGGTGTGAAGAGACTGTAGAAGTGCCAGTACCTCCCACCTCACCTGGGGGAAAATCTGCCCTAGCCTGCAGGCTTTGCTTCCCTCTGGGTCCCAGCTGGGGGGAAGGGAGCCTATCTCAAGCTCCAAACATGAAGGAATGCACAAACAAGATAAAAGTTATTGTTGGAGATATACAAAAGGCTAAAATCTCGGTGTATGGTGTCTATACATGGAAATGGGATGGGTGAATAAGCCAAAGCATCCATGGACAAGGGAGTCATGGCTGTGTAAGTGCTGTTGTCCAGCACTGCCATAACCATCCCTTCCCAAATAGAAACCAAGACAGGCTCTGTGAGGTTAAACTCCTGCTGTAGATGCCTTGTGCCTCTGTCTTTAGGCTGAGCAAAGAATGAGGTAGCTAAAAAAGAAAAACACACTCAGCTCATTCACAAAGCTCCCAGTTACTTACAACAGAATTAAGAATTAGCTCCTTGTATTACAAGTGTTACTAAAGTGTGAAAGCGTCAAAAGCTACACGAAACAAAAAGAAAACTCCCACATTGTGTAACCTATCAGCAATTACAGATTGTTTTTTTCTTTCTGAAATATGACAGTACTCAGGACGTCGGGCACCACCCGCACTTCACAAACCCAGTGAACTGCCAGCAGTTTTTTCAGTGCTGTCCTGATTAGGAGCCCATCGTTTGAAGAGTGAGCATACCAACACATTAACTGTTCTCACTCTTTTTACATTTGTTTAAATAACATAAGGCTGCTAATGTGTCTTCAGAATAAATTGTGTTTCTTATTGGACCTAGTTCCATTAGCTTCCATCTTGTAAAAATCCATGAACTTGAGTTTCACAGGACTCCTGCCATCAGAAGGGTAAGTGCAGGCACAATCTGACCCCTGACTCACCATAAAATTAAATCTCACTTCTGAAGAGCCTGCAGCCTTAGGAGCAAATAATGCAAAGATAAAATAACTATATGTACGGGCATAGTGCCTCTGTGATAAAAGTCTAACTATTTGAAGCTTGAAAATGGGGTTTTAGAGGACACTGCTGCATGTTGAATGAAAATGTTTTCCAAAAAGGTAAGGTAACAAGAACGTGGAAATGGCTGTAAAAGGACTTCAGAAGACTAACAGCTATTGACTCAATCCTGCACTATTTAAATTAATGGGGAATACAAGGTTGCACACAGAAGATTGCGAGCATTGCACACTTACAGAATAAATCCAGATTCACTGGTATTCCCTCTGTGCTTGAATATAACACTTTGAATAGAATAGAGGCTGTTGTTTTTTATTTTTCAGTCTAAAGTAAATGCAAAGATTCTGAGACACTAGCACGCATCTCAGGGCAAGGATTTCACAAAAAGAACAGGGGGTTTGGCAGTATGAAACAGTATTCTGCTATTTTAACTTCTCAAACCAGAAAAGAGCTCACAAGAAGAGGTAGCAGGATAATTAAGAGCAATAACATTTCAGTGGAATATTTGGGAGAAAAGGAGGGTGTATAAAACTTCCTTGTATCTATAATCCATTTCAGTCCACTTGTTCACTTTAGCTAACTTCAGATTTCTAGTCCTATTGACCTAATTCCTATTACACCCTAATGAAAATCATCAGGTCTCTTAATTTTATTAATATCTTTTTTTTGAAAGAATAATTTGATTGCAATTATTTTCTCCATTTTCCCTCCACAGCTTTTGCCCCAAAATCTACTCTCTGGTGCCTAAAACTAAATAAGGATTTTTAACAATACCCTAATCCTGGAAATAAACCTGAACTTTACTCAGCTGAGCAGTCCTACTGAAGTGCATAGCTTCAGTAGCCTTGATTTAAAAATGGATAAAAAGATTAAGATATAGAGTAGAAGCAGACTATCAATAGCAGTACAAGAGGGAACTTGTTGAAAAGTTAGCATTTTTTATGCTTCCCCCACCCTATAAACATGAATTTCTGTCCCTCTAAGACTTACATGTAATACCTGCTGATATAATCACTCAAGAGGACCTCAAGAAAAAGACTATCTTTTTCCTATTTTAATATATTTACTTTATATCTGAGACTGTTATATGTATTTCAATTAATTTTCCTTGTGGTAGTCTCCCTTCTTGTGCATGAGGATATGCACATTTGTATAGGTAAAAGACAAACAAATACTGCTGTAAAATTCACAAACATTGGCTGAAAATGTAGATGCAAGACTTGGTTTTGGAGAAACTATTGCATTAACAGAGTAGATTATGAGCCTGTTGAAAAAAGGCTCAGAACAGACATTTATTTTTTATTTTTTTATTTTCAGACATTTATTTCATGTTGTTCTGTTCTTTTATCTTTTTAACTAAACGGATAAAACTTTCTGCTTACAGTTCTGATGTTGCATTAGTTCTATTCTAAATTGACCAGAGTCGGGCTCTGAATTCATTCGAGTTACTGTTTGTATTTACAGCTGATTATGAGACCCAGATCAGATGCCCATCTTACCTCACAGCTTCCCCCCAAACCGTCCAGGTGACAAAGACCCTTATTTCCTATTGCAAATAATTAACATTTGTTAGTGAGTTGAAGGCACTGAGCACTTGGGTGCCTCCAGTAAAGAAGAAATGGTTAACTAATTTTCAGATGGGATAGTTACGCAGTTCCTTACGGGCTCTCGCTGTCCACAGTGAATGTGACCTCGTAAACTTTTGGCTGTGAACTGTGGGGGTGGAGTTGTGACCAAGCCAATGTGCTCATTTGGAAGAGAAGACACAGACGACATCTCACTCCAGCATCCCTTAGCAACTGGACTGAAATGGCACTGCAGCCTCTGAGGAGGTTGTCAGCCTTCCTCGCCTCTGGAATAGCCTGTACTCCAGTTCCTACCGTGGCTCAGGAGACACAGCAGAGAGGACAACATTTGTAGCTCAAAAAGTAAAAGTGACAGCACTGATCTAATTGTACTATTTCCTTTGTTTCTGTTTGTAGGAAATAGCATATCTTCAGCAATTCTTTTCCACGGAAGGACACAGAGCTCAATTAACCTGGGGGACATGTGAAACAAATGGTTCTTATAGGGTCCTTATAGCAACACCTGGATTTTTGTTAAGGAGCCTACATTACCCCATGCTTCATTTTACTGTCCTACAAATCCACAGTGCCGTGGCTGAGCAGTTGGAACTGACCTTCCTCTTTTAAAAGCAGGGATTAACTCTGGAACAGATTGACTCTTTCAGTTAAAGGACATTTTTTAATAGCACATGCTGTGTACTTTTGTGCATGGGCACCTCTGTGACTTGAAGTTAGTTAAATTTAGGGTCTCCATCCAGGGCTGGTAGTTGAGTATCAAACCTATCAACCTCAATGTATTTAATCTTAATCCCCAGCAAACTTAATATTTTAGTTACAGATAAGGATTAATTAAGGTCCTGATTTACACTTTGATCAGTGGGGATTTTTTCATCTAAGAAAAACTGCCATGGCTTCTTGCAGTGACTCAGGTCTGCTGCTCATGTTTTCCTTAGATGGAGCCATCCTCCACGAGCTATCGAGCTATCGTCCTGAAAATCCTTTGGACTCTGGGAAGAACGAAACTGGTGATAAAAAGGGAGACGGTTTCAAAGTCTCCAAATTACCCTTTGACCTGCTGAACAAGGAACCCTTGAGTAATCTCAAGCCCGTTTAAAGGAGAAACAAACAAATTAAAGCCAAACAATAATCTAAAAAGGAAAACCAAAGCAAACAGATTGGAATTGGAGCAAGAATTCAATGTGGGGGGTTTTTTTCGTCTGTTTCCCTTGTGGGGGCCAGAACAAAAATCACTTTAAAAAGCATTCAGAGGTAAACAAGGTAGGAAATGCAGCCATTACCAATCAAACCCTGGGAGGGCAAAGCAGGATCATCACGTGAAAGGACAAGTTTGTCTGTCAGATGGGAAGGAGTGAGTGCAATGAAACGAGCATTGTCAGGGAGGAATTAATGCACCACTAATGTATTCAATAAAGAACAAACACAAAACACTTAACTACAGATACTCCAAAACAAACAGAATGAAAAGGAGATACTTCCCTCTCTGGCAAAGAAGAAGAATTTTTCCATACAGAAATTCTAAACTTGAGAGGGATTTTTGTTTTGTTTTTAAATAAAACAAGCCCAAACTCTACTAACAGAATTAACCAAGATCTTCCTTTAAACCAAAGAAAAAAAACCCCTTGCCTCCCTCCTTTCAGTGCGAGGCTTTCCCTCAGAAACATTAAAAAGAGACTTTAAGGAACTCATGGAATTATGGAAATAACACACTGAGTAAGAGCTTTTCACTTAGTAGCTTTTCTTGTTTTCATGTAGTTCTTTTCCTTGGTATTCCTTCTCACTTTTCATGCCTTCTGTACTGCATTTTATTAGAAAAGAAAAAAACTTCTTATGTAACAGGAGCAGCAGCACATCCTAGCTCTCCACATAACACATATGGAATGCCGATTTAAAAAAAAAAAAACAAAAAATGAAACAAGTATTTTCTCATATTTAGTTTCAGTATTTGTCAACATTCACTGCAGACCTACCCCTGACAGTAAACTTTTTTTTAATAAAGTAATATTCCTCTTTAATCCTTGATACATTTGGGTCACAAAGCCCAGGGAGGCAGTTGTGGCAGAGGCTGTTTTCTAAACACTGGTTATTGTTAATTCCTGTAAAGAACCACGAAACTCCCAAGCTTTTCTCCTGCCCGGGGGTCAGCCAAGGAGAGGAGGCTCCTGCATTCACCTCCCCAGCACCAGCCACAGTTCCCACTGGAGCAGGGTGGCAGCTGGGGCTGAGCCTGTCCCAGCCTGGCTCCAGGAGCACGGTGAGCCATCCCTCCATGCCAATATTATTTATTACTGACACTGCATTCTCATTTTATGGTGCACAACAGGAAAGGGAATAAGAGGATTGTTAAAATAGTTCTTGCTAAGTTGTCACACAGGTTTTAATGTGCTGTAAACATTCCTCTCCTTCTTTAACATTTTTTTAAAATAGGATGACGTCCAGGCTTTCATGCTCAAAATAACTTTACATTTTAGTTCTAGCAAACCACAATACTCTCAATACCAGGAGCTATTAGAGACGATCTGCAAGGAAAACAGGACTGTGATTTTGTTACTCTGTCTCTGCATTGCTAAAGGCCTAAAAGTATTCCTTTTGAAAAAGGGCATTTTCTCCTATCTTTTTCTTTAGATGAAAAAACGTTAAGTGTAGGTCCTAAGATTACGTACTGACACAGTTATAGAATAGGGGTCTTTTGTACCCTGTTTTTCCTGGAAGAATCTTTCTGTCTGGCAAACCAACAGCACCATTACATCCTAAGTGCCTTGATGTTAAATTAGAGTCCCCCACATGCCCTAGGGCAGTTGCAGAATTTAGACCCCTTTTGCAGTGAGAAAGTCTTTCTGGTGGTTTGGGCTTTTTTT
The DNA here is from genome assembly GCF_963662255.1 of Cinclus cinclus. NCBI lineage: Eukaryota > Metazoa > Chordata > Aves > Passeriformes > Cinclidae > Cinclus > Cinclus cinclus. The sequence goes on from NC_085063.1 coordinate 12,253,652, forward strand.
AGATTTTAGAAATGTATATGAAACAACTAATTGTCTCCAAGGTTTTAGGTGCACAGTGAAAGATTTCCCTTGTTGCTCTATCTCAGGCAAAGCCAGGAAAGACATCCATGGCCAGGGCTGGGTCAGAACCTGTGGTCCAACACTGGATTTTGCCTCTGCCCCATTAAAACAGGCAGAGGTGAAGAATTATGCCCTCCTGTGGAGCCAGCTGGGGGATGATCAGGCCTGTGTGAACATTCACAAATTGTGAATGGAGGCAAGACGAGCGTGGGGATCAAACAGGGGAACAGGATCCAGGAGACCTGATCTACTGCAGATGGTTCAGTCCAGCACAGCCACCGATCCGTGGGTGACCTTGGACGAGCCACTTCCCTTTTTTGTGCCTCTTTGTCCAGCTATCTTTTATCTGCCTCTCTCTTACAGGTTGTGAGCTGTTTGCTTCCGACATGTCTGCACAGCACTGAGAACCAAGGGGCCCTGGTCTCACTGGTGACCTTTAAGCCCTTCTGCTACATGTTTCATCATAAAATAATTATTCAAAAGGGAAGAAAGTTTTTTTTTTTAATAGTCTGCCTTCCTTTTCTTAACACCTCTTAAACTCAGACATTTTCAGCAGCATTTAATTTTTTTAAAAATAGGCTCTATTCAAAATGTTAATGCTGTTTTTCTTAAATGAAAATGGTGAGAAAGCTGCTAGTACTCTGTCAAGTCTTTCTTCCACAGGCCCTCCAGCAAAACCAGGGAAAGCTAGAACCAGCATGCTTGCTACATTCAAAGTACTAGACAAAGATACTTTTTATTTTGAAAACAGAAGGGGGAAAAAAAAAAAAAGCCTGCACACTTCTCAGTCGTTCTTTGCCCACCATGAAGCACCCACCAGGACAGAAACCCAGCGCCGTGTTCTTCCACAGGTCACTCCCAGTTTGCTTTATGCTCTCCGGTGTTACAATAACGAATTTGTTTTTCCATTGCTCCCTTGTCTAACTGTGACCTGTTCCCTTCTGAAGCAATCGGCTTTTTACAGCTCCGTCTCTGCTGTGCAAACAGAGAACGAGCACGGCCGAGCCCCCGGAGCTCTGGGGCCAGCAGCTCCCTCCAGCCCGGAGCACAGAACGAGCTCCCCAAAATGTCCCACTGCCCACGGCTCGGTGGGATCACAGCCGTGTCAGCGTCCCCGTGTTTGATGGAAAGCCCTTGGAACGTCCAGATGCCGCAGGGGGCAGGGGATTTGATGGCTCTGAGCCTGCTGCCGTGGCCTGTGCAGCCCCACAGAGCAGCAGAGGGGCTGGTGACCCACCCTGCTCTCAGCCCCAGCCCTGGGGTGACAGCCAGGGACTCCTGTCCCCGCTGCCCTGTGCCACGGGGCACCTGCAAATGCCAGATCCCCCCGGCCCTGGCAGCCTCTGAAGGCAGGGCTGCACTTCACAGCCTATATATAAAATACACAGCTGTACAGTGAGTCTGAAACATTCTTTCTATGAAGTGGTGTTACTGAAGGATATATATACTAACTCCATGCATGTGAGAGTTAAGGAAGATTTGTCCAAGGAAATACTTCCAGAGGAAGTACTGGGCAGCCACATTATTTGTTTTATTTAAAATTATTTCAGGCTTGATAATGTCTCTTTATCAAAACTACACATGTGCTGAGCATGCACAGTGCTGTGTGTTGTGAGCCATACAGGAAGGGGTGGATTTAATTTATTTCTTTATTATGAATATAGTGGTGCTGTAAGGAGAATCCTGGCTGACAGTGTGAAATAAAGCAAAACTTTCAGAGGATATTTTGGGAGCTGAAGTTCCTGTGCTGCCTTTTCAAATTCAGTCTTAAATTCAGTATTCCTAATCCTCTGTTCTGTCTGGACCATCTCATAAATGGACATGTATATTATTACAAAGCTGACCAAGTACCTCCTAACATTTGCTATTAATATTAATTTGAAAGAAAAATGGAGTTTCAGTGTCCTGGTTTTCCTCCCCTCTAGTGAGGAGACTAGAGAGGGAGTTGACAAATTCACAATTCCAGCAGGTAAAAGGGACCAAGGCAATTGTGACACACCAAAAATAGTTCTCCATAAAAATGATATCAAAATGATAACCACATTCTATTTTGCAAACATAATTTTGGCTATAAGGTTTGTTTACATTTATTTGGTATCATACCCTCCATGGTAGATCAAAGCACTCTGTACCTAGCTGAATGACAATGGCATGAAGCAGAAAGAACCACCATGAGCATCACAGACCATCTTTCAGCACAGAAATAAAAATAATTAATTGTTCTCCACCCTAAAAGCTGGTTTGGAGGGAAGAAAGTGGGCTAGAAAGAATTGACTTCTGACTATGGGTCAGTGTGGGCTGCACTGGAGGGAAGGCAGGAAGAGCTGCTGGGTGTAGGGACAGAGACCCAAAACAAGACACACCAGCCATGAGACCAAACTGTGCAGTAGCAACTTGCAAGAAT